>NW_026294562.1:105444271-105905962 GCF_007827085.1 Peromyscus californicus insignis | reverse complement strand
GAGGCTGGTAGAGTCCTGTGTCCTGATACATGTCCATTGGTTAGTAATGAGTGCAGCCAAGACAGCAGGACAGGCTGCATTGAGTTAACAGTGGCAGGACTCCATCTGGTTTCACTCCCAGTTTACCCTGGCAGCGGGCACAAGAAGCACCATAGATCTGTTAGAGAAATGGAGTGCACATCTCTGTGATTCTGTACAACCTCCCATGGGTCTCTGGACTCCTCCCCGTCATTCTTACCTGATCCTATTGTGTTCCAAAAGCACACAGGAGATGATCCCCACTGAGCAAGTGTTACTCAACTCTTAGGCCCAATGTCCTTGCCTCAGTCTCCCCTGACCAGATATTTCTGGGGACAGTAGTATGTCTTAATGGTGAGGTCTCAGTAGACAGAGTAGGCATTCATCTTTATTGAACCCACAACCATAGGCAATACATGGTGTTGCAGAGGAGCTGTAGGTTCATGATTTGTGTCTAATGATGGAATCAGAATATGAATCTAGGGATTACCTAATGCCACATTCTAACTATCTCTCTTAGTATTAAGGTTGGGGAACCAAGGAATTTCCCATGTTGAAGGGCTTCATGCACTGAAGAAGCTGGGAGATGGACAACCACGTCTCAAGTTCCCATCAGCAGATACAGGCTCGCCTGAGATTGTATTGCATTCCTACACTTGGAGCCGGCCACATGGGTGTGGCCAGTGCAACCCTACAGAGCTGCAGAGCGGCATGCTTAGGACCCTGTTCAGTGTCCTGCTGTCGCCATCTTGAATTCCTTCTTTTTCTTTTTTTAAGGGGGGAGGACCCTCTATTTTCATCTTATGCTGGGTTATATAAGCCATGTCGTGTCCATATGCTTATCCAGTGTTGATAATCTCTCAGCATCTAGGACATTCTCAAGACCCCTGATACAAAGTGGGCACTGGATATCCAAAGGAGTGGCTATGCTGTGTGGGTGGGAAAGTCCTCGGATGTGTTAGGGTTGTGGCTGTCTGCTTCTTGAAGGTCAGCCAAGATCTTCGAATCAAGCAAACCCAGAAACCCCTGGCTTGATGATAAACACCCGAGTCTACCAAAGTGCTAGGAGGAGGTGTGAGGAAAATGAGTTAGAAAGAAGCTATAAGCCAGTTCTTCCCTTTGGGGGCGAGATCATAGGATTCCAGAAGAAGGTGACACCTTGACTGAGTCAAAGAGAAAGGAGCTTGGTGGTGGCGCACGCCTTTAATCCCAGCACTTGGGAGGCGGAGCCAGGCGGATCTCTGTGAGTTCAAGGCAGCCTGGACTACAAAGCGAGTTCCTGGACAGGCACCAAAACTGCACAGAGAAACCCTTTTGTCTCGAAGGGAGGGGGGGGGGGGAGAGAGAAATGAAAGGGGTATTTCGGTGGAAGACGTGGTGGGGCAAAGGGACCAAGGCATGCTAGGACAGCCTCTCAAGAGTGCGGCAAGCAGAGGGGCTGAGAGTTGAATAGAAGAGATGACTAGAAGGCAGACAGCCACATAGTCTTCACTTGCCTCCTTCTCTCCTAGTGTCTCCCCTTGCACTGTCCTGCATGTTCCGAAGTCAGTCTCCACTCCCACCCCAAGTCTCACTAGAGGGCTGCAATGTATTTAGATGAGGACTCTTGAGATTGTCCTTCTCTCAGAGACGTTTGCCAGCTCTCCTGCTGACACTCTCATAGCTACACTCATGATTTCGTCACACTGATAGCACCACCTAGTGGTCACTTTGCCATCTCTTCAGCCTGCCTTGGCAGAAAGGCTGGCCAACACCAGTCTCCTGTCCAGTTCCTTCACTTCCTGGAGTTCAGGTGACCTTCATACAGCATCCCTGGTGACCTATAGCCAGCCGTGTACACATATTACATCTAAATGGCTTCTCTGATTCTCTCTCTTAGCTTTCTGTATGCCTCTGATCTAGGAAGAGAAGAGAAATCCTTACTAATGTGCGATCAGGCAGGACATGGCTTCCCATAACAAATATAGGACTAGAGCCTCTAAGTTGCCTCAGCAGGTAAGGGTCCTTGCTGCCAAGTCGGTGACATAAGTTCCCACATGGTGACATCAGGACCCACACTGGTGGAAGGAGAGAACATGCTACTGAAATTGTTCCTTGAACTCCACACCCATGTGCACACAAACAAATGAAAATATACATATGTATGTGTGTGTGTGTGTGTATATATATATATATATATATATTCATGCACACATACATACATAGTTTAAAAACAAACAAGATGAGCTCCTCAAGGTCGTAGACTCCACTCCTGTCTGAACAATGGCTCTCAGAAGCTGCCTCAAAAGCACAATAGGCTCTGGTGAAGAAATAGAGGAAAATAAGCCTCCTGGGGTCCTTCCTCTTTTGCCCTGGTGCCTTTCTGGTCCTTGAGCCACTGTGGAGCTAATCCCTCTGTGGTAAATGTGCTGTTCCCAGCACTCTCATGTAGCCACCTGAAGAAGCCACTGCTGAGCCCGAGGCTGGAAGAAGGTGGATAATGCAGTGTCCCTGACTCCATGAGCTGGAGACTTACCCTGGGCACCCTCAAACCATCAGTGATGTGACAATGAGGAGGAGGAGGAGGAAGAACTTCTTTTCTTAGATGCTGCTGCCAGGGTCAGGCAGGCATGCCAGGCCCTTGGTAAATCTTCTTCGGATGCATTTTGCAGTCTTCCTCAGGGCAAGGCAAGTTTCAGAAGGCAGTCAACACGGGACAGGGATCCTACGACGTGCCGGGCATTTTCTAAGCTCTCTAGTACATCTGCTCATTTAACCCTGGCCATAGGGTACTCAAAGAGGTGCCCTTAGTGTCCCCGGTCTTCAAGAGGAGAAACTGAGGCATATTGGGAAGGACATACAGCTAGCAAATGGAACAACTAAGATTTGAGCCTAAGCAATTGAGTTTCAGGAATTAGCATGCTATTTATGTTAGCCGGCTACCTCTTGGGCTCAGAACAAAACGGAAATGTATAAACCCTGACCAAGAGTATGCTAGTGAAAGCAAACTGAATAACCATGGTGCGTTTATTTAGTCACTTAGTAAACTTTCGCTGAAAGGCGGCTGATGTCAGGTATGGTTAGGTACATAGGTACAGTTTGCCTCTAGTCTGGGGAGGAAGAGAGCGGAACCAGACTGGACTTGCACACAGGTGATACATGATGGGTTGGGATGCAGTGGACTCAGGTGACAAGATGAAAGATCCAGACACAGCTAAGTTAGAAATGCTTGAACACTGGTCCAACTGGAGCTGAGGACTACCTCTCTGCCCTGCAGAGAAACGAACTTGTTTCCCTAAAGACCCCACCAACTCTAACCCTTAGCTCCATGCTGCCTACCTAGCAAGAGAGAAGCTTGCTGGCTGCCGTGGGTAAATCAGGCAGCTTCTTACTACAAAAATCAAGACCAGCATCTCATGGATCCCGGGTTCCACATGACTGGCCTGATCTGCCATCTAGTGGTTGATATGTGCATTACACTAGGTATTGGTGGTATCTTGCCTTCCTTTTCTGCACAGGTAAGATGGAATCCTCAGGTCCTTAAGCAGCTTTGAGGAGATGTCGCCAATGCTTTACAAATGAAGAGACTGAGATGGGATTCTGAGAGTTGGCTTGATGTAGTAATAAACTTTCATCTACCATTTGCCAGGCAGCGCTAGGCAGTTCACATTGACTTCATTGAGTTGTCTCATGAATACCGTAAGGACAGTTATTTAATCTCCCTCATACCTGTTCTATTTCTGAAGCCATTTTGTAATTCCCCCTTACTTCGCATGCCATTTATCTGTGAGAGACATCTGGAAGTGACACTGCAGAACTTCATCCAGCCTGAATCTGATATTTCTTCAGAGGGCCGCCGCTTCCTATGTTCTTGGGCCCCACGTTTCCAAGCTCCTCAGGCTTGTAGGAACAATCACAACAATCGGGCTTTATTGTTGTAAGCAAGACTAGTCCATGTGTATACTGCCATATCCGTACAGGACGGGCATAGAGTCTGTCAGTTCTACTCTTGGGAGAGGTAAGATTTGGAGGTTATTAACGCAATGTAAAAATGCCGACTTCTTAAGTTCGCTTTCCCTTTATTGCTTGCAATTGTTCTTTTCTCTTCTCTTTTATTTATTCTTCTTTCATATATTACATCCCAACTGCAGTTTCCCCTCCCTCCTCTCCTCCTAGTCCCTCCCTCCACCTCTCCCCCAGATCCACCCCTCCGTTTCCCTTAAAAAAAGGGCAGACCTCCAGGGATATCAACCAAACATGGTACAATGTAATTGCTCTTAGAAGAACTTTCAGGTTCTGATACCAAGAAAGGAGCAGCTGCAGAACTTGATAGAATGTATAGAGCAGAGTCCTGCACGCTCTAAAAGCAAACCTAAGCAGGCAGATTGGGGATACGGACATGAACCTAGAGTCCCACTGAGGTGACGCTGGGCATACTTCTTTTTCACTGTTGGAGATCCCACAGCCTCTGCTCAAGGGAACCTGGATATCCAGAAGTGAGTGCACAGGACAACCAACTATTTCCTGTGAAAAGAACAGGAAAGGGACCTTTTAGAAGGGTCGGACTTCAGAGGCCCCACAGATACACAGTCTGAGGTATGCTGGCTAAATTTTATGTCAACACAAGCTAGAGTCATCTGAGAGGAGGGAGCCTTGACTGGGAAAATGCCTCCATAACATCAGGCTACAGGCAAGCCTGTAGGGCATTTTCTTAATTAGTGATTCATAGGGGAGGCCCATTGTCAGTGGAGCCATCCCTAGGTTGGTGGTTCTGGGTTCTACAAGAAAGCAGGCTGAGCAAGCATAAGGAAGGAGCAAGTCGATGAGGAGCAGGCCAACATGCAGCACTCCTCCATGGCCCCTGCATCAGCTCCTGCCTCGAGGTCCTGCCCTGCTTGAGTTTCTGTCCTGACTTCCTTCGATGGTACAGAAGTGTAAGCCAAATAAACCCTCTTCTCCTCAACTTGCTTTTGTTATGGTGTTTCTTCACAACAACATTAACCCTAACTAGGACACACGGGGCCTGCTCCGCTGACTGGAGCGTTGTCTCAAGAATGGAGGGAGCCCATTGCATCTTTCTCCAGCTTCCATCCATCGGCCTCAGAAGCAGTTTGTATAGTTGCAGAAGATTCTGTCAGAGAGTGGTAAATAATGCTTGAGGCTTCTGACTGTAAAACCAAAAGAGGTTCTCGGGGAAACAGAAAACATGAGCTGTACAGTGCGAGGGAGGAACTCTTGACAGGGAACCCATAAAGCTGTTGGTGAACATGTGATGCCTAGACATCCCTGGTACCACATGCTCAGGTCTGACCTAAGCTTGGAGAACCAAGCTAAGAAATAGACCATGGCCTGGTCCTAGACCCATCCAGTGACACATGGGCAGAACAGATCCAATAGCTTTACAAAGTCTTTGAAAACCAGTTTAGGGACCGCAGTCTACAAATGGGTGTTCATAATTGCTGTCTATACCCAACTTGGTGTGAGTGTATATCTCCATGATGGAGCCCTCACCTAAAGCTCGCAAAGCCCTGTGTTCAATTCTCAGCACCACACAAAAGAATAAATAAATGGGCCAGAGGTGGTGGCATATCAGAGACAGAGGCAGGCAGAGCTCTGTGAGTTCAAAGCCAGCCTGGTCTACACAGAAAGTTCCAGGCTAGTGGGGGCTATATAGTGAAAACCCTGTCTCAAAAGGAAAAAAAAAAAAAGTAAAGACTAAATAAATGAAAATAAAGCCAGTCTTCAAAATGCTCTAGATTTAAATAATATCCAAACTTATATATTTATTATTTTTTTCCTTTTTTAAGATTTATTTATTTGTTTATTTGTTTGTTTGTTTGTTTATTATGCAGTGTTCTGTCTGCATGTATGCCTGCAGGCCAGAAGAGGGCACCAGATCTCATTATGGATGGTTGTGAGCCACCATGTGGTTGCTGAGACTCGAACTCAGGACCTCTAGAAGAACAGCCAGTGCTCTTAACCACTGAGCCATCTCTCCAGCGCCTCCATCCCCACCCCTCCTTTTTTTTTTTTTTTTTTTTGGTTTATCAAGACAGGGTTTCTCCGTAGCTTTGAAGCCTGTCCTCCTGGATCTATCTCTCTCTGTAGACCCAGGCTGGCCTTGAACTCAGAGATCTGCCTGTCTCTGCCTCCCAAGTGCTGGATTAAACACATGAGCCACCACTGCCAGGTAGAACCTTATATAAAAATATATCCAGGATAGTTGGCACATGAAAAACCAAAATATTAAAAAGAAAGAAAAACAGTAATCTCAATTTAGCCAATTTTGAGATGACATAGATATGGGGAATTGTCTCATAGAGATTTTAAAGCAGCTATTATAAAAGTAAGAACAGAAGCTCGGAGCAGCTGGTAAGATAGAACGTCTGAGAAAATCAATAGATTTAAAGCAGATGCAAGTGAAACATAACAACTAAAGTAAATGGAACCAGTAGCCTCAAAACCCGCTGGCCAGGCCAGGTGTAGAAGAAAAGGAAGAGAATCAGCGGGCCTAAAGTAAGCTGATGAAAATATTCATCGTAGTCAGCCCAGAGGAAGTATGGTTGGGAAGGTGGACTGGAGGCTCGGGGTCACGGGACCATCTAACAGGGTGTAAGCCTGAAATCTTACGGCTGGGGAGGTAGAACTGGCAGAGTTCACAGGCTAGCCAGTCTGACCAAATTGATGAGCTCCAGGTTCAACCAGAAACCAGGACCCAAAAGATAAGGTGGAGAATGATGAAGGAAGACACGCAACATTAACCTCTGGCCTCCACATGCACACACGCGCACGTGCACACACACACGAAAGTGCACCCTACACGTGTGCACACATGAATATGTACACACACATGCATTAAAGATTTTTTTCTTTTAGTTGAAAGTATTCAGGGGAAAACACAACACATGGCTTACAGGGAAACAATGACTCAAATGACTGTGTCAGGACCCATACGGTTTCTAAGTGCTGAAAGAAAAGAAATGTCAGCTCATAATTCTGAGTGTAGTGAAAAGAACCTTCAGGAAAGAGGATCAAATGAAAATTCTCAGATGAACTGAGCTAAGGGATTTCTCCCAAGTACCTGTGCTCACGAAGCTGCTCCGGGACGTTCTTCAGACAGTGGAAATGAGGCCAGAAAGGACTCGCAACCTCGGGAATCAAGAAACAGCAGAAGTGGAAACTGTTTCAGTAATCGTAATAAATTATTTTTAAGTTCTTTAAAATACGTTTCACTGTTGAAAATGGAAGGGGTCAGCACTCTGGGATGGATTTTTCAGTAAAAGGACAGAAGGGACCTGGGGTAGCATATTTGCACATTGCACTCGAAATAATAAGATATTGTTTCTGGACAAAGCAAGATGGACATCTGTTTTAAGTCCTGAAGCAACAACTAAAAAGCAAAGACATGGCAAAAACACAATAAACCTTTAAAAAGCTCAAAAAAATCCAAAAGAAATCAAGAAAACTAAGAGAAAAATAATACAGTAAAAAAGCCTAAATGTAAATATGTCAGTGATGACTTCAAACATAAACCGGTACAAGCACATCAAAACAAAAAGAGATGTTAGAAAGCAGGAAAAAAAATATGATCCAACTATATGCTTTGTGAAACAGTCACTTCAAACCTGATGATGTGCATAGGTCAGAAGTGAAATGATGGGAGAAGATATACCATGAAAACAGTAATCAAAAGCAAGCCAGAGTGACTGCATGGACATCAAACAGAGCAGACTTCAAAGAAAGGGTCGAATTACCATGTTAAAAGAGTCAATCCACCAAGAAGACATAATGTGCTTAATTGTGCACGCATTGAAAGCAGGTTCAAAATGCACGAGAAAAAACTTGACAGAAATGAAAGAAGATAGAGACAGATCCACAGTCATAATTGGAGACATCAACAGGCGTGTCTTTGTTAGTCATCAGTAGAATTAGTGGGCAGAAAATCGGAGAGGTTGTAAAACAACTGTGCCAACCATCAACCAGCCAGATCTGATCCACTCAGTACTCTGCCAACTATCAACCAGCCAGACCTGATCCACTCAGTACTCTACCAACCATCAACCAGCCAGACCTGATCAACTGATCGGCTCGGTGCTCTGTCAACCATCATCAACCAGCTAGATCTGATACACCAAATGCTCTGCCAACCATCAACTAGCCAGTTCTGACCCACTTAGTGCTCTACCAACCGTCAACCAGTCAGATCTGATCGACTGATCAGCTCAGTGCTGTCAACCATCACCAACCAGCCAGATCTGATCACTCAGTACTCTACCAACCATCAACCAGCCAGACCTGATCAACTGATGGACTCAGTGCTCTGCCAATCATCATCAACCAGCTATATCTGATAGACTGATCAACTCCGTGCTTGCCAACAGTCATCAACCAGCTAGATGTGATCACTCAGTGCTCTGCCCAACATCAACCAACCAGATCTGATCACTCAGTGCTTACCAACCATCATCAACCAGCTAAAATCTGGTAGACCCAGTGCTCTGCCAACCATCACCCAGCTAAAGCTGATCGACTCTGTGCTCTGCCCAGCAACAATGCACAGTGCATGTCCTTTTCCAATACATGTGGGACGATCACCACACAATTCCATTACCTGATTCAAAGAATGAAATCCCACAAGCTTAATGTAACTGAAGCAGAGTATGGACTCAAATCAATAAGCCTTCCACCCTAAGGAACTGGAGAGTAGAGGGCAGAAGAAACCTAAGGCAAGCAGAAAGGAGATAATGAAGAAATCAATTAAACAGACAACAAGCAAGGCCCTGAAAATCAAGTAAATCATACTTTTAAAATATTAATAAAATTACTAGACCCTCTGAATGTGGGTGACAGTTGTGTGGCTTGGGCAATTTGTGAGGGCCCCTGGCAGCGGGACTAGGATTTATGCCTGGTGCATGAACTGGCTTTTAGAGTCCATTCCCTATGGAGGGATGCCTTGCTCAGCCATGATGCAGTGGGGTGGGGCTTGGTCCTGCCACAACTTGATATGCCAGGACTTTGTTGACTCCCTATGGGAGGCCTTACCTTCTCTGAGGAGTGGTTGGAGACAGAGCAAGAGGGAGGTGGGAGAAGTGGGAGGAGGGGAGGAGGGAGGGGGAACTGTGGTTTATATGTAAAATGAAAAAACTTTTAAATAAAAAAGAAAAATATTAATAAAATTTAATAAATAGAGGAAGAGAGAAGACATAGGTACAAGGAATGAAATTAGGAATATTACCACAGATCAACAACAACAAAAAAAAGACTAACTAGAGAACACTATGAACAACTTTATATACACAAGTTCTACAACTTCCGTGAGATGGACTCATTCTTTGAAAATTCACAAACCACCGCCCAAACTCACCAAGATAAAATGGATCGTTTGAATAGTATTATACTATTTGAATTAAATTCACAGTTTTAATGAAGTTTGTGAAGAAGAAATACCCAGATTTAGATACTTTCACTAATGGATTCTTTTTTTTTTTTTTTTTTTTTTTTGGTTTTTTTCGAGAAAGGGTTTCTCTGTGTAGCTTTGCGCCTTTTCCTGGAACTCACTTGGTAGCCTAGGCTGGCCTCAAACTCACAGAGATCCTCCTGGCTCTGCCTCCTGAGTGCTGGGATTAAAGGCGTGCGCCACCACCGCCCGGCTCACTAATGGATTCTTTGAAACACTTAAATTAATAGAAGAAATGAGTTGCTGGCTACTGTGGCACATGCCTGTAATCCAGCACTTGCAAAGCTGAGGCCGAGGAATCACCAGTTTGACACCAATTTAGGCTGTAGAGCAAGATGGTCTCACAAAAAGAGAAACAGCATGCATAATGGGACATATATTATTCCAGCAAACATATATAATAGTGGGACATATATAATTCTAGCACATCTGAGAGTCTGAGACTAGAGGACCACAAGTTTGAAGCCAGTCTGGTCTATATATTAATTCCAAACCAGTCTGAGCTATAAAGTATCTGTTCACTTTGAGAGAGAGAGACAGAGAGAGAGAGAGAGAGAGAGAGAGTAAAAACCTCTCCCAGACAGCAAAAGAAGATGGAATAATTCCTAGCTCACATTCTAAGCCAACATTACTTTTTTAGTAATATAAAATACAGGTATCACACAAAGGAAAGTCTAAACCAATATCTCTCATAAATAGACATACAAAAAAATATTCAGTGGAATATTAGCAAGTGTAATAATATGGAAACATAATATACTACAACTAAGTGACATTTAGCCAAGAGGTTCATAAGCTTGAGACAGGAGAAGCATGAGTTTGAGGCCAGCCTGAGCTACATAGCAAGTGGCCCCAAAAGAAAAAATTAATACTGGCCCTAAGTGCAGATAACGTGATTTCCTACATAGAAAACTCCCCCAGGGAATCTTCTTCTATAATACTGTAAACTGACTAGTGACTTTAGCAAGCACACAAAGTCAATTGACAAAGTGAATTTTATTTCTACATAATAGTAATTATCTGTTGAAAACCCTAAATCTTAAAGCCATAGTTGCAAGGAAAAAAAAGTGTAGTCAGAAATTTGATTAAGCATGCACAGACTCTGTATGCTGAGAACTACAAGACAATGTTAAACCAAAAGAAACTGAACAAATGGAGAGGTATCCCATATTCAAAAGAAATCAGAGAAGTTAATGGAGACATATACTATATTCACCAAACTGGAAGGTTCAAATAATAAAGAGACTTCACAGGACTGGCTTTGAGAGACAGGCTAGATCACACAGGAAGTACATTGCTCTTCCTAGAGCTTTTTGAATGGATGGATCTGGGCTGGGACACCGCTCAATGGTAGAGAATTTGCCTAGCATGAGTGAGGCTTTCAGCCCAAAACGGGGAAAAGTCTGCATCACCATTGTTTAGATTAGATCACCCAAACGACCTCAGACATTCATTCTGATGCTGGTTTTATTCTACAGACTTCTAATTTGAAAATTAATGTATGAATTGAAAGAGTAAGGAGTAATAACATTGACAACCAACAGTCATAACTGCGATCCTTGTCAGGAGGCTCCATGAAAGTAGAGAAAAGGGTCTTATCTGTTTGTGTCTCTGGTAGGTCACTGAGATATATTCCACAACATCTGTCCAATAAATAGTTGCTATATCTGCCAATAACCCCTTTATCGGGGCTTTGAGGAATTGATGGCAAATACTTTATGTAGCGTAACTCTATCCAATGTCAGCTTAATCCCATGCAACACTTTTGAGTACCTAGTATTGCAAGAAAAGTAACTTATAAGCAGCTTACTAGGACTAAACATGCGAAGTAAACGTTCCTATTAAACAGAAATTAAATATTCTCATCACAAACACCAATGCCTGCTATAGTAATCATGATTCTTGAAAGAAACAGAACCAACACAGACTGTGCGAGAGTAAAGGAAGAGGGGCGAGTATATGTTTGAGTGTGAATGTTGAGTGTGCTTGTGTGAGTGGTAGTGGTGTGTATGTGGGGGGTGCTATTATTTGAGTTTAAGTGTGCACATGATTATGTGTATAAGTGTGTATGGCTGTGTGAGTGTGTAAGAATAGGTGAGTGTTTGTGTGAGGGGTGTGTAACTGTGAGAATGTGTGTGAGTGTAAGAGTATGGAGGTGAGTGTAGATAGGCATGTGAATTTGCACTACATGAAGTCCCATCCATAACCAAGAAAATATACCTGATGAGAAAGGGAATATCAGTTTCTCCGATGGGGTGTTGCTGGTATCCCAACCACACTCCAGGGCAGGACCCACACCAGGGCAGGACCCACGCAGGAGTTGAAAGACTTCATGGCTTTATGTAGTGAGCACTGTCTGTTTGTGTTTGTTTGCTTGTTTGTCTGTCTGTTTTGGCTTTGGTGGGTTTGGGTTTTGGTTTTTTGTTTGTTTGTTTGGTTTTTTTTTCTTATTGATTTTCTTTAGTTTGTTTAGTTAGTTTTTTTGTTGTTTTCCCTTAGATTTTGTTTTTTTTTTCTTTTAGAGAAAAATCTTGAAGTTGGGTGGTTAGGGAAGTGGATAGGATCTGGGAAGAGTTGGAGAGTAGACAAAATATGATCAAAATGTATTGTGTGAAAAAGTAAATAAAAACTGAAAAGTAATAATAATCCCCTTTCTTTCCTAAGTTGCATGTTGTCAGGGTATTGTATCACAGCAACAGAAATGAAATAAGAACATAACCCACTAAGAAAGGTCTATGTGCATGCCTAGTCTTTAATTTCCAATTATGTTCCTCCCAAGTCTCTGACCATCCAACCAAACCAGCAACCACAGCCTACAGCTCTCCATAGAACCACATGTCTGGTCATTCACACAGAAGTGAAGAGCCAGGTGTGCTGTGACGTGCTAGCCAGTAAGAGGGTTTTCTTTCTCGGACATCCTCCCTGATTGTCCCATAAAGAGGGATATAGTGCAGTCACTGCGCACCTCCTGAAGATGCCTGTGTGTCCTGGGGAAACAAGGAAACAGCTGTAAATAAGGCCTGAATTTTCTCTTTCTCTGTCAAAGAGTTGTAGGGAACAACCCCTGAAGCCATAGGAACAGGCTGGGAGCAAGAAAGTATTGTAGCAGTGATGGGAACTGTAAACATTTGGGTGATGTCTTCGTGTAACTTAGCCTTCAGAGTCAACGCAAGCCTAGTCATGTGTATACCACTTCCATTTGATACTGCTGGGTACACTCAGCTTTCTGGCTTGATGGTTCAACTGATACTCAGTGCATGATGGGCAGCTCAGGTTCGTTGGTATGTTGGTGCCCCATGGCTAGGCATTCAATCTCTGTGGCCTACTAGCTAGTCACAGCTGTTTTATAAAAATGAAAATGATTGTCCACAGAAGACATTAGTGCTTTGCTTCACGATTCTAAAGGACTCTTCTGTGATTCATCATAGAAGTTTACCAAAGACTCCAAACAGCAGCTCTATTTGCCATGGAATGTCAGGCACCATTGATAAATTGTGGCACATGGTCCAAATAGCAGAGTAGCCTGGACCTGGTACAAAGAAGTCTCTTAGTGTAGCATCCATTCAAAACTAGCAGCATATTTTCAGGTAGAATGACATATGGAACTAACGCAAACAATAATAGGTCCAGTCTATATTGTTTGCTCCCAGGGTTCGTGGAAGAATCTACCAACCAGCTGAGGAGTCTAATCTGAGGGATATTCAGTGAATCTAAGCACACTGAGTTCTTTAGTCCATTCACTTTATTCTTCTATGGCGATTCTATCTACACAGTTTCTTTCTGCTCTCCTACTTAACTCCTCTCGGTCCCTCCTGCTCTCAGTCCCTCCTGCTGTTCTCTCATCATTCTACCTAGTTCTTTCCATCTCCATCCTCATCTTTGTTCTTCTCCATCAATCCTATTCTCCCAGTGCTCTCAGAGAAGCAGCATATATACCCACACAGTAATTCTTTGGCAAAGTAATGCAAGGCTTGAAGTTTTCAGGGTCTCAGAGAGAGGTGATAAGGACCCACACATAAAGCAATTAATTGTCAGCTTCCAATTACAACCCAAAAGGGGGGGTGACTAAAGGGGAGTTCTCTGGTAGGGTCAACTAAAGGCTAAGATCAATTAGGGAATTTATGTGCTCAAACTATAATCTAGAAATGGCTAGGTAAAATGTTAGGGGTCAATAAGTCACAAGAAAGTAAACTGTCTTTGGTGCCACTTTTCCGCTCATCCCAGCTGCAGCTGCTTTCTGATGGGGAGGGGGACATATGCTAGGTGGCTAAGCAACCTATGTCAGAGAATGTAGTATTTGGTAGTAAAAGCACTTTCACTCAGAGTAATCTAGGAATACCACCTGGCTGAGGAGGAATAAAAACTTAATTTGCACAAGAAAGAAGCTTGACACCTTTTGCCTGTCTGGCCTGGAGGCAATCTCCTTGGGTCAGTGGAAGAAACTGCCTTAACTCAATATCTAGCAAATGGCTAAAACATCCTCCCAGGAATGTGAGCAGTAAATCTCTTAAGTTAGGGTCTTGTGTAAATAACCTGGGGTGAGGTAAGGACTTGAGGATTTATTGCTAGTGGTTCTTTTCTCTATCTGTGAGTGAGATGAGCTAATGTTTTATCTATGTGCAGTTTTGTCCTTGGAAAAAGGTATCTTTGTTGAAATACTTTTGTCCGGAGAATGCCCTGGCCAGATATATGTTATGAAAAACAAACACAGCTGGGGCAGTTGTCTAATTACCCCAAATGTATAGGGAAAGTTGTGCCCAAGACTGAGATGCAGTCATGAGATTACATGTACACATAACATGGAGATGCACGGTAAATGGGGAGAATCATGGCTGTTATTGCACAAGAAGTTTACAAGAGACAGCCAGTTCATTCAAAAGGCAGTAATTCCATAACGCCTTGCGTGATGGTTTCCTCTAACAGAACCCTTAGTTCTGATAGGTTTGACCTTCTGAACACTAGTTGTCACTGCTGTATACTCTCACAGACTTTCACTACCAGCGGCTCTCAATATGGAACAAGCAGGAAAATTGAGGAACGTCACTTCCAAAACCCAAAGGAGCCTACTATGTAGTGTATCTTTTTTTTTTTAATTGTAAGATAAGCCATATATATCATCTTATCCTGCACCCCGGGAAAAATATCTTTTCCACAGCAAAGGAGCATTAGAAATTTCATTAAGGTCCCTGGATTTTTTAAAATTTACTTTCATTTTATGTACATGTATGCTTTGCCTGCATATAAATGTGTATATATCTGTGCATGCAAACAGTGCCCAAAGAGGTCAGAAGAAGACATCAAATCCCCTGGAACTGGAGTTACAGATGGCTGTGAGACGCCGTGTGGGTGCTGGGAACCAAACCCAGGTCCTCTGTAAGAGCAGTAATGTTCTTAATTACTGAGCCATGTCTCTGGCCCCAAATCCCTGAATTTTTGTTGAAACTTTTCCCATGTTCAGACACATATCTTTTTATTATAATAAAATGTATATTATTCTTTGTGTTTTTCACATCACTTTTTTTGGGTTTTTTTTTTTTTTTTTTTTTTTGGTTTTTTTCGAGACAGGGTTTCTCTGTGTAGTTTTGGTGCCTGTCCTGGCTCTCACTCTGTAGACCAGGTTAACCTCGAACTCACAGAGATCCACCTGCCTCTGCCTCCCGAGTGCTGGGATTAAAGGCTGTGCGCCACCACCACCGGCCACATCATGTATCTTGATCCCATTCATGTCATTCCCCGTCCCTTCACATCTGCCCTGTGCACCTGCACACACACACACCCATAAAACAAAATTCAAGAAAAAAAAAATGAAGAAAAAAAATGAGAAAGTAAAAAAAAAAAAAACTTGTCATGGAAGCTGCAAGTCACACCGTATATTCCTTGGTCCATACATCTCTACTTGCAAGTGTTCATTGCAAAGAGCCATTGGTTTGGTTCGAGGCCCCTGGTCTCCTCTCCTTGATGTTGGGCCCCCACTAGGACTCTTCTTGGACATCCCGCGGGTGCCCTGTGTTGTGGAGAACCGGCAGCTGTGGGTCTGTGGGTCAGGTCCCTTCACGTGCTTCGCAAATAATAGATGAGGGTGGATGTTGGGGCAGGCCAAGGTCATAACCCTGGGTCTGGGTCTGGGCCTGGGCAGCTGTAGGGTTCGTCCGCCAGATGGGAAATGGAGACCGCTGTCCCATGTTTACATCTCGGCGGTGGCTCACTCACAACTCGCTAACAGGGTTGGCTCTGCTGTAGTTACCCTGGCGGCAGCATGTAGGGCCTGCTCTCCTACAGTGTTGCAGCTGGTGGGGATCACGGATAGCTCTCTCACTCTAAAGACAACAGGGCCATCTCCCCCACATGCCCCAGGCGTTGATGGGGGCGGGATGATGGGCTTCTTTCCCCCGCCCATTATGCCACAAGACAAATGAGAAATGGGGGCAGTTCTCCCATGCTCACAACTTCGGGGCTAGCTCACCCACACCTCCGCTCAATAGTGCTGCCCTGGCGAGGTGTGGGGCCTGTTCTCCCAAGTGTTGCAGATGGGGGTCAGGGATAGTTCTCCCACTCTTAAGACCACAGGGCCTGACACATATCTTAACCAATAAGCCTGAAATACTTTCTACTTCTTGTCCACTCATGAACAGATAGCATAACAGGAACAGAACAGAACAGAGTGGCATTTTGAAGACGGAAAAAGTGACGGCGATCTCTGTGTACTAAATTATGACATAGGGTAGAAAAGTGACACTTGCTTAGGGAAGGACTGTAAAGGTGTGTTGCTAGTTGTACCAGCTGAAAGAAAATTAGCCGGGGGGGAGGGGACGGGGGACGGGGGACGGGGACGGGGGACGGGGACGGGGACTGACGGACGGACAGGAAATCGGATTTGCTGAATTCAATTGCTGTGCTAATTTATTTGATGAAACCACACCTGGTATGGCACCTTGCGGTCAGAAATATCACCTGTTTAAACTTGTGACGATTTCCTCTTGTTCTCTAGGTTCTGTGTCCTGAACAAGCAGGTTAAATAATTGGAATGGAAGGGAATGGGACACCACCCTGGAATCTTTCAGATCCTAGATGCTGACGCTGAGCTCTGTCATCCTTCCTGGAACAAAGCACTGTTTGGGGATCTGTCATTTTCCTAAGGAAGGGGCAACTCCACTCAGCCAATGAGTACTATTTCTCACCAAGGTGGTGATCAGTCCTCTACAGGTTAGAAAGGCAGTGTGGAGACTGTCAGTTGCTCGGTGTACCTACTAGAGTTATGCTTCAGTAACCGGGGGGAATGACCACAGGGCATGTCCAAGGACTTATTAGATCCATTTCCAGAGGAACCTGGGATAAAACTCTATAATTGCCTGGCCTCCATAGGCCCTTCTCTGTGGACCACAGTGGTGTTTTGGATCCCTAAGAACTAGGATCAGTTCAGAGGCATTGTGCCTCTGTAGTATCCAAAGGTTCTGATTTTCTCTCCTCAGTCCAGTCACTCAGATAAAAGGCTATGTGTCCTTTGAGGAAAATCCTGACAAAATATTAATCACATGAATTTTTTAGTAGTATCTTTCCTTAAGGGTACCCAGTCTCCCCTTACAGGGTGTTCTGTAAGAGTCTCAAGTCTGAGAACTGATTGGTAGGGCCATGAGCCTCTTTTTATGATTCAGATTAAACTTGTCTTCCGTTGACCTAGAATCTTCTGGTTTATGAAAAATCAAGGAGTTTAGTAAAAAAAAAAAAAAAAAAAAAAAAGTCTACAATCCTCTGGCCAATGCAATCTACATGAGCCAAGCTACTCTGGTGGCTGTCCAATGTCCACTATGGTAATCGCACTTATACTCTCTTTGGTGTTTAAGTGCTACCTCTTGGCCCCTGCCAAGCCAAGATAAATCTTTCAGTATAATATAATACAATATTGCTTGAGTGCATACTGTTACCAGGCAAGTTACTTATAAACAACATAGAGTTAAGCATTAAAAGATAACCTATCTGCTAAATGTATGTTATTGGGAGCAATAAGACACCAATATATATTTACCCTATGCTTCCTGTATTTCACTGATGGCCCACATCCATGCAGAGATCCTCAGCAAAGTCTCAGGCTTCTGGCTCAGCAGGGGACCCATTGCTTTGTCAGCATCTTCTTGCTTCCCTTGGACTATTCATAGTTTTTCCAACAACTCCCTAGATGCCCAATCAACTAAGCTCCTCACCTTTACATATTTTCTCTTTGCCACCAGATTCAGAACTAAACCCACAAAACAGCAGATGCTATTTGCTCTGGTTTTGAAGCTCTGGTTGTCCTCCTGCCTGATGCTTACTTTTCAGAGAGAGAGAAAGAGAGAGAGAGAGAGAGAGAGAGAGAGAGAGAGAGAGAACTCTAGATTTCTTGAAGGGATCAGACCACTTTGCCTTCAGAGTTCCTTCTATAATGCCAATATTTTTAAAACTATCAGACTAAACAGGGCAGATTTTTATGCACGTTTACAGATTAGGATCTTTGTAATATGTTACAGCTAAATGTCAGAACTGGATAATGTCAACATTAATCAGAACAGTCAGCTAAGAATTGAAATCATATAGGAACTGCTTGAGTCCCTAACATTCCCGAGGTAATGTCACATTAGCAGATGTCAAAGTTAAGAGTGTTAGCTAACTAAATGTGTAACTGTCAGTGCAGATGGTGGAGGTTAGCTGGTCAGCATTGATATTAATCATACTTTGGACAGTAGACAGACAATCTATAAACACTCAGTTTCACCAAGGAAGAAAACTGATTTTATCTTCTTCCATTGCTATTGAAGCCCTGACCATGTTTCTTGATATAAATTTATTGATCAAGTTTCATCTCCACCTTGTACATACTTCTCTGTTTAAAATTCGCTGTCATCTATTCTAATTAACTGTCTTTCTTTTTTTCCAAACCAGCATGGAAGATTCCTGAGGGATTACAATTTGCTAATATCTCCAAGCCTCAAATGAAATAAGCCAGGGGTTTGGGATAAAATAGGCTTGGATTTAAATCACAGATTGAGAATGTACAGTGTCATTCTGAATAAATTTCTTAATATATATTCATATATATGTTACATATGTATATATGATATACATCTATACCTATGTAAAAATAGAAATAAATATGAAAATGAGGCTTACAATACTGATTTCTAAGGGACAGACTTTTGTGCCTAGATGAAAGTGTCGGTTAGGAACGGATGATAAATTGTGTTGGATCTTTGGTCATAAACAACAGACTCTATACCATTAAAATCCTTCAATCATAAACAACAGAAATAAGCTCTAGCTAATGAGGAAAAACAGACATAAAAATTAAATAGATAATGTGGGTTTAGATCTTAGGTCAAGGAGAAATTTTATATAAAGGATATTATTGGAATAATTGGTACAATTTGAAAAATAGTGTGTGTATTATAAAATAGTATTAATCTTAAATTTTCTAAACTTTATCATTGAATCGGGGTTATATGAAAGGAAGTCCTAAGGATACAAGGGCGATCTGGCTGCAATGCCTATCACCCATTCATCCCCAGAGTTGATTCAGCAGAATTGGGCAGACATTCTCTCTCTTTCTCCTGCTACTTCATACTTGCCTCCAATAGAGGAAGCTAGAGGTCAAGAGTATATGTAGTGGTTACTTTTCTACTGCTGGGATTAAAACATGATGGCCAAAGCAACTTATAGAAGATAGAGTTTATTTGGGCTTGTGGTCTCTCGGGGATAGGAGTCCATAATGAGGAGTGGAGGCAGAGTGGCTGGGCCTGAAAGTTGAAAACTCACATCTTAAAAAAAAAATCAGGAAACTGAGCGAGTGAGCTGAGGATGTCTTTTGGCTTTGAAACCTCTTACCCCCAGCAAGACCACACTGGCAAAACCTGCCCAAAGAGTACCACCAACTCAAGACCAAGTATTCAAATATCTGAGGCTATGGGGACATTTTCATTCAAATCAACACAGTATACAAGTTGTTCTCTCCTGCTAGAACCTCCAACCAAGCTCTTAAGATGAGTCCCAACTCTAAAAAAATAAACAGTATAGAATCTGGAAACAAAGGAGCATAATGTCTGAATCTTTGCAATAGATCAGGAAAAACTGTCCATCTCCACATATATATCCTATACATAAATTCTAATAAATATTCTAATATGCATTTGTACACATATGAAGACAGAATTCAATAAAATACAAAACTAACTAAAGGGTATGGGGACCCTTTCAACTGATCTTATAACTCTCTCTTCATATATATATATTTGGTTTTTCAAGACAGGGTTTCTCTGTGTAGCTTTGCGCCTTTCCTGGATCTCACTCTGGCTCTGCCTCCCGAGTGCTGGGATTAAAGGCGTGCACCACCACTGCCTGGCTTTACTTTTAAACAATGTAAATTTTCAAAAGATTTAAAAAGAAAAAAGGGATAATTTATAAAAAGAGTCATCAAGCTCTCAAGATGAACAAACTTGGAAACTTGATAAATACTAGGACAGGGATCATTCCGTGATTGGAATACAGCCTTGGTCAAAATGACTCTTCCTTATTTTCACTGTTTCCACATGATCCCAAGCCCGAGAGAGACACCTATTCGCTGGGGCAAGAGATAGGATCTGATGGCAGTTTCCAGAATAGCTCATTATTGTCTCTCTCAAAGCCTAGAGCAATGCCTGGATGAGCACATAAAAAATTTGAATGCAAGCTTATACTCATGAACCTAATAGGTACATAAGAAACCCATACAAGGAATCTTAGTTCCATTCCGTGAGCCAGTAGGGTAACCCTAGCCCATAGACTGTCTCGATGGCTCTTGAAAGTTAAGAATACTCACTATATATTCAAATTTTTCTCTCTGAATTTATTTTAATTATATTTTAAATTAGCAACTGTATATATTAATAACATAATGATTGATGGAATATTTATGTTGTAGAATGATTAACTCAAGACAATTAACATATTACCTCATATTTTTTCTTTTGAGATAAAAATGTCTTGGCAATTTCTAAGAATATAGTAGTACATTATTACTTTTTAAAATTATTTTACCTTAGGAGTATATATGTTTTGCCAGACTGTATGTTTGTGTACCATGTGTGTGCCAGGTCTTGTGGAAATCAGAAGAGGACGTTGGATCCCCTAGAACTAGAGTTCCAGATGGTTGTGAGCTACCAGGTAGATGCTAAGAATCCAACCCAGGTCCTCTGGAAGAGCAGCCTGTGCTCTTTTGAATGTATATCAATAGCAAAATGCTTGAAATATTTGGTAGTTCTATTTTTAATTTTTTAGTAGGGACTACCTTCTAAAACAGCTATAATAATTTATAATCTCATCATCAACATGCCAGAGTGCTCTTTTTTCTATATCCTTAACAATATTGCTACTCTTTGTCTTTCTAATAAGAGCCATTTTAGCAGATATAAAGTGACTGACTGCTCACTGAGTTTTTATTCACATTCATGCCCCTGATGTTTAGTGGTGTTGAGTTTTGTATATTTTTATTGGTTTGTTTGTTTATTCTAACATACTCAACCATTTCTATGTCTTCAGGAAAATTTCTATTCCAGTTTTTTGCACATACAAATCAGGTTGTTTTCTGAATATTGAACTGAGTATCTTATGTATTTCAGCTTATTAAGTATAAGGGTTTCAAATAGTCTATTCTGTGGTTTGATCATTTGCTATGCAGAAGCTTTTAACTTGAGAAAACTTGATTTGTCTGTATTTGCCTTTGTTACCTGTGTTTTCTATCTTAATGTTGAAACAAAAGCAGAAACAAAAACCATTGTCCAGAATGTTGTAATGGAGAATTTTTCTAGATTTTAATAGAAAATGTTTACAGTTTCAGGAACTGAAGATACGGTTCCATGATCAATGGTGCTGTTGCTCTCACAAGGGCTGGAGTTCAGTTCCCGTTACCCACATCAAGTGTTCCCAACATCCATATCAGGTGGCTCCAGCTCCAGGGCATCCAATGCCCTCTTCTGGCCTCCATGGGCATTGGCATACACATGCTCATATACACAACACACACATGTAAATAATATTTTGTTTGTTTGTTTGTTTGTAGACAGGGTTTCTCTGTGTAACAGCCCTGGCTGTCCTGGAACTCTCTGTGTAGACCAGACTGGGCTCGAACTCACAAAGATCCACCTCCTCTGCCTCCCTAGTGCTGGAATTAAAGGCGTGTGCCACCACAGCCCAGCTAAATAATACTTTCAATTTATAGTTTCAATCTTATATTTAAATATTTACTCCATCTTGAGTTTGTTTTGTATATGAAGTAAGATAAGTGTGTAGTTTCATTTGTATGTATGTAGTTACCCAGTTTTCCCAGCACCATTTATAAAAAGAGACTCCTCCCCCTTATCTGTTCTTAACACAGTCACTGGAGATCAATTGGCCACACACAGGTGATGTATTTCTGAGCTTTCTTCTGTGTTTGGGCATTTACAGTTTTGAAGAGGTGTAGAAACAAATGTAAAATAGAGGAAAAGCAAAAAAGAACACGTGGGAAGGGCCACATGTGCCTGTGAAGGCTGAAGTGTTCTACCTCCTCTCTTTACAGAACCATCTTGTCCAGCCCGGTCTCAAACCTCAACCCACTTTAGGTTTTACTGGTTTGTGTTTATTTTTCAAGAATGCTTCACATCGTATACTTGTCATTTCCTGCTGTGCCACATTAGGAGACAGACAGTGTCTCCTAGTCTGACTTTCCGAGGTATCAGCCTGAGCCATTCCTTACAAATCTCCCTATCAGTGTTTCTTCTAATGGTTTTAGTGCCCATTGATGATTGTTGGCCTCAAAATGTCACTAAAGATGGCAAGATGGTGATTTTCCTACTTCCACCATTCCCTTTGCCTTCATTAACTGGAATTTTCCAATGAAGAAAAACACTTACCTTCTTTGTTGACTATTTGATTTCTCTGAAACACTCTTTGTTTCTTTCTTTGTAAGAAGGTATTTATTTTATTTATATTTGTGTGTGTGTGTGTGTGTGTGTGTGTGTGTGTGTGTGTGTGTGTGTGTGTATACAGGTGCCAGTGGAAGCCAGAGAGGGCACTGGATCCCTTAGAGCTGGAGTTATAGGCAACTGTGAAACATCCAATGAGGGTACTGGACACTGAACCAGGATCCTCTGTAAGAGCAGCAGGTGCTCTTAACTGTTAAGCCTTCTCTGCAGCCTGTTTTTTTTGGGGAGGGGGGGTTAAATTTACTAATTTTCACATTAATAAACTATCCTGACAATCTCCAGAAGAGGCCAATAAATACTAGGTTTTAATTTTCAGTATTTTCTAACTTTCATGTGTATGATGTATGTGTGTTGTGGAGGGTTGCATGTTGTAAGTGTGCGTGCACTCGTGTGTGTGTGTGTGTGTGTGTGTGTGTGTGTGTGTGTGTGTGTGTGTGTGTGTGTAGGTCAGAGGACAACCTCACGTGTCAGCTCTCACCTTCCACCTTGTTTGAGACACAGTCTCTTGCTGTTTGCCATTGTACATATCAACCTAGCTGCCTCGTGAGCTTTTGCAGATCCTCCTGTCTCTGCCTCCCATCTCCCCATAGGAACACTAGGATTACAGACATGTTCCTCTAAACCCGTCTTTACATGGGCTGTGCGGATTTGAACTCAAATCCTCATACTTGTGCAGCAAACCTTTTACCCACTGAGCCATCTCCAAAGCCTCAATACCAGGATTTTAACCAACAACAACAAAAATAAGTATACAATATTTCAGCTGTTAATTATTCGTGCAGTTGAAATAAGTGTGCTGACTATACAGGCCACTGTTTGGTCACTCTGCTGACTAGCTAGCCAACATTTTAAGTAAACTTTCAATGAAAGTTTAACATACATAGCCAATGTTTCTTCCACTTTACCTTTTCCATTGGTCTTTATTCTTTCATGACTTTTCACACTTTAGTGTGGGTCTGATAGCAATGGATTTGCTGTTTTTCATGTCTGAAAACCCTTGTTCTTACTATTAAAGGTTATTGCTAAGGTATGCAAGTCTAGGTGGCAGACAGTGCCTTTCAGAGTTTTTAAGACAGGAGGATTGTCGTTCGATCCTGTTGTTTTTATTGAAAAGTCAGCCCCTTGTCAATCTTTTAGTTTCTTTAAAATAATGAACAATTGTAAATATTTTCTCATTTTATTTGGTCGTCAGTAGCTTTGCTGTATGCTAGATGTACTCCCCTTTGTATTTACCCTTCCCGAGGTTTGTAGAGATTCTTGAACCTGTAGTTCGCTGTCTTTCATTGGTTTTAGAGAACTCTTGGCTATGATCTTGTCAAATATCACTGAGTGTGTCTGTTGCCTTCTGCATTTTCAAGCATATCAAGTTTTTTCACCTCGTATGTTTCAGTCATATGTTTGCCAAGTGGACCAACAAGTCGGACAAGCCTGCAAAGTTACCAAATGATAAAGTGTCCATAGCCGACTAGGAGCACCCCCTAAGAACATCTGCTCTTAGATGGCATGAGTTCCCCAAGTTGGAAAACTCTAATCTGGAACTCCATTCAGAAAAAAATTCTGAGAAACCCAGTTTCTAGCTATCTATGGCAATGTACTGATAATTTGACAATGGATAATAAAGTATGGATGGTTATCTTGAGGGCATAGGAATTAAGATACTCAGAGTCCTTACAAAATAGATAATGCATTCTATATATTTCCCCAAATGGAAAGCTCAAACCAATGGGTGGGAAGAAGCAATGAGCAGGTAGCAGCATGGTGTTCAATAGTTTCTTGAGGCTTCCTTCATAACATGTAACATGCTGTTTCTTCTTCTTCTTCTTCTTCTTCTTCTTCTTCTTCTTCTTCTTCTTCTTCTTCTTCTTCTTCTTCTTCTTTTTCTTCTTCTCCTCTTCCTCTTCCTTCTCCTTCTTTTAAAGGGCATAAAGGTATTTTTTCTCAGATAAGTTCATTTCCTATAGGCCATGGTGATGTCTGGGCCAGGGTTGCTGCCAAGAGCCATGTCTGGGTCCATGGTCATACCACAGCTAGGGTCTGTATGGACATCCATGGTCCATGTTGCCACCAAAGGCCACAGGGATACCCAGTACCTGGGCTGCCACCTGTGACCATGTTGGTGTCCTGCAGCCATGCTGCAGCTGGTGCCACACAGATCTGAGTGGCACATACTGCTACCTAGTACCATGGTGAGGTCAAGCCACAGCTGCAGCTGGGGGCCATGTCTGAGTCCATGACCCTACTGCAGCCAGGGTCTATGTCGATGTCCATGGTTCCTGTTGCCATCAAGGACCATGCTGATTCCTGGAACTTGGGCTGCCACCTTTCCGGTGGCCATGTTGCAGCCAGGGCCACATAGATCTGAGTGGCCTGCACTGCTACCCAATGCCCTGGTAACATCTGGCCCAGAGTTGCAACCAGGGCTAGGTCTGTGGCCCTGCTGCAGCCAGGGTCTGTGTTGACGACCGAGGCTCATGTTACCACCAAAGGCCATGCAGACGCCTGAGGTCTGGGGCCATGATGGTGTTCTACAGCCATGCTGCCGTTAGGGCCATGCTGATCTGAGTGGCCTACACTGCCACTTGGGGCAATGGTGACATCCAGACCTGGCTGCTGCTGAGAACCATGTCTGGGTCCATGGTCCTACCGCGGCTGGAATCTGTGTTGAAGTCTGGTGCCCGTGTTGTCACCAAAGGTTGCATCAAAGACCTAGGTTGGGGCTGCAACCTGTGGCCTTGTTGTGTTTGAGAGCCATGCCGCTGCAGGAGCCATCCTGATCTGAGTGGCCAGTGCTTCCACCAGGATCCAGGGTGTCATCTGGGCCAGAGCTGCTGACAAAGGCCATGCCTGGGTCTGTGGTCCAGCTGTACCTGGGGTCTGTGTTGATGTCTGTGGTCTGTGTCACCTTAGGGGACCATAGGAACCATATGTGATGAAATCAGAGGGCCATGCTGAAGCAGCCCTGTCCTTTGCTGGCCCTGGGAAAGCTGGCCCTGCCTCTCACTGGACACTACAGCAAGGGAGCTGGCCCTGACCATAATGGAAGAGCTGGCCCCTTGTACTGGGGAGAAATGACCTAATCCCCTTACCACAGGCTAGGGAGAATTGACCCTGATGGCATGGCTGTAGGGGAGCTGGCTCTACTCCCTCACCTGAGGCGGGTGGCCACAGGGGCCTGGACTGACCAGCTCAGCTATCACCCAGGCCCATAGCTGGTCCTTGGGTTGGCCCACCCAATGTGGGACCTGCTAGAGCTCATGAAAGGACTGGTACTGTAGTACAATACCCACAGGATCTCCCTATCTGAGCTGGCCACAAGATATCCCAGAGGCGTTCCAGTGAGGATCCATGGATGATGGTGTACCAGAAACCGGAGGCCTTGAACCAGACCAGTGACTCATCGCAATGAGCATTTGCCAGTAAAGCTGATTGAACAAAAGGATATACTATGTGACACACCATTCCCAATGCCACCAGGACAAAGGAAGAGGTGTTGGAGAGGTGGGAAAGAAGGAGAATTGAAGATTGTTTTTGTTTGTTTTGTTCTAGTTTTTGTTAGTTTGCTTGCTTGCTTTGTTTTGGTTTGGTTTAATTTTTTAAATTTTCTTTTGGGGGGCACTGCAGGGGTGAGGAGAGGATATGGGGGACTAGGAAGTGAGCGGAAGTAGGGTGCATGATGTGAAATTCCCAAAGAATCAATAAAGAAATTATGTTTAAAAAAAAACAGAAAAGAAAAGAACAACCCACGCTCCAATAAGTAATAGGCAAGTTGTAATATACCCTCAGACTGGAGAAGCAAGGCTTATGAATGCATCTACAATGTGAATCTGCCTGAAAACGGCTAAAAGAAAGAAGGAGGCCACAAAAGGCCACATGTTATATGGATCGAATTCCATGGCTCAAACAGGCCAATTCACAAGGCAGGAAGCAGATGAACGGCCATCAGCACTGGGAGCAAGGAGGAATGGGAAGTGACTGCTTACTGGCTTTCCCTTTGGGATGATAAAAATGTCCTGGAACTAGATATTTCTGGTGGTTGCACATCATTGTAAATGTATTTTATACTGCTGAATCAAATACCTTAAAGTGGCTTAAAAGGTCAGTTTTACAATATGAGTATTTTACCACCATGAAGTATTAAAAGTGAAAAAGAAATTCTGACTATATATAAGGTGAAGAGCAATCAAGAAAGACACTGGATACTGACCTCTGGCCTACACATACACACATACACACACACACACACACACACACACACACACACACACACACACACTTGTGCATGGACGTCTGCACACATACATATGCCTATACACATGCAAATATACATATATGCACACCACACATATGCACATGTCCTTAGACATCTCACACATAAATATAAAACACATTTATATTTGTATTCTTTTGGTGACATGAACTAATCTGGTGTGGTTAATATAATAAAAAAAAAATACACAGGGATGTGAATACCAGAAGGCAAATATCATCACTACCATGATAAGTCACTAGAAAAAGTAAAAATTATATAAAGAGAGAGAGAGCGAGAGAGAGAGAGAGAGAGAGAGAGAGAGAGAGACCGCATGTGTGTAGACAAGTTCTCACTACATAGCCCGTGTTGGCTTTGAACTCATTATATAGCCCAGAGTAGTTTTAAATCCATTATGTAGCTCAGGCTAGCCTTAAACTTGTGATCTTCCTGCCCCAGCCTCACCAGAATTCCAAATTAATAAATAGTAAAATATTTACCAAAATGTGCGTCATATCAGTGTCTCTTGGTGTAATTTACCAAAAAAATGTACATAAACCATATTCTTGTGGCATGCATGCTTAAATGAAGTTAAAACTGCTTAATTTTGTATATGGAAAATGAAAGTTTACTTTCCAGATCTATCAAAGCAAAAACCTGGAGAGGAGGGTGAAGTAGTGCTCAGAGGAAGCCTCATTGCCCAGCAGTCTTCCTTGCTACTGTTTGTATGAGTTAGTAGAACTCAAGGAAACTCTGCTGAAGGAATAAATCTATAAGGAAGCATTCTGTTCTCTGAATTCTTGGGCATGACTAGTCATATAGAGAATCAGCTCTCTAGTCTGTTCAATGTATGTTTCCACAAGCCTGCTCTGCAGGACACTCAACCAATTATACAAAATATTCAATGGGGTTTTTCTTCTTATAAAAATAAGGACTAACATTGTCTCCTTCTGGTGTTTTAAATGCCCGCACAATTATCTGCTCAATGTATACCAATGGTGAGTGCTGACAGCCTGGGTTCTAGGAAGACCGTGCTTCCAAACTCTCGGTCATAAGCGTGACACTTTCTCAAATTCTAAATTTGCAGACCTTTTTTTTAAAAAGCAGAGCCAGAGACATACTTCATTATTCACATTATGTAGCTAGAGTTGAGCATACCATGGGAGCAGCAATCCTCAGGATAATTAGGGAACTTCCCTCTGGGATGAGGCATTTAAAAAACCAAAATAAACTGGCCAAAAGATCAGTCTTTATAGTTATGAACTAAAACTAGATCACTAATAAAGCATTAATCTCTATAACAGAATGAACATTTGTAGAATGTACTCTTTCTGAAGCGTATCTTTTTTGTTCATAGTTTAGGCAACTTTGGGGGAAAAATTGTCCTTTCTTTTCAATTTCACCCTATCAATGGAAAAAGCTGCAAAATGCAGGTATATAATAAAAAGACTTCCAAGACACGATGGGGTGCTCATTATAAAGCTGTGTATGCAGTAAGACACATTTTCAAAAGCTATTCACAACCTTTGAAGTTCTGCACAATTCAAAAGAAAATATGAACACAAGAGGATCGCCTCAGATTTTGTTATCTGCTATATACAATTTTACTTTTCTGAGTTATATTATTTTCTGGTTTGAAGTTTTAGAAGTTAATCATGCACAAAAAATATTTGCAAAGAGCCAGAACTAGCTTTGAACCATGCACAGCAACATCCCAAGCTTTACAGATTGTTCAGGAAGATCATCATACAGACAAGCATTAGCCGTAAAACAAGGAACACAAGAACATAAAGAAATAGGTATTTCAATTTTAAAAAATCCACTTTCAAAGAACAACAGGTGAAACAACAAAAGATGTTGGTCTTACATTATCAGAAAAAGTATAAAGTATCTTAATAATATTCCTTAAGAACTGAATATTCTTTCTAAAGCAAGGGCTAAGACGCATATCAAGGCTTGCTATCCCTCAGCCCTTTTTGCACAGCATGCCATTGTAAAGGCAACCCACAGTATTGTTGAAGATGCTTGCCATGCATTTAGCTGAGGAGAGCTCATATGTTCAAAGACACACCTTAGACTTTGTATTGGTTTAATAAGAAAATCAGTAAGACTAAATCAGATCCCTCAATAGAAAATGGGCAAAATACTTAGTCAATTCATCCAAGAGTGTTCAATAAAAATAAACACTGGCATGGGTGCTCAGTGAGAATAAAGACAATGGATATGAAAATTTAAACTGCTGGGAAGAAATAAGTATGAGATGGGCTTTACTAATACAGATGCATCAAAAAGTCCGGCAGAGGCTAGAGAGGTGGCTTGGCAGTTAGGAGCACTTGCTGCTCTTTCAGGGGGCCAGAGTTTGGTCTCTAACACCCTAACACCCATATCATCTGGCTGATTCACAGCCACCTGTAACTCCAATTCCAGGGGAACTGACATCATCATCAGGCCTCTATGGACATTGCACACACAATATGTGTATATAAACAAGCTGTCGCACACACATATACATAATTTATTTTTAAGTCTGAGAATGGGGTTGGGAATGTATCTCACTGGTAGAGCACTTACCTAACATGTACAGAGCCCTAAGTTTTAACACACACACACACACACACACACACACAGAGGTATGTCAAGAGGGTGTGGAGTAACACAAAGTCTGGAAGGTGATACAAACTTTGGAAAAGCGTTTCTAATCACAGGCAAAGATTTAAAATCCTATAATATAATAATATCACTCTTAGATGTTATTCTCAAGCTAACTGATGCACATTTATAATGAGTTATATACACCAAAACATGTGCAGCAATGTTACTCTTAAGAGCTCTGATGTAGAAACAAACTAAATGTTCATTAACAAAAATGAATACAAAAATGTAGTCATTGCTATGGCTTAGGAGTGGGTTGTCCCTCAAGGGTTCATGTGCTGGAGGCTTGATTGCCAGTATTGAAGCTGCATTAAAGGATGGTCAAGCATAAAGAAATGGATCCTAGTGGGAAGTGGTTAGGTGGCTAAGGGCACTACGTTGAGAGGGGGTCAACTCTGGTTTAATGGAGTGAGTTCATTCTTTAAAGCATCATATTCTCTTCTGGTTTGAAGCTTGAGGTTAAGCGTGCTCAGAAGTATTTATGAATAGCCAGAACCTGCCTTGAACAATGAATAGAGAAATTTCAAGCTTGAAGTTTCTTTCTTGAAGCTCGTCATACAGACTGGCATTGACTATGTGGCACCAACGACAAAAACAACTGTGGGCCCCAAGAACACCTCTCTGACTTCCTAAAACACCATGCCATCTCTCATCCTCATGCATTCCCACAGTGATGCCACCCACCATGTTGTGACATAATCAAAGAGGATCTCACCAGAGTTAAAACAGATGGAGCTGCTCAACCTTGGAGTTCCAGCCTCCATGACTGTGAGATGAATGAACCTCTTTTCAGTAGACATTACTCAGGCTATTACTCAGGACTCAGTAGACATTATTCTTTTGTTTGTTTGTTAAAATAACCAAAAATGGACTAATGGAGTTACATTGACTAGATGAGATAATACATGTTATGAAAAATGAACACACTTATAGTACTGCCCCCTTTTCTTCGGATATCTTTTAGCACCCTAGTGAATGACTGAAGCCAAATAGCACCCCCAAACCCCATATATACCATGGATTCTTTTTGCACATGTGTATGTTATGTGCATGCATGTGTGTATGTATGTCCACATATGGAGGTCCAAGACTGACAGAGAGTGTCTTCCTCGGTCACTCCCCATCTTATATATTGAGGCAGAGTCTCTCACTTGAACCAAGAGCTTTCTGCTTTTAGTCTGGTTAGCCAGCTTACTCTGGAGATTCCTCATCTCTTCCTCCCTGTGCATTGGGATGACAGGCTGGCTGCCACACTCACACAGATTTTACATGGGTTCTGCGGCCCCAAACTTGGGTCCTCATGCTCGCAGGGCAAGCACTTTACCTGCTGAGTGATCTTCCCAGCCTTATAATGTGTTTTTTAACTAAAACAAAGAGATACCCCATGTGAGAGGGAGCAGACTCTGTGAGAGTTCATGATGTTCCTCAGAACAATATCCTATTTAAAACCTTTGAATTGTTTCTGCAATTTTCTGCTTAACATTTTTGGACTGTGGCTGACCACAGGTCAACCTAAAATTATAGAGAATGAAACAGAAGATGAATGGAGAAAACTAGTGTATAGCTAGAGGCGATGATATAGCTGGGCCTCATGAAAATAATGTTGAGCAAACAAGTCACACACCAAGTAGTACATTCTGCAAGATTCTGTTTGCATGAGTTCAAATATAGAGAAAATAAAATCATAATGTTTAGGCTACATACTTAGATTATTAAACTATAAAGAAAATTGTAACCCAAAAAGGTTATGTAATTATCAGCCCTGTGGGTAGGAAAGCTGTAACTGGAAAGGTGAAGTAGCTAGAATACTGCTTGGCAATGCTCTTTACCTTGACCCACATAGTGTTGACACAAGTTTCCCTTTTATAAATACTCCTTAACTGTACATTTATGTTTTATGCATTTTCCTTTTATTCATGGAATAACAAAAGCATTTTTAAAACTCCTTTCGACCTCAGCATCAAAATGTGTATGCTTCACACACTGACCTATTTGCAGTAGACATTATGAATCACGTTCAACTTCATTTCAGGAAATGCAAGTGTCTGCCAATGAGCCAGCTAATTAATTAATAAGTATCTAGAATTAACTGAACAAAATCAGAATTGGCAGCAATCTGTCTATTCCAGTTATGTCCAATCACTCCTAAATTTAAAGAGTGTATTTTTTAAAAAAAAATTCTTGAGCATTCAGGGTTCCCTTGTCTGAAATATTATGTGCGGCAATGCATTAAGATAAATATATCCCACCGTGTGTGGTGGTGCACACCTTTAGTCCCAGCATTGGGGAAGCAGAGGAAGGTGGATCTCTGAGTTTGAGGCCAGCCTATTCTATAGAGTGAGTTCCAGGATAGCCAGGGCTACTCAGAAAAAAAAAAAGATAAATATATTCCTTACATTCTAAGCTTTTGCTGAACCTCACAGCCATAGTTATTAATAAACCTTGAGGTCACTGAAGACTGCTATCCTGCTATGTACTCAGCCTGTTTACTTAACATGCCTTTAAGAGAACAATACAACAACCAACCCTACTTGCCTTATGATTCCCATGTAATCAGCTTTACAACCCAAGCTAATGCACAGCTGTAATCTCAGTCATGTGTTCTTCCATGGGCCTGACCCATGAGTAATGTCAGAATAATCATTTGCTGAAAACAGCCAATAGGATGAAATTGACCTTATAAAATGAGTATCCACTATAAACATTGGACCCAACATAAAGACAGTGCTTTATAAACAATGATGTTTGTAACATTGTTTGCTTTCTGGGTCAGTGGGGTCAGTTGGAGTCAGTGATTTAATCTCTTGTAAAACTGAGTTAAAAAATTTGTCAAGTATCCCTCATTCCTTCTCCATGTGACACTTCCTGTGCTTTTCAGGAAATACAAAGCAAAGCTCTTTGTTAGGGACACACACACAGGTGGACAGAGTCATAAGACAGTCTTCAATAGGCACAGATTCAGACAGACAGGAACGAGGGAAGACACAGGGAAGGAGGCAATTCAAATCTCCGTTAAATTACACCAGGGCAGTGCCTCGGTAACGTCCTTTCCTTAACGAGGTATGCACGCAGTATTGGTGACTCTGAATTTATAATTAATGCATTCAAACTGACCCTAAGTATGTTACGTCTTCTATGGTGATGTTCACCTCAGATAGGGCACCAGGAACAAAGCAAACAGTCCACCCAGATCTAGCTCAGTGAGTCAGTGAGACCACGCCTCCCCACTCACTAACACCCCCCTCTTTCATCTCCAACTCTCCAAACTGAGAATTCGAGTGACTTTCTGAAAGTTCCATCACGGGTCATACAAATAAGACTTAAGCAAGGACTTCTAATTGCCAGGCTCATGGTTTTGTTCATTATGCTACTGAAAAAAAAGAGGGGGGGGTTTACATTGAAATGGAATTTTGATGAACAGGAAGAAGAGAACGAAACTTCTGAAACTCCAACACACTCTTCCCCTTCGGGTAAAATTTAGGAAATCTAAGTATAGTAATTGTCACTGAAGGTAACTTTGGGAACTTCCATATAATGTCTGAGAGCATGTAAACTAGATCATCAACTCAGAAAACAATTTGCCTGGGCCTTGTGAAGTTCAATATGAATATGCTTTAGGCTATAACACAGAGGCAATCATTTCAACGTGTCCAGTATATTTAATGAAGTATCTTTTTAAATCAAAGTCGTATCTAGTTTCATGAGACTTGAGCTTTCTTAATTTGGAGTATTCTCTTTGAGAAAAAGAATACATAGCCAGACAGGGGTGGCACACGCCTTTAACCCCAGCCCTCGGGAGGCAGAGCCAGGCAGATTTCTGTGAGTTTGAGGCCAGCCTGGGCTACAGAGCGAGATCCAGGACAAGCACCAAAACTACACAGAGAAACCTTGTCTCAGAAAAAAAAAAGAAAAAGAAAAAGAATACATTACAAACATAAGTAAATTCCAGCTTTGAGCAAAAGAAAGAATTGTAAGAAGTTTCTGACTCAAGTTAGCTAAAATGTGTTGTGTAGAACCTCGTCAAAACCTTCCCAGAGGGGCTGGAGAGAGGGCTTGGTGGTGAAGAGTACTAGCTGCTCTTCTGGAGGACCTGGGTTCCATTTCCAGCCCTCAAATGACTATAACTGTCTATAACTCCAGTTCCAGAAGATACAATACCCTATTCTGGCCTCTGTGGACACTAGGCATAGATGTGGCACACAGATATACATGAAGGCAAAACACTCATACATGGAAAACATTTTTTTTTTACTTAAAAAAATAAGTTCCTAGAGCTGGGGGATAATGCTGACACCATTCACTGCACAGATCCAACGTGTCAGAGGTTAGCAACACCATTGTTTCATTTCGGTTTCTCACTCTAGGCCACCTCAGCAAACTTTGTGGGACAGAGAAGGTCTAGTAGACATGATAGAGATGACAAGACTTCCTATGTTGGAGGGGGACCAATTCATGGCTGTTTACTCACTAGAGTAACAAAATGAGTAAGAGTATGGGCTGGAACAAGATTGGTAAGCAACTTGGTGTATATTACAAAAGCTCTCTAAGCTTTAGTTCCCTCTAACCTTGGGGAGGGCAAGGGCTATTGTGATGCTGGAGTTAATACAAGAAGTGTTCCTGGCATATGAGAGTCATTCTATGTCACTCTACCGATCGTTATGGCTGACATGGTACGATATTCACGTTAGACGTGTCATTTTTACTACTATCTGGAAGGTGATGAACCTAAGACAGAGTGTGAATCCAAACACTGAAGACAAATCAGACTAGAAGATGATACAGTTTGATACAGTAAAAGATAGAGGGAGTGGTTTGATCTCAGCACGAGGCATGCAGGTGAGGATCAACTTTCACTGTACAGTTGATTAACCATTGCTAATTTTCCACTTCACCCACTGGGTTCCCTTTTCCTTGGGATACCGAACAATGGTCCTCTGCTTACAATTTCATAACTAAGTGAATCTGGAATTACTCTGACTTAAATAGAGGAAGGCAGTCTCCCTGAGACACAGACTAGAGGTCTTAAAATCTAGCAGAACAAAAAAAACAAGAGTTTTCTAGTTAAAACTGAATTAAAGTCATTTATGCATGAGGAAAACATATCTAAACCTCATTTTGGGAAAAAAAAACAGCTTGTTCATTTCTATTCTATCCATTCAAGTCACAGGCCCCATTATCTTGACAATACTACTTAGTCTAAAAGACAGAAGAAAGTTTCCTATCTGGTATTATATGCATCAAATAAATGTATAAAGTAACAACCAAATGTTATTAGAAATTAGTCTTTTAGTATTTGTAATCTTCAACTTCTATTATGTAACTTTGTGTGAGAAATTTTAGTCAAAAGTGCTTGAAATGTTAGCATTCTTTGAAAGACTATCTAAAATGTTTATAAATATTTGAACAATCACACAAAGACTGATCTCTAAAAAAAAAACCATTAAAACAATAAAGTATTTATTTTGCCTTAAAAAAAATCTAGCAGAATAAAGAGGAGGAAGAAAGAAGGTTAAGACAGAAAAATGACCTGAAGAGAAAATGAGCTGGCTGGTTGTAAGGAGTCTTATTCTGTTCCTCCAGCCAGCTCCCAAAAAATGACACAGAGACTGTTAATTATGACAGCTCGTCCTTAGCTTGTTCCACTAGCTCTTACAATCTTAGAACTTCAATTAACCGTCTTTTCTTAATCTAAATTTTACCATGTGGCTTTCTACCTTTCCTTCATTCTGTATGTCTGGCTCTCCACATGTCTGTTGCCATCTCCTCTGTACCTTGATTATCTCCTCCTACTTCCTCTCTCAACCCAGAAGTCCCACCTATACCTCCTGCCTAGCTCTTGGCTTATTAAACCGATTACAGCAATGTGTCTTCAGTACACATATCCCACAACAGCGAGTTCCTGGTTTCGCTTTTTTATTTTGGAGTGGAGGAGGGGGAGGGGGATATCTAATATACATTTATGCTTTAAGATAAAAGCTAAGCTGGGTGGTGGTGGCGGCGGCGGCGGCGGCGGCGGCGGCGGCGGCGGCGGCGGCGGCGGCGGCGGCGGCGGCGGCGGCGCACGCCTTTAATCCCAGCACTCAGGAGGCAGAGCCAGGAGGATCTCTGTGAGTTCGAGGCCAGCCTGGTCTACAGAGCGAGATCCAGGACAGGCTCCAAAGCTACACAGAGAAACTTTGTCTTGAAAAACAAACAAACAAACAAAGATAAAAGCTGTATCTATGTAATGTGGAAGGCTACAAGTTTCTATTTTTTCCTTTCTCAAGGTTCTAGAAGTGCCCAAAAGTATTTTTACTGGAGATATTTTCAAGTTTATCTAGAGAAGAATTTTACAATTCTTTCAGGCCATTTGTCCTCCCAGCAGCTTCTCACATTCTCATCTGGCAAATGAGAATGTCATTTCTAACTTTCCTCAAAACTCAGCCTTATTATCTCTTTCTTGGGCCTGCCCCTCCACTTGACACACACATGTCTATGTGTGTGCTTGCTGGTTTGTACTGTAATGATCTCTCTCTCTCTCTCTCTCTCTCTCTCTCTCTCTCTCTCTCTCTCTCTGTGTGTGTGTGTGTGTGTGTGTGTGTGATTCATCATCCTTAGATGATGACCTCCTTGAAGGACAGGACTAGGTTTTCTTTTCCACCGCAAGACACCGTATAGTCCAATAGTTTAGTGCATAGAGACAGAGTTTCTGGGTTTAAATCTGACACTTGTATTAAGTTAGTCATCCTGTTCCTGTTATCTGTAAAATGGGCATAACAGCAGCGGCAACTTTAATTCGTCCTTATCTTGACCTCTTATTGTTTAACTAGATAAAAGCATTATCATACGTTTCGCTGAGTTATGAAAAATTTAATTTTTGTGTAAACTTAAAATACAGCTGGATCTATGAAAAGGTCATTGTTTTCAGGTCAAACAAATTCAAGTAAAAGAAGAGAAAGACTTAAAGATTCTGGTAGGTAACGCTTCAGTCTCTTCTTTTTAAGCAATGGTGTGTTTTGATATCTGATATCAGCAGGTACTAGGTCTTGAGTCTGACTTCCCCTGCTGGACACTTGCCTTCTGCATCTGTCAATCCAGCCCCTCAGTGTTCCTCAGTTACCCCCCCACCCCCACCCCGCCCCGGCAGCTTTATAAAAAGGAACGCTTAGATGATCCCAACGGGGGAGCTTGCTAGCTGTTTCTGAGACTCCTCCGAAAGTCTTGTGCCTTAGCCCCGCCCACGTCGGTTCCTGCCACCACCCAAACCCTGCCCCTTGGCGGGCGTGCAAGCTCCGGAACACAATCACGCATGCTCAGCCTCAGACCCCACCTAGCGTGACGACGTAAGAGCGCGCATGCGGTGACGTAGCCCAGTTGCAGCGTGCTTTAACTCTAGGGGTTCGCTCAGGTAGCACCTGCACCGTAGCGCGTAGGTCTGTACCGTGTTTCTTGAGCATTGAACCTTCCGGGCTTTCGGGAGGAGGACGCTGAGGAGAGGTCCTGAAGGGACGGCCCGGGGCTCAGAAGGAAGAGCGACACGAGCACCTGACGGCAGGACTGCGCGAGTGAAGAGGGCTGCCCCAGCATTCTGCGAGCCACGACCCGGCCGGCCACGCCATGCTCGGGGCCCGGCGCCTGCTGGGCGCGCTGCGTCTCTGCTCCTCCGTTTCCTGCCCCAGGCCCCGCGCATCTGCCAAACTGCGCGTGCGGGACGCCCTCGGGGTCCAGGACGCGAGTGGGGAGTGTGTAACGGTGCAGGTGGGTGTGTGCAAAGCTGCTGGAGCTTGCTTGGCCCGGCCACGACTAGCTTTCCTCCGCGGACCACCGTGAGCAGAGCAAAGTTGGAAATGAAGGTGTCGTGAGTGTCCACACTTCTCAGCGACTGTACTGTTACTTTTTGCAAATCGTTCTGTCGATTAGGAGTGCGGAAGCAGAGTTTTTCATGACACCGAGCCATTACCTGTAAACTTGTCAATCATGCAGGAAAGTTTAAGCAAACACGCCCCCTTTTTCAACCTTTATCTCTTAATAGCGTGGAATGTCTTGCCCTAGTTCTTTGAGAGCAGAAATCCTGTCTTCCCGTTTTCCTGTTCACCTGGCTGGCAGGAAATAGTAGTTCCAGGTGTGTCAACCATCTGACATTGCATCACGATGTTGTCACCTACCAAGTTCATAGTTGACCCATCGATACCACCCACCCCCAATTAGCCTGGTCTACAAAGTGAGTTCCAGGAAAGGCGCAAAACTACAGAGAAACCCTGTCTCGAAAAAAAAAAAAAAAAAAAAAAAAAAAAGTCTCAAAGTTTACCGTTTTGTCTTGGGCTGCACTCATACCCATCCTGAGTTACAGCTTCATGTGGTCCTTGAACACATCGCGACGCCATGTCTTTTCGGCTTTGAGCTACCTTGACTCTTAATCTGAGGCTTCTATGTAATCAATAAGCTAAGAAAGAGTGGGATGTTGTAGTTTGACAAACTCAGGGCTGCAGTTGCCTTGACTTAAGTCGCCTGCCCTAAGTATCTTGTTAGTTATGGGAAAATGGCGATAATAGTAGTTTCTATTTCCGAGAGCTCTGAAAATTAAACGTGATAATGGGTACCCACGATTTAGAACAGAGACCTCCCGGTCAGTGTTAGCTGCTGTTATTTCTCCTAATAGCATTCACAGAAGCTTTGACTAGCTCCTTAAAGGGACAGAATAAGCCTGGTGGTTGGCTCTTTCTTCTTGAATTGCTGAAACACACTGAGTGGTCTCTCCTATATTCTTGATGTTTAGCAGTATGATCAAGCTGCTCTTCCTTGCACTTATTTCGGTTTCATACTTGTTCCATGATCCGAATCAAAGTTATCAAAGCTGTTTACTGTACTTATTGATTAATGTGACATGCATTAATGATGTCTTTTGTCTGATGATCAAAAGAACATTCAAGAACGAACTGAACCTACTACTACCCAAGTAACAGGCTTTTCTTTCACTTCCGTGCTTAGCAGTGAAACTGCTGGCCACCGAGCACCTGAAAATAGGGTCCAAGTGCACGGAGATGTGTAGTACGTGTAAAATACACAGTAACTTTGAAGAGTAAAGAAACATCAAAATCTGAACATACTTTTATATTCATTACATGTGAATAGTATTTGGAGCATAATTGGTTGAACATGTTACTCATTACCTAAATTTGCTTTTAATGTGGAACACATCTTTTTAAAGGTTTATTTTGTATTCATGTATATGTGTCTGCATGAGTTTATACCATGTACATAGGAGTGCCTGTGGAGAGCCATACAGGTATCAGAATCCCCCGGAGCTGGAGTTACAAGCAGCTGTGAGCTTCCTCAGATGGTACTAGGAACCAAATTTGAGTCCTCTGCAAGAGCAGGAAGTGTTCTTTACCTTGGAGCCATCTCTCTGACCCTAATTTTTTTTAATTAGGTAATTCACATTATATTTTTGTTAGCCCTAGTTTACAGCAGTGCACTGATTATTAGTGGTGGAGATAAAGAGCTGTCAGAACAGCGAGGGAGTGCCTGAACTGTGTGGAGGTCAAGATGTCACCTGCACATTGGCTGTCTTGGAGGATGACATCCCCAGGTACAATAACTGATGGGGTAGAAATAGCAGCAGATATGTTCCCAGGCAGAAGATGAGGAGAAAATAGCACTTCAGAAAAGCCTGTTGATAAGTATGTGAACTTCAGAATAATAACCGTATTTGAATTCCAAGTGTACTACCTGATAATTATGACCAGGGTTATCTTTTAAAATTTTTCCTAAGTGTCTATTCCCTTCACAAGTAATAATAATGACTTTATTTAGCTCTTGTAAGGATTCAATAGCACAATACTTACAAAGAATTTAGGACAGAAGCACATTAAAAGTGCTTGCTGTTAACTCTCCAGTAAGTAAAAATAAGAGAGATTTGGAGATTTGGAAATTACTATTAACCAGGAATAAACAAATGTGGATGTCTTTGGAGATATGGTGAGATGAATTGCTTTGTACATGAAGCTGAAGTGGTTTACACTCCATGCTGTATAGCTTTGGCCAAAGATTTTCTAGTTACATAGTCTTGGGTTCAGATTTGGATACTAGTTCATCAGCAGTGTGACTTTCAGTAAGTTATTTAACATCCTGGAGCCACCGTTTACTTGTGTGTAAAGGAGGTATGATAAGAAATGACACAGTATATGAAAGAGGTAACCTTTCTTTAAAACATAATACATGTTCAATAGGTAGTGGATATCCTTTCACTTAAAACATGTGCGTTGGAGAGATGGCTCAGCACTTACGAGTACTTGCCACCCTTCTAAAGAACCAGAGGTTTTTCCCAGAGCACCTGAGTTCATTGGCAGAACCTGAATCAGGAGGCTCACAACCACCTGTAAGTCTAGCTCCAGGGAATGCAACTCAGAGATCAAATGTATCTTTGAGTGCCTTTGAAAACGGTGTTCTCTGGTAACACCTATGCTGGTTATATTCAAGTTGGGTGTGTAGCTGTTATTAATGTTAGGAGGTCTACTTGAAGACTTCTCATTTGTACTTGCATGCACCTGTCCTTTAGGTCAAGACTGTCTTTGAAACTTATGTGTGGCTGTATGTTCATGACTTTTCTTTTTATCACGTATTTTTACTTGTTCAGTGTTAGTTTCTGTTCTTGCTGCAGAGCAGATAATACCCAGTCTTTGCTGCAGAAAAAAAAAAATCACATTTGGAAAATGCTTAAGAGGCTGTTTTTGATAATACTATTTCCAATTTTTTTTTTTTTTTGTTTTTTTTTGTTTTTTTTTTTTTTGTTTTTTAATTTATTTTGGAATACAATTCAGTTCTACATATCGGTCACGGATTCCCTTGTTCTCCCCCCTCCCGTCCCCCTCACCTTCCCCCCCATTCCCATCTCCTCCAGGGCAAAGCCTTCCCCACAGACTGAGGTCAACCTGGTAGACTCAGTCCAGGTAGGTCTAGTCCCCTCCTCCCAGGCCGAGCCAAACAATCCTGCATAGGCCCCAGGTTTCAAACAGCCAACTCATGCAATGAGCACAAGATCTGGTCCCACTGCCTGGATGCCTCCCAAACAGATCAAGCCAATCAACTGTCTCACCCATTCGGAGGGCCTGATCCAGTGGGGACCCCTCAGCCATTGGTTCATAGTTCATGTGTTTCCATTCATTTGGCTATTTGTCCCTGTGCTTTATCCAACCTTGGTCTCAACAATTCTCGCTCATATAAACCCTCCTCATTCTCGTTAATTGGACTCCCAGAGATCCACCCAGGGCCTAGTCATGGGTCTCTGCATCCAGATCCCTCAGTAGTTGGATGAGGTTTCTAGCACAACAATTAGGGTGTTTGGCCATCCCATCACCAGAGTAGGTCAGTTCGGGCTGTCTCTCGACCATTGCCGGCAGTCTGTTGCAGGACCCCAAGAAAGACACAGGGATCGCCCAATGACAGAGAAATGGAATGAGATCTACATGAACAGCCTGGACATGAGTGGGGGTAATGAAAGGCGAGGGTCGAGGGAAAGAGAGCTTGGGGGAGCGGGAGATCCCAGCTGGATCAACAACAGAGAGGGAGAACAAGGAATAGGAGACCATGGTAAATGAAGACCACATGAGAACAGGAAGAAGCAAAGTGCTAGAGAGGCCCACAGAAATCCACAAAGATACCCACACAATATTTCCAATTTTTTTTAACAATTTTTTTTTAAAGATTTATTTATTTATTATGTATACAGCACGTATGACTGCAGGTCAGAAGAGGGCACCAGATCTCATTACAGATGGTTGTGAGCCACCATGTGGTTGCTGGGAATTGAACTCAGGACCTCTGGAAGAGCAGGCAGTGCTCTTAACCTCTGAGCCATCTCTCCAGCCCCTATTTCCAAAATTTTTATTTATTGGTTAACATACAAAGAAATGGGTTTCTGGAGCTGGTGAGATGGCTCAGTGGTTAAGAATACTTACTGCTCTTCAAGAGGACAGGAGTTCGATTCCCGGTAGCCACATCAGGCTGCTCCTAACTGTGTGTAACTCCAGTTCTAGGAGATCCAACACCTTCTCCTGGCATCCCTATACACATGGCATATTCAGACGCACACACATCATTTTTAGCCTAATAAAACCCCACAAAAATTAAAAATTTCTTTGTGACATTTTCGTGTATTTATTCATTACACTTTTTTTTTCTACACAGACTAGCTATGTAATCGAAGTTGGCCTCAAACTTGGGGTCCTCCTGTCTTAGCTTCCCAAGTGCTGGGATCACAGGTATACACTATTATGTTTAGCTTCATGAGACTTTTTTTTTTAAGATAACTTTTTTTTGTATAATACTTTGTAAATAGAACAAAATCTCATATGATGTTTCTAGTCTAATGATCTCTCTGGGAATTGGACACAAGGAGAAAGGCACCAACTTATAATCTTTTTCTTTTTTTTTTTTGTGATTGAGGAGCAAGAAATAGCTTTGAGAAGCCAATATTAAGGACATTGTTTATGCTAATTAGGCTCATCAACTTAATGAAATGCTTAGCATCCATTTAAAATGAGCTGAAACAAAGGTGGACCACTAAATATGCATCTCACTGTGATAAGAGTCATTTAAAACTGTATATACATCCAGATAAGCCCAAGGCAGTTCATTTTATGCATTTGACATGTTGAGGCAATATTGTGAACATTTTTTCATTCATTTAATCTTTTTTGAATGTGTAATGAAAATGTAAAAGTGTTCGATTTTTAAGCTCACATTTAAAAATGCTTCTTTCCAGGGTTGGATCCGTTCAGTCAGATCCCAGAAGGAAGTTCTGTTCCTGCATGTCAATGATGGATCCTCTTTGGAAAGCCTTCAGGTTGTTGCTGATTCGAACTTTGACAGTAGGCGAGTTTTTTTGTTTTTGTTTTTTTCCTGTTTTTTGTTTGTTTGTTTGTTTTTAAGAGTTCTTCAAATTTTTTTCCTTTTCTAGTGGAATTTTTTTTCTAATAGAGTTTTTTCTTTACCACCTGAATGATCTTTCTAAGCAAATCTGTGAAAAATAGCGTTGAAGAAAAAGCCAAATAAACTTGGAGTCCAGAGCCTTCAAGCTCTGATATCTTTACATGCTGATATCTTCTGCCCATGGTTTGCTCCAGTCTTTTTAAAACTACTTACACCTCCCCTAACCTGTTGTCTTCTAGACCTCGCACATGCGGGTCCCACTGCCACGTGAGATTCTGTCTCGTATCTAGTTCCAGTTTAAACATCATCTGATGCCTGTGTCCCATGACTATGGCAAGTGCTTCCCCGCTCCCTTAGTTCCATGTGCCCATCTGTCGTAGAATGGATGCTACTGTTTGGAAATTAACTTTCTTCTTCTTACACTCCTTTAACTCTTAGTTCTTTGAAGTTAAGAAGGATGTATTCAATTCTCTGTCCCTAGCTTTTGTCATAGTGCTGGAACATAACCAATTACTATTGAATATGTGGAAGGCACTTGTATGGTCTCGTTCATCAGATGTTAAAACTAATACCATTTTGTGTTAAGGTATAACCTCTCTGGAGCAGAACATTACTCTGCTAGAGTAAAAGCGCTTTGCTCTTCTAAGGACTGTTAAGAATAATGCTGTCTACATATTGCAAAGACTGATGGGTCTCACCTAGGCAGAAAAACAAAATCTGTTTGTCTTACTTACATTTCTCTTGCTGTGTTAAGCCACCTTGACCAACGCAACTTGCGAAGAAAAAGTTTATTACGGGCTGACAGTTTCAGGTTAGAGTCCATGACCATCATGGCGGGGATCATGGCAGTAGGCAGGCAGGCATGGTGCTGGAGCAGTAACTGAGAGCTTCATCTTGCTTCACAAGCATGAAGGGGAGAGAGAGAGCGCGCTAACTGGGAATGACCTGGGCTTTTGCTCAAGCCAAGCCTGTCCCAGTGACACACCTCCTAACAATGCCATACCTCCTAATCCTCAAACAGTTCCACCAGCTGAGGACCAAGCATTCAAACAAAGGAGGCTCTGGGGGCCATTCTTAAACCATCTTTACACTCTTCTACCGTAACAACCCTGTAAAAGAAGTTTGTGTTCCTCCGATGATACCTGTGAGGATAGCAATTGCAGGCGTCTTGTTTCACCTGAGTTCTGGAGATGCCTACCTACCTCTTTGAGATATTTGCAAGAGCCCTCACAGGAAAACTCAAGACCATCTCAAAATAGCCTATAGTCACCAGCCAAAGTATACCAGTTTCTTTTCTCCACTGGGTAGAGTAGTGAACAGTTTTACATGTATACATTTACATAGGACTAAACGTCAAAAGGAAATACCATATATTAAATGTAGCAGGCAAATAAAACTGGATGGGGGAATCTCCTGACACATTTATTTAATATATTACTCTATTATAATACAACTTTTAAATACACATTATTAAGGAAGGTATTTACTAATTGTTTTTAAGGGAGTTTTTAAAATTTGTATGTGTTTCTGCTCATGAGCACACATGTGCATGTAGAGGTGAGAAGACAACCTTCAGGTCTCAGTCCTGTGTTTCTCTACACCTTGTTGGAGACAGAGTGTTACCGCTCCTGCCTTAGGCAGACAGGCTGGCTCAAGAGCTTCTGGGTCCTTCTCTACGTCCCATCTCCCCTTAGGGGTGTGCTGAGACTATAGACCCTTGCACTATTGTGTGTGGCTTTTATGTGGGTTCTGGGTTATATGATAACTCAGGTTATCAGCCTTGTGTGATTTTACCCACTCAGACATCTCTCCAGTGCCCCCACCCCCTTTCTAATCAAGACAGGGTTTTGCCCTGACTGTCCTAGAACTCACTCTGTAGACCTGGCTAGCCTCGAACTCATGGATCTGCCTGCCTTTGCCTCCTGAGTGCTGGGATTAAAGGTGTGCACCACCACCACCACCACCACTCGCTCAGTTTTTTCTTTTTTTTTTTTTTTAATATATTATGATTATAAAATATTAGAATTAGCAAGGATATGCAGTCATTTAGCCTAGCTTCCTTCTTAATAAGTGATTCTTAAAACAAATGGGAACATGTTTCTTTCTGTGGCAAATTAATTTGTGGGTAAACTTGAACTAGAACATAAGTTCATTAACCAGAAGGTACTGTCTCTATACTCATGCCATCAACCAACTAATTAAAAAATAAATAAAATTCAAGCCAGGCATATTGGCACATATGTCTAATCCCTGCCCTTGGGCAGCTGAGGAGGAAAGTTTTGAGTTTGAAGCCAGCCTGGGCTACAGAGTGAGTTCCAGCTTGGGCTGTGTATGGGACCTCCTCTTAAAAACAACCACAAAAAAAAAAGCCTACATGTGGAAAGTAGTACTTAGACTTCTCACGTCCCTCCCTTGCCCACTGCTCGCATCTTCTGATACCTCTGCGTGTCACAACGTGGGGTGGCATTGGTGCAGTGCCATCAGCCAGGCTATAGGCCCTAGCCCCAGACTTTACACACAGCCTGCCATCTTAAAGTAACTGGGCCAGTATGTTTGGTAAGAAGATACAATAAGCCTGATGGCACATGCCTTTAATCCTAGCACTTGGGAGGCAGAGGCAGGTGGATCTCTGTGAGTTCCATGCCAGCGTGGTCTACATAGTGAGTTCTAGGTCTGTCTCCTCCCACACCCTCCAAAAATAATAATAGTTACATAATTTCTTAGTTCTAAATACTTGAGCAAATTGTTAACTCTCCTTGTTCCCATTTGAACACGGAATTCATTTTTAGAGTTCTGGTACAAGAGAGCTTCTGCAGATTATTTAACTTAACAAAGGATAAATACTTTTGACATTATTTACTTCACCAAGATTTTAATTGAAATGAAGGCTATATATAGTATTTTTTCTGATACTAGTTTTTTTGTTACTATAGAGAATTGGCTTTTGGGAGTTCCGTGCAAGTCCAAGGGCAGCTGGTCAAAAGTCAATCCAAAAGGCAAAATGTGGAACTGAAGGCAGAAAAAATTGAGGTGATTGGAAATTGTGAAGCCAAGGTATGTTTGCTGATAATTTGGGGGACTGTTTAGGTTTAATTTAAACCATTAGTGGTCTATTTAAGTCTTTTGAGAAGATGGCATTTAGAATAGTTTCATTTGTGACTTCCCTGATCACTGAAACAGACTACCGAGCCTAGTGAGAAGTAGTATTATAATGACTGCTTCATCTCCTGGGAGCCAAGTATTAGTCTGTGCATCTCTGTGGTACCTGTCACATATGAAGTTTATCTTCTAGCCATTTGACTTCTTGCTCTTGCTATAATTTTAAATATCTAATGAGCAAAAATGATTGTTCCTTGGCTTCTGTTGGTTTTATACTTTTGGTTTAGTGTTACTTATTTTAAACTCTTATTGTTCCTAATCCCAAATCTAAGACTTCCAGCATGTAAATGGATGGTATCCCCCGCCCTGCGCCCTAGTGGTGCTGAGAATCAAACCCCAAACCCTGCTTTGGGTAAGCAGTACATCCCTAGCCCCGACTGAATGTTACTTAACGTTTTCAGACATGAGAGCATTCTGAATCTCTACTAATGGGGCCACAGTTTACCTTTAGTAAGTATGATGTTTGTTTCTATACAACACAAAAAGAAATATTTGCCTAAGACCTAAAGAACAGAGGAGACTAGAAGCTGTCTGCCAGTGCTGTTCTTTGTAAATTTTGCTGTTATCTTTTCAATGGAAACTTCAGGTTTTGTTTGAAAAGATGGATGTCTTCTTAGTTTTGTAGCATGAGTGTGACCAGGTTGGAGATGTCTCAAGTTAGAGCCATAATTTCCTTTAATTTTTTTTCCCAAATCTTCAGTGTTGTACTAAATGAAAGAAAGCTGTGGTGTCTCCCTCATGCTATTAGATACCAGCAAAAGCTGATAAACAATAAGCAACCCTAATCGATTATGCATGAGGCTTTAAGACATTGGGGAGAAGTTAAATATCAACTGTGTGTGTATGATGTTAGGAATAGCCTTTTATTTCTGTAATATGTTGAACTCATGTGCCAAAGTGAGTGATTTTGAATAGTTACGTGCTAACCTCTTGAGTTGTAAGAAACTGACAGCTAATGGATAGAAACTTGGTAAATATCAGGCGAGCCTCAGTGGCATTAAGTAACTTGGCTACTAAGTAGTAAAGCTGGCTTTAACCCAGCATCTCCCTCACTCCACCCGGCCATTCTGTTTACCTGGTAGGAGTAATTGGGCTACAATCCATTCTATTAAGAAATAAAGAAGATGGCTCAGCAGATAAAGGTGCTTATCTCCAAGCTTGATGACCTGAAGTTTGAGTCCTGGGACCTGCATGGTGGAAGGAGAGAGAACCAACTCCAAGCTGTTCTCTGATCTCTGAACATGGGGTGTATGTGTGCAGATGTATGCACACGAAAATACATGTAATTTTTTTTTAATAATAAGGAAAGTGTAGATGTAATTCTAAACAATTTTACTAAATAAGAAATGCAGAGTTAAAAGCCCCAGAGGTCAGAGAGCAGTAGTTAAGAGCTGAGACCAAGACCGCCTTCTTACCCCTCGCTGCCGCTGCCTTCCTTCCCCTGAGAAAGAGACCTACTTCCTGTGTGTCTGTCTTTTTATTGACTTTCTGTTCTGCCTTCTCATTGGTTGTAAACCCAACCACATGACCTCCTCGTCACTGCCTGTCTATACAGACCTCCAGGTCTCTATGGTTGGTATTGAGATTAAAGGCGTGCGTCTCCATACTGGTGGCGTCCTTGAATACACAGAGATCTGCCTGTCATGTGATGGATTAAGGGCGAGTGCTACCACTGGCAGGCTTCTGCTATGGCTTGCTATGAGCTCTGACCCCCTAGGCACTTTTATTTATTAACATACAAATAAAATCACATTTCAGCACAAATAGGAAAGCATCTTAGTTTTGTCCCAGAGCTCTGCTGTTTTAAGAAATACTCTGGAAACTGGTTTGTAAAATGGGTTTTGTTGTGTGTTTGGTAGCTCTTTTGGTTTGTTTGTTTGTTTGTTTTCCTCTTCTGAATTTCCCCCATATTTTTGGCAGGCGTTCCCTATAAAATATAAAGAGAGGCATCCCCTGGAGTACCTGAGACAGTATCCTCACCTGAGGTGTAGGACTAATGCTCTGGGTTCAATATTGCGGGTTCGCAGTGAAGCCACAGCTGCTATTCATTCCTACTTTAAGGTAAGGTGCTCTGCTTCCGAGTGTGGTTTTTAATGCAGTTTGAATCATTGTAAGCCTGGAGCATTTGCCTGAAAGATCTTATTTGTTCTAAACACCCTTTGTCTTATAAAGAACTAGATGTCACAAACATGCATATCTGTCTTCTCCCTTTTCTCCTTTTCTTGTGTGTGGTTTAATAACATTATTGAGGAGTAGCTTGCATACAATACTGTGCATATTGAAAGTGTGTGGTCTGATGAGTTTCGACATGACTGTACCCCTCCCTGAAAGCATCACCACAAGGAAGGTAGGAAATACATCCGTGATCCCGCAAGTTTGTGTGTCTCTAATAGCTCTTATTTCACCTTCATTTTTGAAAATACTTTCTGTGGATATAGAATTACAGTTTGATAGACTTTTACTTTTATTTCTTTGTGTATGGGTGTTTTGCATGCATGCATGCATGTAAGTGTACTATGTGCATGCCTGGTGCCTGTGGAAGCCAGAAGATGGTGTCATATTACCCTGGAACTGACATCTATAAGCCACATGTGGGTGCTCGGAATTGAACCTGGGTCCTCTGGAAGAGCAAGCAGTGCTCTTAACCACTGAGCCACGAGGTCTTGTTAAATAAGCAAGGCTTCTCTTGAAGTTACATGTAGCCCGGATAGCCTCAAATTCAAGCTCTTCTTGCCCCAACTCCCCAAGTACTTGGGTTACAGACATGAGTCCAGATTGCCACTGTGTCTTCTCAGTGTTTCCAGTGAGAATTGACGTTGTCTTTTTCTTGGTTCCTCTGAATAAGATTTTTGTCTTTGGCTTCTCTTTATCCCTGGTTTTTATAAATTCAGTTTGTCATAGTTTTCTTCGTTTCTCTTTTAGGGTTAAGTTTCTTAGACATGATGTTGGTTAAGCGGCGGTGCTCGTGGCTGGCCATGCTGATGGAGGAAAGTGCTGGAGGAGAGTCATGAGCCATAGTTACCTTTCTAGAGCTTTATTGGGAGAGAGACGGGGCGGGGGGAGAAAGAGAGAGAAGACTGCACTGAGAGGGGAGTACGGAAGGAGAGAGTGTGGAAAGAATGCACAGAGGGCACGCCCGCTTTTTAGGCTGGGATGCTGTCGCTGGCTGGTGGCATAATTAAGGACATAATCCTTACACATGAGTTTGTCATTTTTATCAATTTGAGCTTTGGTTTTGGTTTTTATTTGCTGTTTTGCCGAGGCTTCCCTGGCATTTGTAATGCTCCTGATTTTAGTCCCCTTACTAGTTAGCCATGTGTCACTGTGCCCTGCTCCTGAAGGTTGTTTGTTTGTTTGTTTGTTTCTGAAGTTTTTTTAGCCATCTTTTCTTTAAATATTTTTTGTTGTCTCTGAGATTATGTCCATATTAGAACACTTAATGATATCACATAGCCCATTGAACCCAGGGCCACAAACATGCTTGGAAAGTGTACTTGTGGGCAAAAGATCCATTCCTAACCCTTGTTTGTTTGAGACAAAGTCTCACTAAGTTGCCCAGCCTGGCCTTGAACTTGTGATGCTCCTACCTCAGCCTCCTAAGTAGCTGGAATTACAGGCTTGCACCACCTCACTCAGCTGGGACTTGTTTTTCATGTCTTTCGTGCCTACCTAACTTTTCAAATACAGGCCTAGTTTTAAAACTATGTACTGTATGTATGTCTAATGCCTAGTCTGCTTGTCACTTATAGGTTGGTTTTGATTAATTTGTTTTGTTTTGGGTTATGTTTTTCTGCCTCTTTGTATACCTTCTGATTTTCAGTTGATACCAGATGTTATGAATTTTTACCTTGTGAGTACAGGATATTTAGAAAGATTCTCAAGCTCTGTCCTGGTATACCATTAAGTTGAAAACGTTTCAATACTTTTGGTCTTTTTTTTTTTTGTAGCGAGTCTTTGTCTGACTGTTCCGCCAGCCAGCTTATTATTAATTATGAAAGCTTGGCTGATAGCTTAGGCTTGTTTCTAACTAGCTCTTAAAACTCAAATTAACCCATTTATATTTATCTATATGGTGCCATGTGGCTCATGGCTTTTACTTCTCGTCCTGCATGTCTTGCTTCCTCTGCATCTGACTGGTGACTCCGCCTTCTTCCCAGTGTTCTCTCTGCCCCTAAAGGCCTGCCTAGCTATTTGCTGTTCAGCTTTTTATTAAACCAGTCAGAGTAACAAATCATCACAGTGTACAAAAAGATTACTCCACAACAGTTTTTGCTTATCATGTCTGGAACAGTATTCAGTGTAGTATGGGTTATTCCTAATGGTCTAGGCAAAGCCTTCCTGAATATTCTACCTAGTACCTTATGAATTATAAGATTTCCCAGTCTGGCTGTGGGAACATCCAACCAGCATGCAAATACCAGACCCTGTCTCCGCTAATCTCTTTGCATTATTCTTTCCTCGAGCTTGGATAGTTCCTTTCATTCATGTACTGATCAGTTCTGCACCACACCTCTGTTCTCACCTTTCTCATATTCTGACTGTAGCCACTTTGGTTTCTTCAGACTCATGGCAGTTTCTCCTCAGCTCAGGGAGTCTTCTGGGCCCCACCTTACTTCCTCCTTCCTGTGCTGTGTCCAGAAGGATCTCAGTGTAGGACGCTGGGAGCCTTGTAGCATTCACCAGGTTTGTTTCTCATAACCGAGAGATCACTCACTGCCTCTGTTTGATGTCTACTATCTTGAAAGTCATTGTTTCATATAGTTTGCTACCTGTTTTTGTTGTATTTGTTTTGTGCTTGTTCAGATAAGAGGGTAAGTCCAATCTCTGTTTCTGAATTTTGGTCATGTCAGTGGGAAGCCACCAAAGGCCAGTGGTGATCCAGCAGGTAAAGCCCGTGCTGTTTTCCCACGTCACCTCTTCCGACTGCGAGTGTGCAGAGGCAGTACAACACTGTGGTCTTCCCCTGGGGTGCATTTGAGTGCTTCAGTCTGTTCTACTTCACCAGGAGACTTTATGCTTTTGGAAAGGTCTGCTAGAGGTCATTTCTGAAAGACTACCAAAGGGCATCATAGCTTTAAGGCATGTAGTTTTGATTAAACCAAGGAAAATACATTAGAGTTTGCAATTTTATCCCATTATAGTTTGAAAGGGTCTATTTACACAGGATCTCACAAATTTCTTTATGCACCTTCCATATGAATTTTTAGTAGTACTTGACCCACACAGATACAGAACCTCTTTAGAGATCAAAATAAAGGATTTTGTTTTGTTCCCCTCATGACTTTCAACAACTGAGAAAGTGGACCTGCTTTAATTCTGAAACAGTTTTATTCCTTTTTGGCCACTAGATGGTGGTATTGGCAATCCATTGACAAGTAAACTTTACCTCCTTTTATATAGTTATTATTTCGAGCTTTTACAAATATGAAAACAATTTAAAATATACAATAAAGTATAATATCTGAAGTAAGAAAATAATTAAAATGAAATAAAAATTAAAATCACGTGGTTGAAAATAATTTTAGCGTTAATATAATGGTTAAAACTCAAGATACTTTTTAGTGTAAATTTACTTTTTAGTTTTTTTAGAAAACATATTTTATGTGTATGGGTGTTCTGCATAGAGGTATGTCTGTGCCACACATGCATTCTGAGGCTCATGTATGCCAGAGAGGGCTTCAGATCCCCGGGAACTGGAGTTAATAGATGATTCTGAGCAACTATGTGGGTGCTGTGACTCAAACCCGGGTCCTCTGGAAGAACAAGCATGCTCTTAATGCTGAACCACCTCTCTAGCCTTTTAAACTTTTAATCATATTTAAAAAGTATAATGCTGATATTTCATTCTGTGGTGTCTGCCTGTGTACATGACAATTAGGATTGTGTTTTTTGAGAAGTCACTAGAACCAGAGTGCGGTAGTTCATGGCTATAATCCCAGTACTCAGGACACTGAGACAGGAAGACTGCCAGAAGTTATAGTTGGTGATATCACCTCAGCCAGGCTACATAGTAAGACTGTGTCTCAAGAACGGACAAAAAGTTTACTGTTATACTTATAACTAAGGGTTACATATTACCTAGTATTTGATATTGTTTCCTAGATTTATTACTGTAGGCTCCTTAAAAGGTGTTAAAATTTGCATAAATTCCAGATGTATCAAACGTTTATTAATGTAGTAAAGACTGGGGATTTGAATAGTATTTTAAGCTAGGATATTGTAACAGTGTAGAGTTACCTTTTGGCTTGAATATCAAAAATTATTTTGTGTGTGGGATGAACTATAGCTCTATTGGTAGAGCACTCATCTAGTTTCCACAAAGCCCTGGGCTTTATCCCCAGCACCACATAAAACAGGGCATAGTCAGGTGTATGCCTGTAATCCTAGCCTTCATGACCTAGAGGTAAGAAAATCAGGGGTTCAAGTCATCTTCAACCACATTAACAAGTTTGAGACAAACCTGTGTTACATGAGACTCTAAAAATGACAATTAAAAACACACAATCACATATACACAGTGTGTATAACTTGATTTACTCATAGATTACTCTTGCTATGTTCTAAAACTCAACTACTAGAATCCTCAAGGCTAAATCATTTAGAAGAGCCAAGTTCCTCACATAACTGAAGGTTTCTTCTGGGTTCCTCTAAAATGGAATACTTATTTCCTTGTCCTCCTTGAGTGTGGCAATAGAGAAGACTGTCCTTGTGAATGGAGGCTCTTCCCGTGAATGTCAGGAGTGTCCTCCACTGACAGTGTCTCCGAAGCCTGCAATGGAGCCCTGGAGTCTGGGCCCCATCTGCAGCATTTCAGTAGTATAAAAAGCAGTGTGTTACAGGCTTGCTTGTTCCTCTTCCGGTCACTCTTTTGTTGCCAGTGGTGTGCTGGTAATTAGAATTCCTCTCTTGTTTCTGTCTTCCTTGATGGTGATTAAATAATGATATAGCTCCTTTAGTTTTGTATGATAAGAATATATGTAGTCCTGTTAGTCTTCTAACAGGGAGCTTGGTATATGAATGTTAGGTTTTGGGTACTAAGAACCCTGTAAAATACCTGGTTCTGAAATGTGTGTCAATACTTGGAGGTGGTAGGTGAGATTTTTTAAAACGAGTGAAATGTCTGCTTCTGGTTTCAGGCCCCTCTCTGGCTGTCACATCTCTTGCTAGGGATCCTTTTGTTATGGGATGGCGCCGGTAGGAGCTCAATGAGACAGGCACTGGCACATTTCCCCCTCTGCTTGGCTTTTACTTTCCATCTGATGTGTGTCTTCCTCTCCACCGGGTTTTCTCCAGACTTTCTGGGGCTGCCTTTATCGTCCTTGCTTTGAGCTTCTCCTTTGTAGCTTTCGGTGGGGTTGTGGACTTTGAGAAGCTTTGCTAGCAGTGTTAAAGCTCGAGAAGGCTCTTGGAAGAGTTTGGCGTTAGTTATTAAAATAATTACCATGTTTCATTAGATTTTGGTTCTCTGTCTCGTGTTATCTACCTCCCATCTGCGTGCTGTTTCACACGGCATTTCCCAGCTCTAACTCTGGCAATTACAGCTAGCCGGTACACTTCTTCTCTCCACCCTCACTTCCTTTGGATTTTTCCTTCCTTTGTTTACTGTGCTCCTGCTTAGTTGCCTCCATTCACGTGGAATAAATGATTCATGTCCATAATTCTTGGCTCATAAGAAATAAAAGTTTTATGCAATAATTTCATTGATTGAATTCCATTGGTCCTTTATAATGTGTGCTGCTTTCAGGTTAAGTGCATATTTGAATAATTTTCTGGGAGTCTTAATTTATAGCTTGAATGAATAATTTCTGGGAGTCTTAATTTAAAGCTTGAATGTTTAACCAGTCTATATCTAGGTAAGTTGTTGATTAAATAATTTCTTTTGAGGTCAGAACTCTTGAATTCAGAGAGGAAAGTCTTGAATTCATACTTGGAAAGTCTCCCTCTGATTATGCTTCAAGATGTTTTCATATTCTACTAGTGATAGGCAGAACCTGGCAGGGGTGCAGATGTATGAATTTACTGTATTGATTTCAAGGCTGAAATTCTGCATTAAGTGTATAGCATTCTGCCTGTGAGCTGTAAATTCTTTTAGCTACCTGCGCTCCCATCCTGCCACATCTATTCTGAATGTAACCTTTTGCCTACATGGATAGTTAAAATGAAAGAAACATAACCTTGAAGCTGATGGGTTATTTCAATCCTGCTAGCAACAGCTTTTGTGGTTCACTAATGGAAACAGTCGCAGACTTTTGATCGGAAGGACTGCAGTTGGGCGCCTCAGTGATGGATGGGTTTGCTGCTGCTCAGAATGTTATTTAGGCGAAGGAAGTACACTCACTGCCTGTGCCATCGTGCCGTCAATTGAATGACAGAGACTTATTTGAAGTCATTTCTCCCTCTTCCTATTTATTTCTTTAGTCCCTACTTATCAGCCTTTATTTTCTCCTTTGTGATGGTTCATTACTATTGAGGTTTCATTTCAAGACAACTGAACTTCATATTGTTCACTCTGCATTTCATTAGCAGTGTGGGCAATATCATTCCACATTAACCCTAGGTGAAAGTGTATTCTTGTGTGTTCCTTAGACCACCGCCAGTACATTCAAATGTGGGCAGAAGAGATAGCATTAGAGAGATAGAGTAAGGGCTTGTGTTCCATCCCTAGCTTAGCTAACCAATTATCTATCTTGGAAATTCATGAAGTCTGTCCAGGACAGGGATTGCTTATTTTTAAATGAAGTAGTTAAACAAGATGCATCTAAGTCTGTTTCGCATTTAAAAATTTTTATATGCTTCTATGCATAATAAAACATTCAGCTGGCCAGGTATAATAATGTATGTCTGTAATTTCAGCGCAAGAGGCTGAGACAGGAGAATGGAGAATTCAAGGCTGGCCTATAGTATATAGCAGACTCCTCCCAAACACCCACAAACAAAAAACCACTTAACTGATCTTTGAACATATTTGGAGAGTAATCAAGGGATGTGTAATGGTATTATGTTGGTGCCATTTTAATAGTAAAGCGCGGCATATCTTCTTGGAATTGCTTCACATACAAACGTAGTGAAGAGTTTTCCTTTCTCTTCTAGGACAATGGCTTTGTGCACATTCATACCCCAGTAATCACATCCAATGACTGTGAGGGGGCTGGAGAGCTTTTCCAAGTGGAGGTAAGCTGTATCTCCCCTCTTATGCTGCTTAATATTTTTCTTTAAGGATTTGCTTTAAACTTAATAATGGTTTTGTGGACTAAAGAGCTTGGCTAGCACCTGAAGTTGTCAATAGTAATCCTTGAAAGACATTTACATTGCTCTGATCACTTATATTTCCAGTGCTATTATTCAACTATAACTAGAAGGTATGAATTTTTAATTTAGCATCCTATTTACTTTTCCTTGGGATATACATATTTATATACATGTATATATATATGCACGTATATATATATGTATATCAGTGAAATCAGAATGAAGAATATTTGGAGGCAGGAAGGGGATCAGTAGGGCAGGGGAGCGGCAGGGAAGAGAAGGGTTGTAAATAAGAACAAAGCATAATAATAATATCTATAAAATGTCACAGTCAAACCCCTTTCTTTGTGTGCTAATCAAAAAAATTAAGAGTTAAACAAAATATAAAAGTGTGCATGTTAAAAAAAAGGATTTTCCATGGACCGGAGAGATGGCTCAGTGGTTAAGGGCACTGGCTGCTCTTCCCGAGAACCCAAGTTCAATTCCCAGCATCCCTGTGGCAGCTCACAACTGTCTGTAACTCCTGTTCCAGCAGATGCTCCTACGAACATATGCAGGCAAAACACCAATGTACATAAAATACAAATAAATTAATTATTTAAAAAAAAAAGGATTTTCCAAATTTGTAAAGGAGTAGGTTTTTTTCCTAAGAAATGATACACTTCCTGCACTGCTTTTTTTCTCTGTTGATCTTTGTTTTACTTTGAGCGTATTTCCCCAGCACACTCCCCTGCCTTCTCCTTTCTCTGCCCCTCCCAATTGTCCCCTTTGTTCCCCTACCCAGTTTTGCTTCTGCTTTCGTGTCATATGTACATACATGGTTTTATGTATTTATATCAAATCTAGAAACCAATAATGAGAGAAAATGTGATACTTATCTTTTTAGGTAGACTTGACGTAATAGCTCTACTTGCATCCATTTTTCTGCAAATGGCATCTCTGTTCTTTATGGTTTAAAAAATTCCATTGTGTAGTCTGGGAAATTAGCTCCAAATGTAGAATGCTTGCCAAGCCTTAGGTTCAGTTCCCAGCATCTCATAAACAGGGTGTGGTAGTGAATATTTGTAATTCCAGCACTCAGGAGATGGAAGCAGTAGGATCAGAAGTTCAAAGTGATCTTCAGCCATATAACAAGTTCAAAACTAGCCTGGGTTATATAAAATTTGTCTAAAAAAAAACTTCTGTTGTGCATATATACTATATGTTTGATGATGAAAACTTAGTTTTATTGCTTAGCTATTGAGAATGGTGTTGCAATAAACACTAGTGTGCAAATATTTCTTCAGTGTTGACTTGAAGTCTTTCAGGTAAAAACCTAGGAATGATCTATCTGGGTCATGTAGTAGATTCGGTTTTGGTGTTTTTGAGGAACCTTTGTAGAGATTTCCATAGTGGCCAGACTAGTTCACATTGTCAACAGCAGTGTGTGAAGGTTCTCTTTTGTCCCCAACAAATCCTTGGCAGCATTTATTGTTGCTTCTTCTCTTAGTGACTGCCGTTCTGACTAGGAGATGGAATCTCAATGTAGTTTTAATTTGTATTGCTATGATAGTGAGGATGAACTTTTTTTCCATATGCCTATTGGCCATTTTTGCTTCACCTTTTCAGAACTGTCTGTTCATCTCATTAGACCATTTATCTATTAGTGTGGTGGTTTGAATGAAAATGGCCTCCAGAGGCTCATAGATTTGAATACTTGGTTCGGGGAGAATGACACTGCTTGAGAAGGATTAAGAGGTGTGGCCTTGTTAGAGGAAGTGTGTCACTGGAAGTGGGCTTTGAGATTTCCAGGGTCCAAGCCAGGCCCATTGTCTCTCTTCTGCTACCTGTGGACCAGATGTAGAACTCTCAACTACTTCTCCAGCACCACATCTGCCTGCATGCCACCATGCTCACCACCATGAAGATAATGGACTGAACCTCTGAAACCAAAAGCAAGCCCCAATTCAATGTTTCCTTTTATAAGGTTTGCCACAGTCGTGGTGTCTCTTCACAGCAATAGAACATTGACTAAGACAGTTGGGTTGATTCTTTTTACTTGTTTTTTTTTTTTTTAAGTTCTTTGTGTATTCTAGGTATTAATGTTCTGTTGGATGCAGATAGCAAGATCTTCCTCCCATCCCAAGGCAGTGTCTTCACACAGTTGCTTCTTTTGCTGTTCAGAAGCTTTCTAATTTCATGACTCTCACTTGTCAGTTGTTGGCATCATTTCCTAAGCTACTAGAAAGTCCTCACCCATGCCTGTATCTTGAAGTGTTTTTAATGGTTTTAGACTGTCAGTCTTACATTAAGGTCTCCTATCCATTTGGAGTAGATTTTTATACAGGGAATTTGATGGGGATTTAGGTTCATTCTCCTGCATGTGGATATCCAGTGTTCCTAGTGCCATATATCAAAGAGGCTGCATTTTCTCCAGTGTATAATTCTGTTTGTCATCTTTGTTAAAAAGCAAATGGTGGTAGTTATGCAGGTTTATATCTGAGTCCTCTCTTTTATTCCATTGACCTGTATACCTGTTTTGTTTTGTTTTGCCAGTTCTCTGCTGATTTTATTAGTTAATAACTATGACTCTAAACCATAACTTGAAATCAAGTAAAGTGATAGTTTTAACAGCATTCATGTGTGTGTGGAGGTATATTGTGTGTACATATTTGTGTGGGTGTATTCACATGAGCATTTAGGTTCCCGTGTGCACATGTGGAGGCCAGAGGTCAGCGTCAAGTGTCTTGTTCCATCTCTTTCCATCTAATTTTTTCAGACAAGGTCTCTCACTAGGCCTGGAGCTCATCGATTTGATTTGAGCTCAGCCATTTTCACAATATTACTTATTCTAACCAATCCTTGTGGGAAGTCTTTCTACCTTTAATTTTTTTTTTTCAGTATATAAGTTTTCACTGTCGTCTTTAATTTCCTTAGGTTTATTCCAAGGGCTTTTATTTGTTTTTATTTTTTTTAAGGCAATTGTGAATAGGATTGTTTCCCTGATTTGGTTTTCAGTATTTGTCATTGATATACAGGAAGGCTTTGGGGTTTTGTATGTTAGTTTTGTAGCCTGGCACTTTGCTGAAAGTGTTTATCATATCTAAGAGTCGTCTTCTGTTAGTCGTTAGGATCTTTGTGGTGATTAAAATGAGAAATGTACCCCATAGGCTCAGGCATTTGAACACTTGGCTCCCGCCACCCACTCTTCCCCCCCACCCACCCCCCCATCCCCCGTTGGTGGCTCTATCTGTAGAGTATGGGAGGTGTGGCCTTGCTGGAAGAAGTATGTCACTGGGGGCGGGCTTTGAGAGAGTATACCTTTGCCCAGCTTCCTGCTCCTTTTCTCTGTGCCTGTGGTAAAAGATGTGGTCTCTCAGCCTCCTGCTTTTGATGCATGCTGCCATGCTTTTCACATCATAATGGATTCTCAGCCCTCCGGAATCAAAAAAGCCAACATAAACTCTTTCTCCCATGAATCATTTCGTGTTGTTGTGTCGTTTGACCACAGCAACTGAAAAGTAACTAACACAGTTCTATTATATAGAATTACACCATCTGTGAGTAAGGAGACCTTGACCTCTTCCTAGTTATATCATCTTTTGCTTTTTTTTTTCTCGTGTCTTGCTGTTCTATTTAAAATGTAAAGACCCTTATTTATTTTTGAAAGACTTATTTTTATCTTATGTGTATGAACATTGCCTTCATGTATGTATGTGTACCTCCTGCATGCCTGATACCTGTGGAAGCCAAACAAGAGCTCCACATACCCTGGAGCTGGACTGACAGATCCAGGTGAGCTTTCATGTAGGTGCTGTTAACTAAATCTACTTTCTTTGCAAGAGCAGTGAGCACTGTTACTATTGAGCTCTCTCTCCAGCCCCGTTTAATTATTTCCTTAGTAGTTATCTTCTGAGTCCTAGTATGTACCAAACACTGTATGCCTGCCCATATTGCAGGTAATAATAATAATCTATCAGAACAGGCTATGCTTACAGTTACGTTCATGTAATTCCAGCACTCGGATGACTAAAGCAGGAAGAGTGTGCATTTTAGGGCATAGCATGACCCTGCCACAAAGTAAAACGAAGTAAAGTACTCCACCAACTTTTCTCACTTGCAAGCAGTTGAAAGCCATTCCGTTACCAGCTTAGCTGTTCCAAATCATTATTTAGTCATAGATTAATGCACACAGAGAACTGTAGTTGTTGAATCATACATTTGTGTTTCTGTTATTTATTGACTGACTTTTTTATTCCTAACAGATGCTTTTTTATACATTTGTTTGAGTCTACAAACTGACAAGATTTGCTTTCTCCCCGTCGGTACTTTGTGACTCTGTTAGCAGAGCTTTCTCTTAATGTTATAAAAGAAAGTAGTCACTATAAGAAGTTATCTCGACCTATTGACGTCATTACTAAGAACAAGAATCAAGGGTCCTTCATACAAAAGTTGAAGAAATCTTAATGATAATTAGATTTTTGGGTTTTTGTTGTTGTTATTTGTTTTTCAAGACAAGGTTTCTCTGTGTAGTTCTGGCTGTCCTGGAACTCCCTCGAACTCACCACCTGCCTCTGCCTCCTGAGTGCTGGGATTAAAGGCATGTGGCACCACCACGCAGCTAAATTAGCTTTTTGGAAAAAGCAAAATAAAAATGACTTGAGAGCCAAGGGAGGTATAGTGTTCCTATAATGCCAGTACTTTAAAAAATAAAAATAAAAAACAGAAAAAAACCCAAAAACTTGTTGAACATTTGAAGTGGAAATGGAAGTGTTAGCATCTGTATGTATCAATTCAGAGAAAGCAGCAAATTAAAAAAAAAATAATGGTATTCTTTTTTTTTTTTTTTTTTCTTCTGGAGCTGAGGTCCAAACCCAGGGCCTTGCGCTTGCTAGGCAAGCGCTGTACCACTGAGCTAAATCCCCAACCCCCCCAAAAAATAATGGTATTCTTAAAAATAGTCTTCTGGTGGTTCTTTTCCTTTCCTTCTTAGTATTCTGAATGTGAACTGAAGAAAAATTGTCCACCTTAAATACACATCATAATCCCTCAATCTAAACCCACTTAATAGTTTACAAGGGTGAGGATTAAAAGAATTGTTACAGATAAAAAGGGAATTTTTAAAGGAACTCAGACAAATTAAAAACTGTCTTTCTTGGACTTTAATGTTACATTTGGAGATAACTGATCTGGTAGATGACATCATGTGTCTTCTGACCTGTAAATAACTCAAGAAGGCAAGTTACCAGATGATATGACTAAGAAGAGAAAAATATATTCCTAAAGCTAAACAAATGAGAAGTGTTCTGTGCTCATATATATTATTTCAGGACACAGCAATTTTACATAGTGGAATTAGACTTGACTGTAGAGTACTCTAAAGACATGCTCTCAGGTTCACTGATATTATATACCCTCTGTCCAGTAGGCCAGATTTCATCAGTCTGTAGTGCATGTGCTAGATATGACTTGCTGTCTCCATTACTTGCAGAAGTTCAGCTACTAAGATGTAACCTGCAAACCCTCTATTGTTTGGAAGAACTCCCCAGGCTCACCTTACATCACCCTGTCCTTCCAGGATTCATTGTTAATCTCCTCCTAGCTGCTTGTTCAAGCTTATGGTGCAAATCTTGGCATCTACTTTTTAAAGGGAGTAGACTTTGGTATTTAAATTCTTGCTTTTTTTTAAATAAGTGCCCTGCCCCTGCCCCTGCTGCCCTTGACAGTATTGAAATATCCCTAAGCTTTTCAAGATAATAGTAGATAGTACACATGGGTTTGAGGGCAGCATTGAGTTACCTTGAAAAATCAAAGTAAGAATATGCATTTCCAGTACTTATTGAGAAATGAGTGCATGCTCTGTTGTTTTAGTTTAGTTTTCTTTCTGTCATCTCTATTTTCTATATGAAAGTTTTAAGACTTTGGATATTTGTTAAGATTTAGGGACTATTACATACATATGTAAGAAGTTGTATTCAAGGCACTCATTTGTTATTCAGCACACATTTGATACCATCTGTGTTCAAGATGCTGTGTTAAATATTGCAAAGGATATGATGATAGAGTTGGGGTTCTGGCCTGTAAACTGGTAAGTTGGCAGGAAGTGATGAAGGAAGGAGCATGCTTTTTATTCATCCTTGATATTTATTTTACACTATTTGTTTGTATCTTTTTCCTGTTTGGTCACAGTGTCCCAGCTGAATTCAAAATTGTATTTGATCTTCACAATTCTAGAGCATCCGGGGATGGTCCCCAGTTTAGGATGGCTCAGTCTGGGATTTTTCAGCTGCAAAAAGTGATAAGCATTCAACAGAAATATAACTTTGGTTTTGCCTTGCTAGGAATTAAACCTAAAGCCCTGAACATACTAAACAGAAACACTCTACCTCCGAACCCTCAGCCTGGAAACCATATTCTGAGATTTAACCTTTTTCTGGGCTAATAATATGTGGTAGGAATGTTTTCTCATGCTGTTGGGCAGTAGCAAGCAAGCCACAGTCAGCCCCATGCTCCTTAATACACCAACACTTCAGTGTGGTGTGTTGCTAAGTCATAATGTTCAATGGGTTAGATATATTAAATGCATTTTGTTTGTTTATTTTTTGTTTTTCAAGACAGGGTTTCTCTGTGTAGTTTTGGTGCCTGTCCTTTTTCTTGCTCTGTAGACCAAGTTAGCCTCAGACTCACAGAGATCTGCCTGGCTCTGCTTCCTGAGTGCTGGGATTAAAGACTCAGTGCACCACCACTGCCTGGCTAAATGCATTTTTCAATATTTAATATTTTCAATTGATGAGGGATTTATCAGGATGCAATCCCACTGTAAGTCAAGAAGCATCTATGGTTTGTCTCTGAAAAGATAACAGAGATTAAGGCATGAATTAGAGGCTATGGTATACTCAAAGTTGGTCAGAAAATGAGATGAAACTGTTTTATATATACAGTTGAGGTCACAGTGTTACCGAGTATAGGTAATAGGGAATCTCTGGCAAAATTAGATCAGTGATGATTGAGAAGATAGAAAAAGCTTCAGGGTCTAAAAAGATGATCTAGCAGTTAAGAGTCCTTAGTCATCTTGCAGAAGACCCAGGTTCAGTTCCAGTACCTTCATGATAGCTCACAGCTGCCTGTAACTCCAGGCCTTGTGGTTTTCTGCATTCAGATAGTATATGTACACTTCACACACACATAAATGAAAAATAAATCTTAAAGGAAGTTCTCAAATGAATATGTGACTTGACTCTGCCTCAGGAAGGTGTTCCAGAGAAAAGGAACAGTGTGAGAAGACTTAGAGAATTTTTTGAATTGAGTGGGGGCTTTAAGACTCCAAGTAAACACGTGAGAAGGTGCCTATTGATGAATATCAGAGGATAAAGATGGATAGCTTTAGGAATGAGGAAAAAGAGCAGGTTTTATGTATGTGTGCGTGCGTGCGTGCGTGCGTGCGTGCGTGTGTGTGTGTGTGTGTGTGTGTGTGTGTGTGTGTGTTTTAAAATGTTTCATTGTGACTAGGAAGATAGCTCAGTTGGAGAGTTCTTGTTTAGCAAACACAAAGTTCTGGGCTCAGTCCATATGGAGACAGAAGGATCAGTTTAAAGTCATCCTCACTGTATAGCAAGTTTGAGGACAGACTGAGGTACGTGAGACCCTGTCTCTAAAGCACAGTTGGAACATTCTTTGAGACATGTTTCACATACCATTAAATTTACTCACTTAAAAATGGTGTCATTGTTTTTAGTGTCTTAGCTGAGTTTTCCAGTCAATTACTGTATTTTAGTATGAGGGCATTTTTATCACCCTAAAAACAAATCCAGAATTCATGAGCAGCCTTTTCCCATTCCCGCTTGTAGCTCCCACTAATCTACTTTGTCTAGATTTGCTTCTCCCAGAATATTTCATGTCCATGGACTCATAAAATTTATTTGTTGTAATATTTGAGGTTCATCCTTAATGATGATACATGTTGTAGTATGTATCAGTACTTTGGTTTTTATATCCAGTACATATTCTAGTGTGTGGGTGTCCCTACATTATGTTTATCCATCTATCATTTGATGAACATTTCTGTTATTTCCACTTTGTGGGTAGTATGAATAATACTAAAGAAAAAATTAGTGCAATTTTTTTTGTGTGGATGAACATACAAATGAACATACATTCATATCTTTCGGATCTGGTGACTTTCTGTTGAACATTTCCAAACCCGTCGCAGTATTTTCCAAGGTGACTGTACAATTCTGTTGCCACCCAGCGCCGGTAAGAGGGCTTGGGTTTCACTACATCCTTACCTATGTGTGCTGTTTTCAGTCTCTTTGGTTATAGTTCTCCTGCTGTGTGAAGTGCCAGCTCATTGTGGCTTTAATTTGCATCGTCTCAATTACTAAGGCTGGTGAGAGGCTTTTCCCACATGTATTGAATATTTGTATATATAAACCCTTTGACCATTTTGAAATTGTGTTTGTTTGTCATTTTGTAGTCAGTTGGCTTGTAGGAGTTCTTTTACATATTCTAGAGATGTGAGATTGTCTACCCCGCTCCCTTCCTCCTGCCCCAGCAGTGTGAAGACCTATTGTACCCTCAGGGGCACAGCCTTGAATATGCCCACATTACACAGACTTGGCCCTTGCTAACTTGGGCAGGATTTTCTTTGGTTGCCTCTTCCCCTGACCACAGGCTCATTGCTTTATTATTTTCAGCCAAGTCATGGGCCATAAATTGCATCACAAAACGATTCAATCAAATTCAGGCTCCTATATGGAGATCATTCTCACGGTCAGCATGTAAATTTGTTCTGACCTCAGAAGGCCTGTTCCCAGCCAGCTTCCCCAGTGCCTTTCCAGCACACTAATAGATTTGCAGTTTAGTCTTATGCTCAGTGAATCTGCCAGTCTCCTGTTGCCTGTTACTGCAATCACCGCCCTTTTGGAGAGCACTCTGCTGCGTGAACTTTGCCATAGACTATTGCACATCACTGCCCTTGGGGACAGATCTGGACTGGTGCTTTATGGCCTGCTTCTCTGCAGAGACAAGATCTTGGAGCCAGGGTTCTAGTGCTAGAGGCAGAGACAAAGATGACTCTGAGTAACTTCCTCATTTAGCAACTGAGTTCTGAGGGGAACAGCAGCTCCAGGTGTCCTGGGTTTGCCTCACCTGGCCTGGAGTCCACATTCCACCCGGGAGGGACCTACAGGGCAAACAGGCATATGGTTTTGGATATATCAGTCTAGGTCAGTGGTTCTCAACCTGTGGATCATGGAATCACATATCAGATATTTATATTATGGTTTATAATGGTAGCAAAATTACAATTATAAAGTAGCAATGAAATAATTTTATGATTGGGGGTCACCACAACATGAGGAACTGTATTAAAGGGTCTCAGCATTAGGAAGGTTGGGAACCTCTGGTCTAGCTAGACTAGTTTCTGCCATTCTAAGTTGTGAGGAGGGGTGAACAGGAGTGATTTCTAATGCAAACACTATAGGCTCCTCTGTTCATACTAATTTATGGTAGATTATTTTAAATAGATCTTTCTTTGTTTGCTACACATTCTTGGAACTGTTTCTAGAGAGACCTTAATGCTTCTCTTCTTTCCTTTTCTTCCTTCCTTCCTTCCTTTCTTTCTTTCTTTTTTTTTTCTTTCTTTCTTTCTCCCTTTCTTTTTTAAAATAATTTTTACCAGTTTCACTGAGGAATGGGTCAAAAGAGCATCCCACATTCATTCAAGAACTAAGGGAAAGGAAAGAGTTACCCACTTTCCCGCTATGTTGATCTCAGTTTTCTCACTTACAGAAGGTGAATAGTGTCATATTTAGAGCTGTAAGAACTAACTAAATGGCACACAGGAAAACTTAATCAAAAAGTAGCATAAGCCAGGCGGTGGTGGCGCACACCTTTAATCCCAGCACTGGGAGGCAGAGGCAGGCGAATCTTTGTGAGTTCGAGGCCAGCCAGAGCGAGTTCCAGGAAAGGCGCAAAGCTACACAGAGAAACCTTGTCTTGAAAAACCAAAAAAAAAATAAAATAAAATAAGAAGAATAAAAAAAAAAAGTAGCATAAGCAGGCTGACAGTAGCATTCTACTTTCCCAAGTGCTGCACTTTCTGGAATAAAAAGCTGTCATTGACCATTGGAAATTTTGGTGGTTATAAAATGTCATGATTATATTTTTATGCCCTATCTCATTTGGGTTCTGCTTGACTTTTTTTTAATTTATGGATATGGGTAGTTTGCTTGCATGTGTGTCTATGCAGCATCTGCATGCCTGGTGCCCAAGGACGTCAGAAGAGCACATCAGATTCCCTGAAATGGAGTTACAGATGTTTGTGAGCTGCCATGTGGGTTCTGAGAATTGAACCTGTGGCCTCTGGGCCATCTCTGTAGGACTGTTTGGTGCTTTTACTTTTTAATTACTCTTAACCTATTTTCTTTTAAATTTATATATGGCAAGTGAGCTAACCCAGGTCAGCCTTCTTCTGGAAGAAAACCTAACATTAGACTTCCCTTCCCTGACTTGTTGTATTCAATTGCTTTGGCTTACTTTAACATTCAGTTCTTGAAAAATTTATTCGACAGTTTTGTTCTCCCTCTAGTAATCCATAAGGAAGAACAGCGTGCTGTACCTGGAACATTGAAATACTTTTGTTGATACGTATTTTCTAATGGTGACTTTAGCTTTTAGAACTTTCGTGTAAAAGATGACTGTTTCTGTTATGGAGGTCTTTTTCCCAGGTGTGTGTATGCACAGCACTTTGTGCATGCTGGTGCCCTTGGAGTCCAGAAGAGCACACTAGATCTGCTGGAACGAGAGTTAGAGGTGGTGGTGAGCCACCCTGGGTGTGTGCTGGGGACTGAACATGAGTCCTCTGCAGGAGCAGGAAGTACTCTAAATCACTAACCCATTGCTTCACCCAAGGAGTTCCTGTTTTTGTGTGGGGGACAAAACTTGACCCTAGGACAGATCTAGGAAGATAGACTCACAATAAAGTTTACTCCAGACATAAACCTTACTCTCCTGTATTTGAAATTTGATCCTATACATGTGTATATTTACTTTACTCTCATTCTGACCAGAGCACATAAGAAAACATTTTTTAATGTGTAATGTTTTAAGACACAGTTTCATGTATCCTGGGCTGGACTTAAATTGTAGCTGAGGATGACCCTAAACTCTTGATCCTCCTGCCTCCACATCCCAAGTGCTAGGGTTACCGGTATTTGCCACTAGGCCTGGCCCTGAAGCCAATTTTAAGAAAAGGAAGAATTTATTTTAGCCCATAGTTTCAGAGACTTCACTTCATCGTTATCTGCCCCACTGGTCCTGAGCCCTTGGAGGAGCAGAACATCCTGGGGGTGGGAGCATGTGGCAGGGGCTACTCACCTCATAATAGGGAGGAAGGAACCAGGTATAAGTTTCAAAGACATACCCCCTCCCAGTGACTCCTCTAGCTAATTTCCATTTTCTAAAATTTGTACCATCTCCTAAAATATACCTACCTCCCAGATCCCTGATTCTCCTTCCCTCAAAGGGGTCTAGCATTTTGACATTGGGAAATGACATCATCTGCAGAGCTCATACTTGAGAACCACACGGTGGAAAAAGATGATGATGTTGATTCTTAGTATTTCTTTCGTGCTAAGTCAGAGGGATTCTGTACTCATACAAGGATAGGTATGGTTTTTTTATATCTCTGTTTACTGCCCAAAGAATACTGTTTTCAACACACTATATCTGTTTCCTTCATTTATCAGTAGTTCTTACTGCTCTTTCTAAGAATCTGCCTTATTCCTTTAATAACTGTTCCAGAGTATTATCACATGCCCTTTAGCACATGAAGTTATGATTTACTGATGGAATTTTGATTGTTTCCACTCTTACTGTTACCAGTAAAGTTTCAATGACTAGTACCATATTCTAATTATCTTGTACAGGTGACTATAGGTATAGCACTGTATTAGTTACCTTTGTGTTGCTGTTAGAAAATACCCTGACAAAAAGCCACTTAAAGAAGAAAGGCTTAGCTTTAGCTTCCATTTCCAGCGGGATAGCGTCCATCATCGTGGGGAAGGTGTGGCATGGTGGCAGGCACAAGAAACTGGATGTTCATATTTTCATCCGCACACAGGAAGCGGGGAAGGGCTAAGATGGGAGTGAGGTTGGGAGCCCTCAAAGCTCACCCTCCCATGATATACTGCCTCCAGTCAGGCTGCATCTCTAAAGGTTCCATAACTTTCCCGAACAGCACCACAAACTGGGGATGAAGTATTCAAACAAGCTGATGAAGGACTGCTCTTATTCAGATCACCGTACTTACAGTAGTTACATGTGGAAAAGACTTGGATCTTGTATTGTGATTGAAAGTTCACTGTTATTTATTTCTGCTAGTGACATGTGAGGATAACCTGTGGGTGAGTTGTTGGTTTGGGTTTTAACAAATCAGCTGTTAAGAGTATGGAACCACATTTTAATTTTTTAAAAATTTAATTTGGTATGTTTTTAGTTTAATTTTAAAGAACTTTAAAAAAACTGATTTTTTTAAAAAAAGAAATATCAGATTGAGAAGTACATTCAGTACTGCTTTGGTTAATGTAATATTCAGTGTGATGATCCACAGCCTGTGTTTTGTTGTTTAACATTGTGTTAGGTTTCAAACCTGGGACAAATGGCTGAGGTGCCAGACACTGGCCACCAGGTCCTCCCTGCATCCCTCAGTCCCTACTTGTTATAGGGTACCTAGCATGCCCCATCCCTCCACTCCCACATGGCTCAGGGTCATATCCACTCTGGACTCTCCCAGATGTCCCTGCCTCTGGCTATGCTCTCCCACATGTCTGTAATATAATAAACTTTCTCCTCCACTATACCTAGTAGCAGTCATGTCCTTTCCTTTCATTTGTTTTTTTCATTCACACTGTTTTTCCCCTTTAAAAAAAAAAAAAGAAAAAAACCTTTTTTTAGTTCACTTTTTTTTGGGGGGGTCCAGCCTCACCATCTGATCTTAAAGGTTACAGGCCCTTGTTTCTTTTATTTTTCTTGTTCTTTCTCAGATGCTCAGCAGGAAAGCAGACAGTTTACAAACAGTCGGAACTCACAACTTCCTTTCCTGTACAAGTCGTTGCCAGGATGGAACCTTTCGCAGGGCTAAGCATGGGTGTTCTGGAGGGCAAATAGACCCTCATTTTAAGGAAGATTATTTTTACTGTAGAAGTTCAGTGTGTACCAGGATATGCATTTGTAGCAATTGAAAAACATAGAAATACACTGGACATCCTGGGAGTGGTAAGGTAGTGAAAGGTCTTGTTAATAACGTACCCAACAAAGTGAAATGCAGTTTATTGCTGCTCCTGTTTCCCTGGGTTTCTTTTTTTTATTTCTACAATGCACTCTAAGTACTTGTCAGGACAATTTCTTTTATGTATATGTTATTTTATTTTTATTTTATTTCATTTTACATACCAACCACAGTTCCCCATCCCTTCCCCCCCACACACACTCCCAAAACTGGTTGTGTGTGACATTTGACCTCAACACTTAATGTTCCCATTTTTAAGCATTGGTGGCTAAGTCATAGCTAGCTCAGGTCTTTTGATTCTTTATTATTTCTGTATCATGAAGATTTCGTCTTCTCAGAAGCCCTCAGTTGAAATTCAAACACACACACACCCACACCCACACACACACACACACACACACACACACACACACACACGAGTGTGGAGCGTGCAGATGGGTAGTATTTTCCCATTGCCTTCCAGGTTTCTGCGGCATGCTTCTTATTTACCCTTTTTATTCTCAACTTTTCCATCCTGGGATTATGAGTAAACAGAAGTGAGGGTGAGGCCACCATGGAGTAGAGGACGGATGGGGAACGCAGAGGAAATGAGATGGCATGTGAGCGCTGGGGAGGCTGGAGAGGCTGGGGAGGTTAAGTAAACTCTCCACCATCGACTGTTCTTTTCCAGGGCCTGCTCGCTGCTGCTTGTCTCCTTGCTGCACAGTTTACATGGAGACAGCTGATTGTGTGGGTTTTTCTAGTTCATTCCCTTGAGACTGAAGCTACTCAGCTATATTTGTTCTGCTGTGAGAACAGATAACTGGGAGGCAATTCAAAATATTTGTTTAATGTTTTCTTGGAAATCCTTAAAGAAGCAGAGGGTTTTACACCTTGATTTAAAAAAAAAAAGGGGGGAAACAAAACACTAGTTCTACTTACTTTAATATGTCTGGTGATTTTTGGTTTTCTGTCTCTTTGTACACTATTTTTTAGCTTCTAGTGTCAGAATGACCTCTCAAAGTTGTTTTTTTTTTCTGTTGTATGTAATAAAAGTTAAGTTAAGCTGTATTGCTCTAATAACTTTTATATGACCAAGAAAAGCTGGTTGGGTCACTGAGTGGCATGGCAAGGACTTTAAAAAATCCTTTGTTGTGTTAATTTCTTATATTTTGCCCAAAGGTCTTGTCCAAATAAAGTCTTACACTGAGACTCAATCTATAAAATTGATTAAAAAGTGGTAGGTATTAATTAACTTATGTCTGAATCTCACGGTTGATCATTCATATGAGTGAATGACATTAGTAACCTGGAAGATGGTGGAGAAAGTCTCCCTTATAGAGTACTTTGAACTTGATATAGAGCTAACTGTTCCGACAGATTGATATTTTTTTTTCTAGGAAATATTATCATAGTCCAGTAGGAAGGTCTTGAGGCACCTCCTATGACAGTGCCCACTTCTGGTCCCTCCTGAAGGACCTGCCTGAGGCTCTTCTTGAGCCGGTCTTTCCTGAAATACACTTGTGACTTGCCTCATATCTTTTGGTGTCTTGTTGTTTGGGTTTTTGTTTTTATCAGAGTTCCATGTAAGAAAATAGATCATGACTATTACTCTCCACTAATGAAGGCCTTTCATTGTTGGGATCCATGTTTTCAGGTGTGTGTTTCACTGGGGGTGGGCTTTGAGGTTTCGAAAGCCCCAACACTTCTAGTTAGCTTGTTCATTGGCATGTTTGCATGTGTCTCCCCTCCCCTCTTCCTGTGGCTCAGATGTAAGCGCTCAGCTACCATTCCAGTGCTAATCCTTCTGCCATGATGGTTATGGACTCTAGCCCTCTGAAACAGTGAGCCCAAGTTAAATGCCTTCTTTTGTGCGTTTCCCTGGTCATGGTATCTTCTTAGCACAGCAATAGAAAAGAAAGTAAGACAAGTCTCTTGCAGTTCAAGCTATCTTAACACTCACTCTGTAGCCAAAATTGGCCTTACACTCCTATTTCTTAGCTTCCTTAGCTGGGGTTATAGACATGAGCTACCATACCCAGCCTGTTACAGTCTCCGGGGACTACCATTGGACATGCAGTCCTTTGTCGACTAAAACGTAATTGTGAGGTACATGGCTTAGTTGAAACAGCCAATATGAAGCCTTTTCAGATTGCCTTCTTTTAATTGTAGAAGTAGTTTAAGGTTCGTCCCAGTCTCTCCTGGGATTGACAGTTCATTTCTTTTGGTACCGCAGTGTATGTACCTTCTGAAAGATGTCTTAGTTGCTTCCCGATTTTTGCAGCTATGAATAATGCTGCTGTAAGCATTCCTGTACAATTTTCTTTTTAATATGGACGTTAAGTTTTCAGCTCTTTTGGATAAATACAAAGGGAGACAATCACTGATTCATGGTGAGTATGTTTGTTTTGTAAGAAACTGTTACAAAGTAGCTGTGCCGTTTCGCCTTCCCATTAATAGTAAATGAGAGTCTGTGGTTTCCCATCTTCTCCAGCATTCAGTGTTGTCAGTGTTCTGGATTTTGACCTTTGTACTAGGTATGTGATGATCTTGATGGGCTTTTCAGGGTGCTTGGCCAGCATCCTGCTGTGAGTCATTTTCTGTGGATCACAGAAAGATCACAGAGTGGTTCATCCACTCCCACCCTGGGCTATTAAAATGGACAACAGTATTTTCAACAGTCTGTGACCCAGAATTCCTTAGTATACTTGAAGAAGCAAGAGCTTGGGGAGAGGTTTTAAGTTCTTTTGAGACAACATAACACTGGGTGACTCAATAAGGACTTCACCAATATCCAGACATGCTCGCTTTTAAACAATTCTACTTAAGGTTCTTGGTTTGGTTTTTTTTTTTTTTTTTTTTTTTTTTTTTTTGGTTTTTCGAGACAGGGTTTCTCTGTGTAGCTTTGCGCCTTTCCTGGTACTCGCTTTGGAGACCAGGCTGGCCTCGAACTCACAGAGATCCGCCTGGCTCTGCCTCCCGAGTGCTGGGATTAAAGGCGTGCGCCACCACCGCCCGGCTTGGTTTTGTTTTTTAACATTTATTTATTTCTTACGTGTGTGCCTGTGCTTGTAGGAGTCATTTCTCTCACCATGTGGGTTCCAGGGATTGAGCTCAGGCTGTCACACTTGGCAGCAAGTGCTTTTATATACGGAGCATTTCACTGCACCCCACCCCTAAATTGAAAATTCTGTATTAAGTATATTTTGGTTGATTGAGTTAACCCATAAAATTACACACACACACACACACACACACACACACACACACACACACACACACACACACATATATACATGCAGGCAAACTAGATAGACCAGGACCTAGGGTAAAACCAAAAACTACTGGTCTAAAAAAAAAACAAGGTAGCAATAAAAATAACGCCTAATGACATTCTGCTATACTCATAGACCAGTGCTCAGCCATCACCGTCAGAGACGCTTCCTCCTGCAGCATATGGGAACCAATACAGAGATCCAGAAAGTACACAGAGAGAGTGTATGACCTTGGCACAATCATCCCTAAATGGGTTGTCTTCATCCATCCCTCTCAGCTCAAGGAACCCTGGAGAGGAGGAGGCAGAAAGAGTATATAAGAGCCAGAGGGGATGGAGGACACCAAGAAAGCAAGGTCCTTTAAATCAGCACAAGTAGAGCTCATGTGAACTCGAAGAGACTGTGGCAGCATACATAAGGCCTACACAGGTCTGCAGCAGTTCCTGAATCATACCGTGGCCATGGTTCTCAACCTGTGGGGTCGCGACCTTGATGAGGGCAAATGGCCCTTTTATATCCTTGTCTTACAAATCTGACCTCTGAAGCCAGCAGGGAAAGCTTCATTCAGACTTTTAAAGTGCTCTTATGACTAGGTTTGATATACTCAGATAAACTATGTATCGTTTAGCGGTTTGATATGGAACTTTAATTGAATTTATAAAATCAGTTTACATCAGTAACTGGATTGATACTTGAAAATAGCCAGGATCTGGGAATCATGGGGACATGTCTTAGAGTTCTGCCTGCCACACTGAATTTTCACCTGTACTTGATATAACTTTTTTAAATATAACTTTATTATTTTTAGCAATCTTGTATTTGTCAAGTGTTGACAGCATGCCTTTTTGTAATTTGCTTTTTTTAATTTCTTGATCAGTTTGAGAACTTCTTCACATATATCTTAACCATTTAACCGTGCTTTTTCTATAAATCTACTTAACTTTTTAGGGAGTAGATTATTTTCTTTCTTATTTTCTTGGCAGGAGATACTTTATATATTCTGCCCATTAATCACTTACTAATTTTAAAGATTTATTTTTATTTTTCATTAATGTGTATGTGTGTAGATCTGTGTGAATATATGCCATGTGTGTACCTGGTGCCCACAGAGACCGGAAGAGGGCGTTGGATCCCTGGAAGTTGAAGTTACAGATGGTTTTGAGCTGTCTGTAGTCGGTTCTGGGAGCCAAATGCGGGTCCTTTCTGTCCTAACCACTAAGCCATCTCTCCACCACTAGCACTTACTGATTTTGTATTGCTGCAAAATTTTTTTTCTTAATCCAGCATTTCTCTGCTAGCTTTGTCTATCATTGCTTTATTGAATAAAATTCCTTACCTTTGTTGTTCACAGATTCATCTATCAGTATTTTAGTTACAAGTAACAGAGTTGTTTAGAATTGTAAATTTAAGATTGCAATCCTAAGCCTTAATTTCATCACCCTGGGACAGTAGTTTTTGAATTTGTGAGATTCAGAATTACTTTTTTTTTTTTTCACTCTTGAGACCAAGTTTTACTTTATTTCCCAGGTCCCCTAAACTCATGGATACAAGCCATCCTATTACCTCAGCCTTGGGTAGCTGGAAACAGATGTGTGCTACTGCACCTTGTAAATGATTACATGAGTTCATTTTCCATATAGTTCCTCATGTTGTGATAATACCCAACCACAAAATTATTTTTGTTGCTACTTTATAACTGTAATTTTGCTATTGTTATGAATCATAACATAAGTATCTGTTCTGTTTTCCTATGGTCTTAGGCAACCTTTCTAGGGGGTCACAACCCATAGGTTGGGAACCATGGCTCCAGAAGCTACTCCTTTGAAAAAATTAGGTCTTAATTGTAGGTCAAAGTTAAAGAGGTCATGTGAATTGCCATATTTAATGTTTTTAATCCATAAAACATCTCTTGCCTTTGTTTACCCTTAATCAGAATTACTATTTAGGGAAAATTCATGAACAAGTCCTGTATCCTGTGGTTATTGTGTTTTGAGATTACATGATAAGCTGCTATGCTGTGAGAATGCCTACATAGGTATGCTCTATTTTAGGTATATGCAATCCTTTTATTTTAGTGAGAAGGAATAGTCCTTATATAGGCTTAACTGCAATATTGTTTTTAGCTATGGGTCATGGTGGTTATAATAAGCAACCAAAATGCATAATAACTTTTCGTGGCTTGTGTTTTTTATTTACAGCCTTCAAGCAAAATGAAGGTACCTGAGGAGAATTTCTTCAATGTTCCTGCTTTCTTAACTGTCTCAGGACACTTCACCTCGAAGTGATGTCAGGGTACAGATTTTTACTTTTTTTTTCTTGTGTATGCTGTTTGTGATTTGGGGCCAAAGGAAACAGTGTGCTCAAACTTAAAAGCTGAAATTATTCTATCATTAGCATACCAAAAGTAGATTTAATGGACAATTTGAAAAATGTCCAAGTGAGGGGCTAGAGAGATGGCTCAGTGGTTAAGAGTACTTGTTGCTTTTGTTGTTGTTGTTGTTGTTTTGTTTTGTTTCAAGACAGGGTTTCTCTGTGTAGTTTTGTTGTCTGTCCCGATCTCGCTCTGTAGACCAGGCTGGCCTCGAACTCACAGAGATCTGCCTGACTCTGCCTCCCGAGTGCTGGGATCAAAGGCATGCACCACCACCACCACCACCCGGCTACTTGTTGCTCTTGAAGAAGACCTGGATTTGGTTCCCAGAACCCACACTGTGACTCACAACTGTGTGTAAGTCGAGTTCCAGGGGATCAGACATCCTCTTCTGACCTCTGAGGGTACCAAGCAGGCACATATAGTACATATACACATAAGCAGGTAATACACTCTTACATATAAAATAAATAAATCTAAAAAGAAAAGAAAAAAGGAAACACCCAAATGTTTTCCAAGTAAAATCACATTCATCTAGACTTCTGGTTTTAGTAAAAAAATGTAACAGTAAAATTCAAAGTTGTAATTTTTTTATTACTAATTATTCTTACTTAAATCCTAACCATGTAATCAAATTTTTGATATAAATGACCATATGCATGGAAGTAATGGCTGCTCACAGTTCATACCTGAGCCAGATACTACCTCATTTCACTCGGGGGGACGGGGGAGAGGCTGGGCAGTGATGGCGCCCGCCTTTAAACCTAGCACTCAGGAGGCAGAGGCAGGAGGATCTCTATGAGTTTGAGGCCAGCCTGGTCTTCAGAGCAAGTTCCAGGATAGAATCCAAAGCTATACAGAGAAACCCTGTCTGAAAAACCAAAACAAAAAAGTAGGAAACATTTTTGCTCAGTAATTAGTTTGTGTGTGTGTGCATGCCTGCGTGTCTGTGTCCAGAAGAGAACATTGGATCCCATAGAACTGGAGTTGCAGGCAGTTATGAGCTGCCCCTGGGAACTGAACTCAGGTCCTTTGTAAGAGCAGCAAGCACTCTTACTCTAGGAACTGAATTCAGGTCCTCTGTAAGAACAGTAAGCACTCTTACCCTAGGAACTGAACTCAGGTCCTCTGTAAGAGCAGCAAGTACTCTTACCTTGGGAACTGAACTTAGGTCCTCTGTAAGAGCAGCAAGCACACTCACTCTGGGAACTGAGCTCAGGTCCTCTGTAAGAGCAGCTCTCTCTCCAAACCAATGGCAGTTGATTTTTAAAAAGGAAATTAACATATGGCACTGTGAATCCACTAGCAAGACTTTTCAGTTAAATTGAGTACATTTCTAACACTGTCAGACCTTTGGAAAGTCTGTATATTCCTAGGGCCCAGCTTCCTACTTCCTTTTCTTAAAAGATTGGATAGCAGACTCTAGAGTTCCTCCTTAGTCTCTTGTTCTGTGATTCAGAAACTAATTTCTTTCTTTCTTTCTTTTTTTGTTTTTTGCTTTTTTGAGACAAGGTTTCTTTGTGTATCTCTGACTGTCCTGAAGCTCACTCCGTAGAACAGGCCAGCCTTGAACTCACAAATCCCCTTGCCTATACCTCTCAAATGCTGGGATTAAACGCACTGCACCTGGGCAGTGGTGGCACACACCTTTAATCCCAGCACTCGGGAGGCAGAACCAGGCTGTGAGTTCGAGGCCAGCCTGGTCTACAGAGCGAGATCCAGGACAGGCACCAAAAATACATGGAGAAACCCTGTCTCAAAAAAAAAAAAAAAAAAACTAGCCGGGCGGTGGTGGCGCACGCCTTTAATCCCAGCACTCGGGAGGCAGAGGCAGGTGGATCTTTGTGAGTTCGAGGCCAGCCTGGTCTACAGAGCAAGATCCAGGAAAAGGCGCAAAGCTACACAGAGAAACCCTGTCTCAAAAAAACCAAAAAAAAAAAAAAAAAAAACTATCCTACAGACCAATAAACCCTAACTTCTGGTATTATTTCTTTCGTTTTTTTTTTTTTTTTTTTTTTTTTTTGGTTTTTCGAGACAGGGTTTCTCTGTGTAGCTTTGCGCCTTTCCCGGAACTTGCTTTGTACACCAGGCTGGCCTTGAACTCACAGAGATCCGCCTGCCTCAGCCTCCCAAGTGCTGGGATTAAAGGTGTGCACCACCACCGCCTGGCTTGGTATTATTTCTTATAACTGAAAAATTATGTTACTGTAGAGGACAAAAATGTAGATATTGGTTTGTAACGCCATGTAATATAGCGTACTTCTTTCACAGTAAAGAAGTAATAGAGCAAAGACATTCTTCAGTGATAACCTTTGTATGGCTCTTTATTCCCATATTGCTTTGAAAAGACATTCTTTTTAAAAGCTGTTTACCTTTTACCCTATATCCAATGAATAGATAAAATTTATTAGTAATCTTCCAGGCAAGGCACATGCCTGTAACCCCAGCATTTAGAAGGTAGAGAAAGGACCAGTAGTTCAAGGTCAGCCTTACACATATAGCAAGTTCGAGGCCTCAAAACAAACTAAACAGTACTAATTGTTTTAACCTACACTGGGAGAGACAAGGTATCTCCTCTGCAAGGATCATGTGTGGAATGTGTTTACCAAACATTTATTTCTGTATTATAAGACCACTAATGTAGTGCCTCTTTCTCAGTACAGTGTTCTGTAAAATACAATGTACAATGAAACGATGAAAGATTAATTGGTAGAATATTAGATCTTAAATTTATAATGTGTGTGTCAAATAATGTCATGCAAATGTTCCTAATTTAATATGCATAGCTCTAGAACTATTAATATACAGTACATCATGTTTCATGATTTACTCTAATCAGAAATTTTTAGTATTCTTTCTCTTAGCTTTGTATTTTGCTTAATGTTATTTAAAAGACTGACTGTTAAAAGGTATAAATGTAGTTAAATTTAGAAGGCTAACATTTTCCAAAGAACCCCTTGAGTCTAATGGGTTTATGACTCTGTTTTCAAGGTTTTTCGTTTTAAATAGATACTGTTTTGGATTACTTTCTGGATGTATAGACAAGTTACAAATGCACTGCTGTTTCCGCCTACCCGTGCCGTTCCCCCAGATCTTCCATGACTGTGATGCATTTGTCAAAACCAAGAACACAATGTTAGTGAATAACTGTTAAGCAGAGTCCAGGCTTTATTTGGATTTTACTAGTTTCTCTATTAATATCTTCTTTTTCCAGGATTCAGTTCAAGATATCTGAAATGTAGTTGTCTTGTTCCCAAGTCTCTTCTTGGCTGTTTCCCAGTCTTTGTTTGCGTGACCTGTAGAATGTAACCTGACCTCAGTTCGTCCGATGTTTTTCTGCAGATTAGACCTGGGTCATACTGGTTTTTGGAAAGAATAGCACAAAGGTGAAATCCTATTCCCGTGACATCCTCTGAGGGAGTGTGTGTCGTCTGTGTGGTGATGTTGACTGCACTGTTAGATAGAATAGTGGTTGTCAGATCTCTCCACTGAAACCGGGCTGCGTTCCCCTTTCGCCACTTTGTTCTTTATAAGGCAATCACTAAGTCTGCCCTCACTTGGGTGGGGACTTGGGGTGTAGGAAATGGAATTAACCACAGCTCCTTTGGGGAGGGGATATCTGAAATTCTATATGGAAGGTTTGTTCGCTTTTATTTAGTCCATCATTTACATCAGGATTAACTCAGGTAAATCTCTTATTGACTTACTCTGTATTGTTTTATCTACCTAATTACATAAACGACTTTAATTATGGAAAACTCAGTCTGTTACAGGTTGAGTCTTCTGTGCCTTTTACATGTCTCCTGTCCTGTAAGTACATATCATATCATTTGATACTACAGGATGTCCTAAATTTTTTCCTTTGGTTTTTAGGTTTGTTTACCATTTTTATCATTGTCCCTCCCTTTGATAAATCTACATTGACACGTCATTATCACCTGAAGTCTGTAGTTCACATGAGAGTTCATTCTTAGTGTTGTACGTTTTGTGCCTTTTGACACATGTACCCACCACTATAGTTTACAGAATAGCTGCCCTGCTGTGAAAATTCTCCTGTTATTCTGCTTTGTGTCTCCATAGTTTTCCCTTTTCTATAACTCAATGTACTTGGAGTCATGCAATATGGAGCCTTTTCAAAGTAGCTTCTTTTACTTAATAACATGCATTGAAGGTTCCTCTGTGTCTCTTCATTACTTGGTATCTCACTTCTTTTTAATGTTGAACCATGTTCTGTTGTTCATATATAATAGTGTTTATCTGTTCACCCACTGAAGGACATCTTTTTACTGTTTCCAAGACTGGGCACTTTTCCCAGGCTTACTTCCCTCACTCACATGCTTAAAATACATATTTTGAATGGCAACATTTACATTTTTATTATTGTCTATGTGTATGCATGATAGAGGAGTAAAGGTCAGAATGCCACTTTGTGGAGTCATTTCTGTCCTGCCAACTTTGTGTGGGTTCTAGAGGTCGAGCTCAGTTAACAAGGCTTGAACAGCAAGCCCCTTCACCCAATCAACAATCTTGCCAGCCTTCGGGTGGTGGTATCTCTTTCCTTTAGCCTTTCTTCTTTTAAGATTTTTTTTTTTTTCAGAGCTGAGGACCAAACCCAGGGCCTTGTGCTTGCTAGGCAAGCGCTCTACCACTGAGCTAAATCCCCAACCCTTCTTTTAAAATTTTAAGAAATAGTGTTTAATATCTTTATAATCAAAGAAAAATCTGTTTCCATTTTGAGGGGGAAGTCAACTTGGGCTTTGCACTGATTTCATTCAACTTTGATGAATCTGTTTGTGATGGGTATGAGCCATCCTCGGGTCATTTCAGCAGGTCTTACCCTGAGCTCATAAACTATGCTTTGCCCTCCTGTGATGAGACTGATGGCATTGGAACAGGACTAAACCAAGGTTCCCCTCGTAACTGAGTGTGAACCTGTCTCCTCGTCTGCTCAAAAGACTTCCTTGGTCTTCATCCATTTCATACTTTTATAAACTTCGTTCATTTATACACGTTTAGTCAATTCAGTGTTTATTGAAAACTGTATGTTAAGCACAGATCTAGATCCCTGGCTACAGAGATGTACAAACATCTATTACCCCATAAACTCTATTGAGCACCATGTACATTAAATAAGGGTTTGTAAGTATGGTAGCCATTGTTTAAAGAGATAGTCCTAAGCACAAGAGCAGATGTCAAGGGAATTTCACCTTGCCTGGGTTGAATTTAGAGATAATATTATCTCAGTGTTTACATAAAGATACATCTTAAAATGGTGACCATATTTAATGGTTATGACTTTCATATTTGATATAATGCTTTGCTTTTGTATTCTTAAAACCATAGAAGTTCAGTTAGTTTTCTCCCCATTACTACAGAGCTTTTATAGTATATAATCTTTAGGTTGCTATACATATTTTCTCCATTTGGCTCTTGAATATCTTTTGTTGTAATAGATGTATCTTTGAATGAATTGTGTTTAGCCAAATCATTAAAAGCTAGAAAACTGTTTAGCTTCTCTGTCCTATTCCTTTATCAACTTCCAGATACTGAGAATCAATTATAAAACTTCATATGAGAAAAGTTAAGATTCTGTGTCCTGTCTGTCTCTAGGAGAATTGCTAGGATAATGAAGGCTAGAGTAGGCTAAAGAAGTAGTTGAAGATTCTAAGTGTATTTAACATAGGGAAGACAGAGGAGGGGTGCTTTTATAGGTGTTAAAATCTGCTTCATGGGCTTCTATAAGAGCACTGTGTTCAGATAAGTAAACTATATATATATATATATATATATATATATACACACACACACACACACACATACACACACACACGCACATATATATACACGTATATACATGTATGTTAAATATATACATATATACATATATGTTATATATATATATATTTAAGAACAACTTTATTGACATAATTCAACACATAAAACTTATCCCTGTAGGCTAGGAAAATGGCTCAGTCAATAAAGGATTTGCCATGCAAGCACAAAAACCCAGGTTCAATTCACAGAACCTGTGTGTGTAAAAGCTGGGGTAGTGGTGCATGATTGTAATCCTAGAACAAGGCTGGCAAAGACAAGTAGATCCTTGGGGCTCATTGCTAGCTCCTTAGTGAGCTCTGGGCTAGGGAGAGATCGTCTCAAGACAACAGGTTGACTTCTAGCGCACGCACGTGCGTGTACACACACACACACACACACACACACACACACACACAGCCTCCAGTCCATCCTTTGAGGGGTGGTAGACATAGAACTTACTGTTCATGAACTACAATGCCTGTTGGTGCTGTCTAGAAGCAGCTACTGATTGATCAGTTAACTAGGGAAACATCAAATTAATCCTTAGTAATTAGGCCAGTATGGACAATGATTAGATCTATAAGAAGCAAAGCAAATATTGTTACTTCTTTCAATTACTGTGTAATCTTGTCCGAATTGCTCAGGCAGCTTTAATTACTTTTTTAGGAGAAAGAAAATCTGTGTCTGTTGTGTTTGATGAATTTAAGTTAGGTTGGGAACAAAGAGTCTTTGTCATTTTGAATTTTTTTCCTCACTAGTTTTCCTCTGAAAATAACAGTGGTTATCCACTTATTCAACAGTGGTTTTAATATTCACCTAAGTGGTAGGTAACTGCTGGAATCAAGGAGGAGATTGAGTATGGAGCGGGTTCCTAAGATAATGTTATTTATCCCTGTCAAAAGCACTGGTCCTGTCAATCAAATAACTGGTCCTGTTAGCTGAAGTAAAGGCAGTCAGAGAGTTAAATTGGAATTCTGGCTTCTTCACATACTTAGGTTATAAGCTTAATGTCTGGCCTCTATAATCTATAAAAACAAATTATAACAACTACCTTTTAGAGCTGTTGTGAAAATTAGTTGGATGCCAGGCAAAGCCAAGCACTTATCACAGTGTGGGCACTGACTTGTTAGGTGCTCTGCTGGTGGCAATATTGGCAGTTAGGGCCTCTCTGGAGGACAGGTTGACACAAAGAACTAGCTAAAGTAGTGTGACCAGGAAGGAACAGCTGACAGGTGATTTTCAAGTTGTTTTACAGCAGAATAGACTGGAGCTCCCAAGAAGCAAGAGAATTGGGTTAGAGAGTGAGTCTGCCTCAATTCAGGGCTCACAAGACAGGTCAGGTGAAACCAGACCAGTGCCTGGGATGAAGGACTGAATTAAGGCATAGAACTCAGATACCTCTGAAGCCCGAAGACCACATCAGAACTAAGATAGGAAATTGAGAGCAGATGAGGCTATACAATGTCCTAGAGTGGTGGTCAATAATGTTGACCATGGTATTGTGTATTCTGGATTCTTTTTTCTTCAAACAAGATCATTTCTGTGCCCATCTGGAGCTTCCCAGGTCTGCCTGATAGTTTATTCTATAATTGAAGCACAATTAGAATGTAAATAATTAGAACTTATTTTATATTTTATAATATAAGCCATTTTATTAATAAAGCCATTCTTGTATGATCAGTTTTATTGAAATGTATTTCCTATACAATAAAATTAATTTTAAAATACAACTTAATAAATTTTATAAATGTATAAACTTTTATAACTCTTGCTACCATAACCAAGATATAGATTTTTTTCTATCTAAAAGTCCTTTGCTTCCCTCTGGAGTCCCCCACCCCCACCCCCATCTGCTTTTAGTCACCATAGATCAGACTTTTTTCCAGAATTTCATATAAATGAAATAATACAGTTTTTACTCTTTTTAATCAGTATTCTCTTATTCTGTATAATAATTTGAGATTTATCCAGTAGTTCTCCTTTTTTTGCTGAACATTGTAGCTAGAGTTTTCCTGCCTGGCCCACAGTCAGGACAAATTTCTGTCACCCGCCAGTCCCACAGCTGCTCAGACCCAACCAAGTAAACACAGAGACTTATATTGTTTAAACTGTTTGGTCTAATGGCTCAGGCTTCTAGTTATCTAGTTCTTACATCTTAAATTAATCCATTTCTATAAATCTATACCTTGCCACGTGGCTCGTGGCTTACCAGCATCTTCACATGCTGCTTGTCATGGCGGAGGCTGGCAGTGTCTCCTTCCGCCTTCCTGCTCTTTCTTTTCTCCTCTCTGTTAGTCCCGCCTATACTTCCTGCCTAGCCACTGGCCAATCAGTGTTTTATTGACCGATCAGAGTGATTTGACATACAGACCATCCCACAGCAGAACATTATCTGTCCAGTGGATATATTGTTACTTCTTGTCTTCTGTAAGGTTTCTATTGCAGTGAGAAAACACCATGACCAAAAACAGCTTGGGAAGGGAAGGGTTTATTTTATACTATACTTTCACATCACAGCTGATCACCTAAGGAAGTCTGGGCAGGAACTCAAGGCAGGAACCTCAAAGCGTGAACTTAAGCAGAAGCCATGGAGAAACACTGTATACTGCTTACACCTCATAGCTTGCTTAGTCTGCTTTCTTATACCATCCAGGATTACCTGTCTAGAGGTGGCACCACCCACAGTGGGTGGGACGCTTCCACATCAATCATTAACCAAGAAAATAACCTTACAGACTTGCCTACAGGCCAGTCTTATGGAGGCATTTTCTCCATTAGGATTCCCTCTTTCCAGACATATCCAGGTTTGTGTCAAGATGTTAACAGATGCAACGATTTTTTGCAGTTTATGTATGGTAAACAATAACAAAATTCATCATGTTAACCATTTTGGATGTACAGTTCAGTAACCTGAAATACATTTACAATATTGTGCATCTATCACCACATATAAAACATTTACTGAATGTAGCATTTGAGGAGGTAACACATACACATACACACATTGAACATTTTAAACATGTGGGGGGCGGTGGAACTCATAGGACCACTTGGAGAAGTCAATTCTCTCCTTCCACTGCGTGGGTCCTGAGGTCATACTCAGGTCATGAAGCCTGGTGGCCAGTGCCCTTACCAGTGTCAATTCCTAACTGCATTTTTTTGCGGGGATGCGGGGTGGGTGGGGGAGTGGGGAGGGGTGGGAGGGTGGGGGGGTGGGGGAGGGTCGGTTTGAGACAGGGTTTCTCCTTGTAGTTGTGGTGCCTGCCCTGGATCTCGCTCTGTAGATCAGGCTGGCCTCAGAGATCTGCTTGCCTCTGCCTCCTGAGTGCTGGGATTAAAGGCGTGCGCCACCACTGCCCAGCCCTAACTGCATTTTGAGATATTTTAAAGGATAATGATTTTGTTGGAAGTTAACTTCATTGTAAATCAAAACACATCTGTAGTTATACTGTTTCCTAATTCATTCTACCAGTAACTATTTCTCTCTTTTATTTTTATTTTGTGTGTAGATGTTTTGCCTGCCTTTTATGTCAGTGTACCACATGAATTTGTCAAGGGATTGATCTACTGATTAGCTCATAGTCCTTCACAGCTAATCACACCTCAGTGATTGGGTCAGCCCTTCAACCCATGATCTTTGGGGGGTTATACATCCTGTCTATCTTAGTTACTTTTCTATTCCTGGGAAGAGACACCATGACTAAGGCAACTTATAAAAAGAAAACTTAATGGGGGCTTCTTTACAGTTTCAGAGGAACATGACAGTAGGTGGGCAGGTGTGGTGCTGGAGCAGTAGCTGGGAGCCTACACGATGAGAGGACTACCACAAAGCAAAGAGAGAGTGCTACCTGGAACTGGCCTGGGGTTTTGAAACCTCAAGCCCACCCCCAGTAACACACCTCCTTCAACAAGACCACACCTCATAATCCTTCCCAAACAGTTCTGCCAATTGAGGACAAAGCATTCAATATATGAGCCTATGGGGGCCTTTCTCATTCAGACCACCACACTATCTAAATCATGACAGTAGAATTTTATATCTCTTTGACAAGTACCCAGAACAATATGATAAATTTATGCTTAACTTTATGAAAAGATTCCAGACAATTTTCGGAAGTCATGAACATTCTTTGGGCATGCCCAGCAGCAGTAGATGAGAGCTTCACTTTAGATCTCTACATCTTAGGGGAAAAAAATGTTTGCAATATTTAAAAGTTAAGCAGTTCTAGTAAGACAATGTGATATCTTCTTGTAGTTTTAACTTGAATATCTGCTGTGACTAATGTTATTTCTTTTTTCTTTTTTCTTTTTTCTTTGGCCATCTGTGTTCCTTAATTTATGAACAATCTTTTCAGTTCTTTTTCCTGTTTCAATTAGTTTGTCTTTTTATTCTTGAGTTGTGAGAGCTTTTTGTATGCTCTGTATGTAAGTCCTTTCTCAGCTATGAATACTGTTTTCCCCAGTTTACCTTTACTTTACAATTTTAAGGTGGTATATTTTGATGCCAAGACTGGTTTTTGTTTTGTTGTTATATACCAATTTTTCTCTTGAGTGATTCATGTGTATGGAATTCTATCCAAAAGAGTACAGAGATTGAACTGAAGAGATGGTTCAGTAGATAAAGTGCTTCTTGCACAAACCTAAGTTCAAATCCGTGTTTGTAAAAAGACAGGCATGATAGTGCAGGCATCTGTAATCCCAGGAAGACAGGAAGTGGTAACCAAAGACTCTAGAAGCTTTGGCCCAGCTAGCCTGATGTACACAGTGCGAGTAGTGAACAACAGAGAGATCCAAGCTGTCTCAAACAAGGACTGACCTCCACCTGTGCACCATGGCCTGTGTGTGTGTGTGTGTGTGTGTGTGTGTGTGTGTGTGTGTGTGTGTGTGAGAGAGAGAGAGAGAGAGAGAGAGAGAGAGAGAGAGAGAGAATGTGCATATGCCGACTTTTCTATTACAAAGATTTTTCTCCTAAACTTTTATAAAGACCTTTATAATGCATCTTGTGCTTTTAGATCTCTGATCTGCCCTACTCATCTATAAGCTCCTTTGATGGTAAAGGCTAGGCATGATTTATTTTTATGTGTTTCATAGTAAAAAATATTGTAATTATTTGTTGGGTGAAGAAATAGCTCGATATGATTTCATCATAGACAGTAGTGGTTGTTAGGTACCAAGGCCCTTGGTAGTGCTCTCCATGTCTAGGCTGCTGTGATTTGTAGGCTTGAATTGCTTCTGTGCCCTTGGCTTAGTTCATCAGTGTATTTTAGTTGGAAGAAAAATATTTGTTAAAATCTTGGAAAATCTATACCGTAAAATACGTTTAAAAACTTGGCCAAGCAGTGGTGGCGTACAACTTTAATCCCAGCACTAAGGAGACAGAGGCAAGCGGATTTCTATGAATTCAGGAACAGCCTAGTCTAAAGAGGGAGTTCAGGGATAGCCAGGGCTACACAGAGAAACCTGTATTGAAAAAAAAAAAAAAAGAAAGAAAGAAAGGCATTGGAATATGAGGTCAGAGAGATGGCTTAGCAGTTAAGAACATGGACTGCTCATAAAAAGGACCCAGGTTTGATTCCCAGCATCCCTGTCAGGTGCCTCATAGCTGCCTGTGACTCCAACTCTAGGGGGCTCCAATATGGCCTCTGCAGATACTAGCTCTCGTGTGCACATACCCACACACGGACACACATATACATAATTAAAAAAAAAATAGCTGGGCATTGGTGGTGCACACCTTTAATCCAAGTACTCAGGAGGCAGAGGCAGGCAGATCTCTGTGAGTTTGAGACCAGCCTGATCAACTGAGTGAGTTCCAGGACAGTCAAGGCTACACAAAGAGACCCTGTCTTGAAAAAGAAAAAAGAAAGAAAACAAAAAAATAAATAAATAAAAAATAAATCTTTTAAAAGCTTGGAACACTATTCTGTTGATATACTGAAATATTTTAAGTATACATGATATATGAAAATGAATTTTTATCATTTTTACATAATAAGTATGAGTTTCTATTTGTGTTCATTTAAAACTTTTGGTGTTTTTTTTTAATCAAAACTTATTTTTTTCTGTACACTGTACATGAATTACTTAAATCATTAAATTGTTTCTGTGTGTTTTTATTTAACTGAAACCTACCCTGACAGACTTAAGGAGGGATTGGGGTGGATCGAGTTTCTAAACAACTTTAGAAAAACTGCCAACCAGCTTTCTGAAGTAACTAGTCCCTTTTATGTGACTAGCAATGGTGAGCGGGAATAAAAGAAGCACTGGTGATCATTCCAGGTTAGGTGACCTAAAACAGGTTCTGGCCAAGCCAGGATTTATGGTCATCCTAAAGTAGATGACTATGAATATATTAAGTATCTGTTTTCACTAGTATTATATTTGTTTTAAGGGAATTATTTCATAGACAGCCTGATGAGCCCTAGTAGAAATGTAAGAAATGTTGTGGAAAGTATTAGTAAGTTTTCTTTAATATAAAATAAAGGGTACTGGAGCTAGAGAGATGGTTCAGTGGCTAAGAACATTTGCTGTTCTTGTAGAGGACTCCATTTGTTTCCAGTACCCACATGGTGGCTCTGTAACTCCAGTTCCAGAGGATCCCAGTGCCTTCTGACCTCTGGGCACCAGGTTCAATGTGGTGCACATACATGCAGGTATAAGAAATCTTTAAGAACAGGGCAGTGAGGGACTTCTTCTTTGCTCCTCAAAAAAAAAAATAAATAAATAAAAGTGAAGAAACTTGTTCATTTTTTTTTCTTATATCTCATGAGCAAAAGCTAATGACAAATAAGTTTGCACAGATATTGGTTAATTTTATTTTCATTTCTCTTGACATTGCCCCTACTATATCTCCCATGATATATTGTATCCTGAAAAAAACAAAAGAAAGAAAACTCAATGTTTTGCCATTTGAAACAGGTGAATAGAATAGATAAGCAAATGTAGAGTTACATAAATCTTTACAATTTGGAGTGTATACAGAACCCCAGAGAGCCTTATTTCACGTTTAAAGGGCAAATTTAGCACATGAATTATGATAGAAATGTTTTCGTTGTTCTTGAAAATGCCTTTATTGAGACTGGTTTTTATTTCTGGAACATTTTTGTTTGCTTGCTTGTTTTGGAAACAGAGTTTCTTTGTGTAGCTTTGGCTATCCTGGAACTAGCTCTGTAGACCAGGCTGGCCTCAAACTCATAGAGATCTGTTTGCCTTTGCCTCTGAGTGCTGGGATTAAAGGTGTGTGCCACCACCACCTGGCTCATTTCTGGAACATTTATTTATTAATTTCACTTAACTTTTTCAGCTGAATAATTATTCTTGGCATTCCTCCTTGTTCTACTTCAGGACACTAGCAGGAAGTGCAGTGGAAAAAACTGGACTCCGGTAGACATTGCTTTAGGACTATTATACAAAAGGTTTTCTCTGTATCTCTTGAATGTTCCTTTTCAGACAGCCGGGATCTTTGGAGAGTAGTAAGTCCACTGTCATCTTCAGAGATATGAACAAGGTGGCTCATGGTTTGTACATTTTTAAAAAATGCATATATTTAGTTAACTAAAGCTGCAAATATGCTTTACTAAGTAATCCTTGGGTTACATCAGTACCTTTCTGAAGGAAAGCCATCCTATGGGAGAACTGTGCTTACAAGCACAAGGGAGGGAGGGAGTGGGGTTTGTGTTCTGTGAAGCAGTAGATAAAAGAGAGAGGAAAAGCCAGAGGTCTGCGTGGAAGACCAGGGGCTGTGGGAGACAGTAGAGCAGTTCTGACTAGACCCTAGAGCAGATTCAGAAGTGTGAGAACACATATTTTTCCTCCTTAGTTGATCATCTTCTTACATTGCTGAGATTTCCACAGTCTGTTTCTATGCTAGACAGACTTCCTGCGGTGACAGACCATTCTGTCCTGTGCTGTCCAGTATGGAAGCCACTAGCCATGGCTGTTATTTGCGCTTTAAGTATGGCTGGTGGGACTGCCATATTTCAAGGAACTAAATTTTTGTTAATTTCATTTAATTGTAACTAAATGAAGTAGCCATGTGTGGCTGCTAGCTATATATAGAACAAGGAAGATCTGCTTGGCGCCACATGTTACTGATGTCACACTCTGTTCAGAGCTTTCTCTAACCTTGGATATAAGTACCTGATTTGTTGAATTAAATTGATGTAGAAGTAACCAACGGTCTTATAAAATAAGAAACACAGAGCCAATTCAGAGAAGAAAGCCAAGAGGTCAGAGCTAAGAGCCTCACCCTTCCTGATTCAGGGATCCTCTCCAGCCAAGAGAGCTCTCCGAAAAAAGGGGACCTACTTCCTGTGTGTGTCTTTATATAATCTAGCTGTTCTGCCTTCTCATTGGTTGTAAACCCAAACATGTGACTGCCTCGTCACTGCCTGAATGTACCGCCCTCCAGGTCCTTAAAGGCGTGCGCCACCGCCGCCACGCACTTGCTATGGCTCTCATAGCTCTGACCCCCAGACAACTTTATTTATTAACATACAATTAAAATCACATTTCAGTACAAGTAAAATACCACCACAAATTGACAACAGGGAGAAGGGAGAGTTGGAAGCTCCTGGACTTGGTGGTGGCCTGGTGGGTCCTTTGGGCTCTGATGGTGGTACTTTTTTTGTAATTTTGTCACTTGTTCAGTCTGACTCCTTTTTGGTATCTAAATATTGTATAATCATTAATTTAAACTTTTAAAATAGATACATAGGTACAGTGTGTGTGTGTGTGTGTGTGTGTGTGTGTGTGTGTGTGTGTGTGTGTGTTTCTAACAACAGCTTCCAGTGTTTCAGATCCTTAGTGTCTTGTATAGAGATTTTTTTCGGGTTCAAATGTTTAGGCTCTAGAATGGCCCTGGACCTAAAAAGTAGTAACAAAAAAAAAAAAAAAAAGAAGGAAAAGAACCATGTCTCAAGGGAAGCTTCTTTACTTAACCCCCTGAGCCTAATCAAAAGTGGCCATAGATGAAAACTACAATGTCCAGTGTATGTGGGGTGTATGGGGTTGTGTGTACTTCTGTAGAGTCCAGAAGTCAACTTCAGGCATCTTCCACTACTGCTTTCCACCTTTTGAGACAGGATGTCTCACTGAACCTAAGCTCGCTGATTGTCTAGAGTGGCCAGCCAGCTCGGGCTGTCTACCTGTTTGCATGTCCCGTTTTCTTCCCCTTACTTAGTCCATGGTGACAGATGTGCGCTACCAAAGCCAGCTGTTCTGTGGGTTCTGGAGATCAGAACTCAGGTCCTCATGCTTGCACAACATCAAGCAATCTCCCCAGCCTTGTCTTGCCATTTTCTTGTGCCTTAAAATGGAAGGCAGAGATGACCTGATGAACTGTCAGGACCACGAGAAGGGGTTTGGGGAAAGGAAAAGCGCAAACGTGAGGAGCAGGAAATGGTGGTCTGGAGATGACAGGCAAGTGCTGGTGGGGAAAAGGCAAGTCAGAAACAACCTGTGGATGGTGGTTTTTAACTCTGTTATCTTCCTGCTTCTGAGAACAGCTGTTTCAGCGAGGAGCAGAAAGAAGTTTTGAGTAATCAGCTTACCGTCTTCCTCTCCTGCCGTCATCCCATCTCAGAGTTCTCTTGAGGGAGATTAGCATATCTCATAGAAAGTTATCTTGTTTATTTGACTAATAATCAGGGACTGAGGGTTACCATAATGAACAGCAATTAAGAGTGAAATCTGTTAAGTATAAAAACAGAAGATTGTGGGAGGGGGAGATGGCTCAGCGGTTAAGAGCACTTGCCTGCTCTTCCAGAGGACCCACGTTCAATTCCTAGCACCTACATAGTGGCAGTCTCAGGGAATCCAATACCCTATTCTGATTTCTTCAGCACCAGGCATATCCACGGTACACAGGCATATATATGCAGGCAAAATACCCACACACGTAAGATAGAATTTTTAAAATATAAAAAAATTCAATCTGTCACAAAATTTGAAATCTCATAGAAGTATCAAATGATCACTGTTCTATATGTAAATTTTATATTTTAAAAGGCCACTGTGAACAGCAGTTCATGGTGTTCCTAAAGCTCATATTAGGATTGACCTGGGATGTTTGGGGAACATTGAAGACAAACTGCAGCTTGAGAGATGAATGAGTTCAGTTTCTGACAAGGGACATAATTGGTTAAATCGATGGATATATGCATCTGGACCTCAGAGAAAAGACCCAGACACAGAGTGTAGGGTTGTGAATTGTAAATAGTTCATTGGAATTGTTGGCTGAGGAAGGTCATGTAGGGACAGGGTGAGAAAAGGTGGAAGTCTAAGGCTGGGGATAAAGTTGAGCAGTAGAGTACTTACCTAATATGCCTGGAGCCCTAAGGTTTAGTGTCAGTACTGCAAAGAAGGCAGAGGTTTAGGACTAAGCTTTGGCGAATGTTAGTATGTGTGTGTGTATGTATGTATGTATGTATGTATGTATGTATGTATGTATGTATGTATGTATTTACTTACTTACTTACTTTACGGCCCAGCCACAGTTTCCCCTCCCTCCTCTCCTCCCAGTTCCTCCCCCAACCCCTGTCTGTTCCAAACCCCCAGTGCACTCCTCCTCCATTTCTGTTTAGGAGAGGGCAGGTCTCTCATGATATCAATAAAACATGGCGTAGCAAGTTGCAGTAAGACTAAGCACCTCCCCATGTATTAAGGCTGGGCAAGGTGACCCAGTATCAGGAGTAGGGTCCCAAAAGCCTGTAAAAGAATGTAAAAGACAGCCCCTGTTCCTGCTGTTAGGAGTCCCACAAGAGGACCAACCTACACAACTGTCATTTATATGCAGAGTGCCTGGGTCAGGCCCATGCAGGCTCTCTGGTTGTCTGTTCAGTCTCTGTGAGCCCCTATGAGCCCAGGCTAGTTGATTCTGTGGGTTTTCTTGTGGTGTACTTGACCCCTCTGGCTCCTACACTCCTTCCTCTCCATCTTCTGCAGGATTTCCCAAACTCCGCCTAATGTTTGGCTGTGGGTCTGCATCTGTTTCCATCGGTTGGTAGACAAAGCCTCTCTGATGACAGTTGGATAGGTACCAGTCTGGTCATAGGAGATGGCCGGTTCGGGCTACGTATCCACTATTGCTAGGAGCCTTAGTTGGGGTCATCCTTGTAGATTCCTGGGAGATTCCCTTGTGCCAGGTTTTTAACCTGTCCCCAAAATGCCCCCCTTTCTAGTAGTCTCTTTCAGTACTTTCCCCTTCCACACACCCCACTCCAACCTGATCACTCATGTTCCCATCCCCACCCGCCCTCAGTTCACTCATGAAATCTCTTCTATTTCCCCTTCCCAGGGAGATCCATGCATCTGCCCATGAACCCTCCTTATTACCTAGTCTCTCTGGGTCTGTGAATTGTGTACGGTTATCCTTTATTTTACAGCTAACATCCACTCATGAGTGAGTACATACCATGAATGTTAGTATTTAATAAAGAGGAAGAATAAGTAGCCTGTAAAAAGAAGAGACCGAGACCACGTAGGTAGGAGAAAAACTAAGAAAGTGCAGTGCTAGGTGTTTCAAACAGATGGAATGTCTGGAGTAACAAATGAAGCCCATTTATCCCTTATCATGGAGTACAGGGAAGGCTCTTCATGTTCTGGCTGCTTGCCACCTCCTTGACCTCACCCCTTCCCCGTCACCCTGCACTGGCCTGCTCCTGCTTTAGTGCGTGTCAGGCTCTTTGCTATCACACAACCCAAGTGCCTCGTGTTCCCTTTGCTGGATGTCCTTTTTAGTCGAGCACTGAAGCCCTTGGGACTGGTGTTGCCAGGAGTTTGTTGTATTTCATCATATGATTAAAATTAAAGTTTGCTTGGGCCTCAATTTCTGTTCCAAGTAAAACATTAAAGATGAGGTAAAATGAATCTTTTCCTGACATTTATTTATTGTGTTTGTGTCTGTATGTGTGCACATGAGTGTGTGCACGCACACACACACACACACAGGCATACACACGCACGTGTGGAAGTCAGAGGATAGATTATGTTGGTTCTCTTCTGCCATGTGGGTCCTGGGAATTAAAGTCAGGCTTGTTCCTATACCCACAAAATCATCTCACTTGCCTGTAAAACTTTGAATATGTGTCAGTGGTAGCATAGAGGAACTTGGGTTCCAGAAAGCAGTCTTTCCCTAAAGCATCTGGCATATTGAAATGATAAGGCTACATTTTACACCTTCTACAAATGCAAGATAGAATAATGGGAGAAAGCTGAAAAAGAAGTGTCTGGAATCTACTCTTGGGCATGTGTCAATAATGAATGACAAATGCATTACAGTATTAATAATGCATTGGACACAAGATAGTAAAATAGACTGTCTTTCTGCATTGCTGAACATTGAACTTGGGTCCTCATGCTTTTTTTTTTTTTACTTTTTATTTTAGGCTCTGTAAGTTGTCCTGGCTACCCTTAAACTTGCTCTGTAGCTCAGGCAGGCCTTGATTTTGTACTTTCTTGCCTTAACTTCCACACTTGCTGGGGTTACAGGCAAGCGTTAGGCAGCTGACAGTCCCTTTCTCCCATCCAACCACTAACCAGATGGGGTGAGATCAGGCGCTTTCTGAGTGGTAGAGAAAACACTTAGCAATGCCTGTACAGTAGAGGGTAACAGGAGGCTGGGGGATTACCAGGGGTGCCGACTGATGTCATGCTGATTAAGTTCTCCAGCTAAAGAACAGAAAATCCTGTATTCTCTCCAACTATGAAGCTTAGTTCTTCAGAAAGAATAAATGGTCACATTTAGTGACCATTTTATGTTAATCTCCTTAGCAACCTGGGGCTTCAGAAAACTCCATGAGAGAAAAAGTGACTTCTGTAGAGCCTTCTCTGTAATTTCACTTTTTTTTCCAAAAAGCCAGTTTTTGTAGCTATCTTGATTGATGTGTATTGAATGTACTTTTGTTATCTTAAACATCTACTCTAAGCTCAAGATTTTCCTTATATAGCTCTCATCTCTCCATAATTCGACACAAATGGTTTTTATTGCTGACTGTTCTCTGTGGGCTCTTCACAGCAGTCCCGACCTTTCACCTGGTTTGGAGTCTTATTCTAGAAATGGCCTTGTTCTCTGGTTTTATTTTAAATGGTGGTTGGTTAAGCTTTACTACACTTAATCTAACCAAAAGGCCAAAAATCAGTTTTTAAGCCTTGTAGCAAAAGGCATCGTGACTGTGGAAGGCTGAAAAAGAAAAAAAAAATGGAATAAATTAAAATGAATGCTTACATGCAGCTCCAGAAACAAAATTATTGCAAAATACACTCCAGATCCATACCAAGCCTCCCCACCTGTAAGAGTTTGAAGACCAGAAAGGCTGATGACTCACTTGCTACAATTATAAACTGGTAATGAGAATATGTTATTTTTATTGTTTTCATGAAAGACAAACGTACCAGTTCTGGTTCTAACATACAAGTTGTTCATAAAGGCAGTACAACCACCACTACCTAGTTATCTTTGACAAGGGAAAATGTACTATAAATTTTTCTTTCTAATTTTCTGAGCTTATAAATATTTACTTAGAGCCGGGCGGTGGTGGCGCACGCCTTTAATCCCAGCACTCGGGAGGCAGAGCCAGACGGATCTCTGTGAGTTCGAGGCCAGCCTGGGCTACCAAGTGAGTTCCAGGAAAAGGCGCAAAGCTACTCAGAGAAACCCTGTCTCGAAAAAATCAAAAAAAAAAAAAAAAGAAAGAAAGAAAAAAAAATATTTACTTAGTAGCACAGTTTTATATCATCATTGGCTATAGTATAACAGTGTATCTGGACTTGAGTCTAGCCTTGACTCTGAGACTTATGGGAAAGCTTCTTAACCTCTGTGAACTTCAGTTTCTTGTTCTGGAAAACAAGCAGTAATACATATACATGTACATATATATACATATAAATAAGCAATAATACATATACATGTACGTATAGTCACATATAAACAAGCAATAATACATGTATATATACATATAAACAAGCAATAATATATATACATGTACATAAACAAACAAGCAGTAATACATATACATATGAGTCATCTCCAAGAAGATAACTATAAGATTCTTTACTTTTAATTCCTAAACCATGAGGGTCACCCTCTAATAGTGGCCCCCACCATTACTACTATTATTGTCACTATTTTATAAGAAAATGCTGGGTGCCCATGTAGGGTGACCATTATTTCATGGCTTAAACTGCCTAAAAGTTGGATGCTGATTTAGGCATTTTTTTCATATACCTTCTAGCTTATTTTATCTTTCTGTTAATCCAGAGTAAGAGCTGTTGTAACCATTTCTGGCCTAGGGTGTTACTTAAACCTTGATCATCTCCATCAGGGCCTGATTTTTACTATAACTAAAACCTCTGAGGCCAGGGATGCAGTTCAGTTGGTAGAATGGGTGTCTGCCACGAACAGAACTCTGAGTTTGATTCATTAGCACTGCATAAACTGGACCTGGTGCTGCATGCCTGTTATCATTATCCCAGCACTGGGATGGTAGAGGCAGGAGGATCAGAAGTTAGGAGTTATCCTCAACTACATAATAAATAAATAAACAACTATTGCTGCCTATCCCATAGCATCCTGCCTAGAATTGCCCTTATTTTTTGAATTTAGAATTCTGGTTAAAAACCAGGGTTTTTTTGGGTTTTTTTGGTACCTAATTCTTTAACACAAACAGCATGCATCTTTTGAGTAATAAACCTTTCCTTATATTCAGAACTTCCAAAGTAAATTTTAGCTGTGCTGATAGTTTATTTATTGGAAAATTTCAATAAGATACACTTCACTGTTAACATTTCTGTTTATACAATGTATCCTTGTGAGACATACCAGAATTACCATTTTTAAGAAGTATTGGCAGCCCATCTCGGAGAGCATAGCTCTAAACGGGAAACTCAGCTTGTACCGTTTGGAGTTATGCTTGGAACAGATCAGAATCATTTGACCCATTTTAATACCTATTTCAGCATCCATTTTAGGTACTAAGGAGCAGCCTGAGAAAGTATCTGAGTGTTTCGCTCTTTGTCATGTTGCTGTATGAGGATGCTTCGCCTGCCCAGTGGATGCTGAGGAAGCCTGTCATCATCATTAGTGCTCATTCAATGTGAACACCTGTTTTAACTAGGCACTGGAGATGCAAACATGAATAAAACATGATTCCTGTTCTGGAAAATTTCATAGTTTTCTGAGGGAGAGGGGGATATTTAAAAACCTAATTATATATCAAAGTAAGACACTTCATATAAATAATATATGGATAAAATGTTATAGTGACGTACAGGAGGGATAATAAGTTGGGGGAGGAGTGATAGAATTTCAAAAATGAAATGATATTTAGGGAAATTTTGGAGGTTGGGTGGGAGTTTGTGTTTAGAGAGAGAAGAGCAAGGGTGGACGAGAGGATATTCTATGCAGAAACATAGGGCTTGGAACATGCTTAGGTAAGGAGAATGTCTTCAGAGGGCTACTGAAAAAAGCCGCATGAGGAGAGAAGAGGAGTTTGAATTTTATCCTCTTGGTGACAGTCATTGAAGATTTTTAAATTTGACTGATATAATCAGATTCGACTTTGAGAACTCATAGTAGTTTGGAATCAGAGGAAGACAGGAAGCAAGGACCAGTCAAAAAATGTATTTGTGCCTGGTGGTAGTGGTGCATGCCTTTAATCCCAGCATTCAGGAGGCAGATTCAGGCAGATCTCTGTGAGTTCAAGGCTAGCCTGATCTACAGAGTGAGTTCTAGGACAGCCAGGGCTGTTACACAGAGAAAGCCTGTCTCAGCTCCCCCTGGGAGGCTGTGTCTAGATTTTTGCGAGATCAGTGGCAGCTTGGACTGCATAAACGACCCTGTCTCAAACAGCAGCATCAAAACAAAAGGAAACGTATTTTCCAAGCAGAAGACAGAAGTGTATGCTGGCAACCACTGTGAGATAAGAGAAGAGTCACTAGATTAGAGAGTGTTTTTGCAAAATATCAAGTGAATTTTGTCATCAAAATGGTGCTGGAGCTGTTGGCAATAAGGGGCGGGGGAGTGAGGTCTAGCTTAGTGGCTAGTAGATTAGCAGAGCTGGAGAAATGTTAAAAATAAAATGAGGATTGTTTCATTCCGCACATGGTAGATTTCGCCTTCTTAGGAACATTCCAATAGGCAGGTGTGGATCTGAATCTTGGGAGAGAGAGGTAACTGTAGTAATATTTTGATTCTTTTTTTTCACTGTTTATTTTTCCAATAATTGCTAAGGTTCTCAAACATTTACTGATTTTGGTCTCAGGAAGGTGATTGCAGAATCAAAACATAAATTCCTAAGCTTCTGATAACTGAAAAGGCCTTTGAAAGAAAAAAATTATAGGTTTCTATTATAGTTATTTCAGCCTCTAATTTCTTAAAATGTCTTTGGTGGGAAATGGCATGTATTTTTTAATTCATGTGTTTTCTATACTGTGTGTACTGACCGTGACAAATGAGGTCAGTTCAGGATCACAGATAAGGGATCCTTAAACCTTTTGTTTTGTTGGTGCAAAAACAAAATTTAAAATTGAATCCTTAAGAAATACTCACTCTTAATTTATATGCTTATCTAATATTATCAGCTGTAGCCTTGGGTGAGTGTGAGGGAAACTATACATATTAAAGAATGAAGCTCCAGCATCATCTCTAGGAGGAAGTTAAAACCCAGGGCACTCCCCATTCAAATAATGGAGCTGTGTTCCTTCTGAAACTGAGAGGGTAGTAGACAGTTCTTCAGAAATCTTTCCTAACCCCAAATTTGATGTCAAATAAAAGATACAGGTGGTTGTAAAGGATTTAAGCAGGCTTTAAATAGGTGAACTGTTATTATTTTTGATGATCTTTTCTGTTTTCTCTGACAGTTTCAGAGTATACAGTATGTATGTATACAGTATGTCTTGATTATACCCACTGCAACTCTCACCTCACCCTTCTGAGGAACACCTCCCAACATAACCCCTTCCTTTCTACCTCCACCCCACCCCTGCGTGCATGCATGCGTGTCTGTCTGTCTGTCAGTTACCCAGTGAGTCCAGCTAGTGTTGCCTCCTGGTCTTGACCACAGCTGCCGTGAATTCACGAGTGCAGTGATCATGTCATGTCCAGAAAACATTTCCCAGCTCGCCTTTCTGTCACCTGGCTCTTAACCTTCCTACTGCCACATCTTCTTTGATGTTTCCTGAGCCTGGTGGCAGGGAGTTGATACAGATGTCCCCTTTAGGAATGAGCATTCAACAGTTACTTATTCTGAGCACTTTGACTAGTTATGGGTCTCTATACTATGGCCCACAGCAGAAAAAGGCTTCTCTGGACAAAGTTGAGAACAGCACACTAATCAGTGGGTCTAAACATATTTATGAGGTAATTTAACAACATGTCCATTTAGCAAAACAATAATAGATTCTCCCTTAGGGTCTATGACCTTCCAAACCGTGGGCTTTGGGCCAGGTTTATAGTACAAGGCATAAATTCACTCCTGTGGAGCAGGCCTGAGGTCCAGTCAGAAAGCAGTTGGTTACCCCCATAATGGTCATACCGCTGTTGTACCAGCGGTTGGTCAGATCTTGCCTAGCAGGTCAGTATTGTATCATTCAGGGCCCAGTACTGGGTAAGACCACTGATGTTTTTTTCCCCCAGTGGCTTGCATTGCACCATCTAGCACTCTGACAACTAGTTAGCAAGGACAAAGCTTTCAATTCAGTTCCAGCTTGATTTCTCTGTGCTCTTGCAGCTAAGATGTGTTGTGTCTTTGACAGTAGGGTCTTATAGACTAATTTTGGTGAACAGCCAAGAGCAGTGGCAATAACCTGTGTTGTTTTGGGGGCCTCTGGGCTCTCCTACATCACCAGCTCAAAGGGAGGCATCCCATGCCTGGTACTGAGATTTTCATTTAATAACCTATGTCTACCAAGGGGTGTTACATGTTTATGACATCCTTTCTTTGTGTATTTAAAAAATAAGTTGAGCACACCTTATCCACATGAAATTCTAGTTGTCATTGTTACTAACTCAATTCTGTTTCTTGAGCTGGGATACTTTTCCTTTACTCTGTTCTTACTGCAGTGAAATGTAGTTGCCTGCTGTTTAAGGAAGCTTCGGTAGAGTGCACCCAAAAGTGGTTTGTTTCTATATTTAGAAAACCATAGGGTTTATAAAGCAGTTGCAGATTCCTTTGGGATAAAATGGTTTCTATAAATGTAATATTTTTAATGAAACTATTATTATCCCCCATTAGCGAAATAGAGGAGCTAATATATGTGGGTTTGTGGGCACAGCATAGATGCAAACATATTTTCTTAAGAGCTAACGGTATTTTAAATACTTACAATTAATCATGTGTATTCTATTTTTATGTTCTTAATCTAAATTGCAGAGCTTTTACCCAAGTATTTACCTTTGGCCCAACATTCCGAGCTGAGAATTCTCAGAGCCGGAGACACTTGGCTGAATTTTATATGGTTGAAGCAGAGATTTCTTTTGTTGAAAGCCTTCAGGAACTCATGCAGGTAGGTATACAGTTTGTCATTTTCAGGAATCTCTGACATTACAGTGCTTCTGCATTATAGAGATTCATGGGGTGGAGAAAAAAAACATCTATTTAATTAATATACTTTAATTCTTACTTCACAGAACAGTTGGGAATTGGGCAGATGGTAGAGAGGGAGTGTGTGTGTGTGTGTGTGTGTATGTGTGTGTGTGTGTATGTGTGTGTGTGTGTGTGTGTCTGAGTGATACTTAGTAATCACCAGAAATAATTAACTTACTATTTTAAATTCTCTGTCAATGATATTTGGTTATTCACTCTCATAGTTTGGATTTGTAACTATGTTTAGTTTAATAATTCTTGTTAGCTTTACTTTCTATTCAGTGTATATCTTATACTCCTATTCACCCAGTAAATGATTTTTTGCTTTTCAGGACAGGGATTTCTCTGTGTAACAGCCCTGGCTGTCCTGGAACTCATTCTGTAGACCAGGCTGGCCTTGAACTCACAGAGATCTGCCTGCCTCTGCCTCCCAAGTGCTGGGATTAAAGGTGTGCACCACCACCACCACCACCACCACCACCACCACCACCACCCGGCTGTAAATGACCATTTTAAAGCATAGGCACTACAGGTAGGATAGAGTCATGACCTTATATGGCCCCTTCTTTTTCTAATAAACTCTGTGACAGATTTATTGCCAGTGGAGTTCTTTTCTTTTTTAATCATCTGTATGGGGAAGGGAGGGAGGGAGGGAGGGAGGGAGGGAGGGAGGGAGGGAGGGAAGGAGAATGAATGCTCAAATAGGCCGGTGGTGTTGGATCCCCCTGAAGCTCAAGTTATAGGCAGTTGTAAGCCATCCATCATGGGTGCTGGGCACTGAACTTGGGTCTTCAGTGAGTAACAACTGAGTCATCTCTCTACCCCAGGTTTTTGTTTTTAAGATTTATTTATTTTATTTTATATGTGTGAGTGTTTTACCTGTATGTATGTATATGCACCACATGTGTGTCTAGTGCCTGCAGAAGCCAGAATAGGGTGTCAGAGCTATTGAACCTAGTGTTGTAAACAGTTGTGAGCTACCACGTGGGTACCAAGAATCACCCAGGTAAGAATGGCAAGTGCTCTCAACTGCTGGGCCATCTCTCCAGCCCCTGCTGTTAGAGGTTTTAAGGAGGTTTTGAGAACAGGGTCTGTAAGGAAAGGATTGGAGAAGCGTTGAGTAGAGGGGAAGTTGAACTGTGGTGCGTTTAGAGAGACCTCTACCTTTTCTATGAGGAAATTAGGAGCTAGAAACAACTTTCCCTTAGGAGAACAGGGGCATGGGCGTTTGTGCTTTTTCCTATCAACCAGTTATTTGGCATGGTTAACTAGCCTCAAAGAACATAACCTTGAGTAAGGCAGTGCCTTTAGGCTGACAGTTCTTCAAGAGTCCATCAGCAGTTGACATTGCCGGGTAGCATATTGGGCCATGCATTTGCAATACCTTCCACTGACTTTTTTAGATCGGCATCACCCGTGGGACATTTCTCCTTATCCCTCCAGGTGGTGATGGGCAGAGTAATTCCTGCTGGTATGTAATGGCTAAAGACAGAGATGCTGTTCAACATCCTATCACTCACAGAATTAATTCTCCTCCCCAGAAGAATTATCTAGTTCAAATGTTAATAGTGCCTATGGAATAACCCTGATGCTGGCCGCAGGGAGTGAAGCTCTGAGCCTTAAAAGACAGTATGTGTTCCTTAAGCAGTTTTATTTGAGCTCACCACCCAGTGTCTTTTCTTCACTTAGATACTGAGAGCGTCGTAAGGAAAGGAACCACTCACTCTCAGACCTCCCTGTATCTGCCTCCACTGCACTTATACTGCCTCAGCAAACATACCAAAGGGAAAGGTTATGAAGATGACATGTAAATTGTTTGACACATGACAGGATTGCAAAATACCTTTATTTCCTCAAGGTTTTTACATAAGAACATTGAGAAATGGATATGTAAACACCACTGTAGGAAATGTAAACAGGATTCAGTTCCAGATTTTCATAAAGTAGTTAAAGGCACTTGCTGCCAAGCCCAGTAACTAAAGTTTGATCCCCGGGACCCACATGGTGGAAGGCAAGAACTGATTCCCGCTGACCTTCACACAGGTACCATAACATCACAAAATTAATCAAAAATGTGATAATGGGGGCTGGAAATGGTTCTGTGGTGAAGAACAATGGCTACTCTTCCGAAGGACCTGGGTTTGATTCCCAGATCCACATGGCAGCGCACAACCATCTTTAACTCCAGTTCCAGGGGATCTGATACCTTCTTCTGGCCCCCACAGGCACGAGGCACGCACATGGTGTGCAGTTGTACATATAAACAAAACAGCTATACATCTAAAATAAAAAATAAATATTTTTAAAAATGTAATAACATTGCTGGGCAGTGGTGTTGCGCGCTTTTAATCCCAGAACTTGGGAGGATTGTAATAACAAAATTTAAAATGTATCATTATTCCATTCTCTGCTTCTCTCTCTCATTCATTCATTCACTATTGTTGTGGTTATTTATAGATATTTTAGCTAATGGGGTTTTTTGGTTTGGTTTGGTTTGGTTTTTTTTTGGTTTTGTTTTGTTTTGTTTTTTGATTTTTCGGGACAGGGTTTCTCTGTGTAACAGCCTTGGCTGTCCTGGAACTAGATTTGTAGACCATGTTGGCCTGGAACTCACAGAGATCCACTACCTCTGCCTCCAGAGTGCTTGGAGATTAAAGGCATGAGCCACCAAGCCAGACTGCTGAGGGGTTTTTAAGCACTAATGTCCAAGAATAATGTGAACCAGAACAGTAGTCATTTTATCCAGAGCATTACCACTTAAGATACTCTTACTGGTGTTATTTCATATATATTTCAAAATAAGTCTGGGAGCAATAAATAAGATCAGATGACACCAGAGATGAGCAGTTATGTGTCCAGTTGCTTTAGGTGAAGTGGGTCTGGGAGTGGAGACAACCCTGCTTACACTCTGAGAAGCATACAGTGGCTCCCTATGACAGTGCTGATTTATGTCTGTCTTATTAGCATCATGTTCATTTAAACTTTAAGTTTTGGTTTTTTTTTTTTGGTTTTTTCAAGACAGGGTTTCTCTGTGTAGCTTTGCGCCTTTTCCTGGAACTCACTTGGTAGCCCAGGCTGGCCTAGAACTCACAGAGATCCGCCTGGCTCTGCCTCCCGAGTGCTGGGATTAAAGGCGTGCGCCACCACCGCCCGGCTTAAACTTTAAGTTTTAAGGCATGTGTCCACCTCTGTTACTATGACTGCAGTCAAAATACAATAAGTTTTAAGGCATGTGTCCACCTCTGTTACTATGACTGCAGTCAAAATACAGAACAATTTTGGTATTACAAAACAACTCTGACTTGTGCTGCCTTCCGTTCTAACCCCTCCCACTGTCAACTGGGGGGCTGCCCTGTCTCTCTTAAGTAATGTGCCCTTTGCAGAATGTCAAGTGAACTTCAGTGAAGTACACATATCCTGACTGTCACCTGCCACTTAGTATACTGTGTATCAGATTCTCCTGTTTTCTGGGTAGTGCCCTGATACAGATGCAGCTCAGTTGTTTACCATTCACATTGGAGAACATATGATATAGTTGAGTCTTGGAAAGCAATGAAAAAAGTTGGTATGAACCTTCATGTGCAGGTTCACACAGGTGAACATAGTTTTCATCTCTCTTGGGTGAGGCCCTAGGAGTGAGGTTTTTTTCAAGAACCTGTCTGGTTTACAAAGTGACTTTACTCTTTTGCATTTCTACAAGGAATATGCAAACGCCAGTTTGTCTGCTCATCACCAGTACTTAGTCAGGGATGTGTTTGTGTACGTGAGTCGGTGAAAGACACGGACAGATAGGCGCACACACACACACACACACACACACACACACACACACACACACACACACGTACATGTGTTCACACAGAGAATGAATCAATGTGTGAATCTGTTAGCTATGCATCAGCATCATATTGTGGTTTCATTTTGTATTTCCCCAGTATCTTGAGGCTCTCTGTGTTACACATCTTTTCATCTGCCTATTAGCCATCAATTTCTAGTCTTGGGTCAAGTTGTTTGTTTTCTTCTTTTTGAGCTTTGACTGTTTGGGTTTTTTGAGATGGTATCACTGTGTAGCCCTGGCTGGCCTTGAGCTCAGAGCTCTGGCCCTTTCTACTTCCTGAGTGCTGGGAAGGTGTGCACCACCATCTTGTCCCTTTGTTGTTGAGCTTTGAAATTTCTTCATTTTCAAATGTAAATTCCCTTTCCAGATACATAATTTGCAAGTATTTCTCCTGATGTGGGTGGCTTGTCTTTTCCCTCTCCTAACAATATCATACACAGAGAAAAAGGTTTTATCTTTGGTGATCATTAATTTGCCAATTTAGAACTGGCACACATCTACAATCCTTGACTTAGAAGGCAGAGGCAGGAAGATTATAAGGTCCAGGCTAGTCTAAACTACAAAATGAGGCTTCTTCAAAAAGACAAAACAAGAATTACCATAAAAATAAAAATCTCAAAAATGTAAAAGTATCCACGGTTCATAGGATATGGTGGCACACAACATTTCTTCTGTTTTATTTGGTGCATTTAAGTTTTGACTTAGAATGTTACCAAAATAAAAAAAGAAATTTTCTTTCATGAATTATAAGTAATTACTGAAGACTACTTTAGTAAATTTTAAAAACATCTTATACTCAACCCTTCACCATAGTTTCTGGTTTTATCAGATGTATTTATAGAACTTAGTCTGAAAATCAGACTTTAGGAAGGAAGCAGAGGTTTCCATCTTCAAATTGACTGCTCATAAGACAGCAATTTAACAACCCAGGTGGTCCAAGTCTTGTGTTCTTCCACAGTACGGAAGGACCACCCCGTCCAGCTGTTCTTTGCCCTCCTACTACATGTGGACTTTGTTAATAACTGAGGGATAGGACCCTTGTAAACCATTTAGTTACCTGACTGTCTGTCTCACTGCTGTGTTGGAAGGTAATAGCAGCTAGAAGTGAAGGAAGGGCCTTTAGCCACTGATTGCTCCTCCTTTTTCAAGTCCCTGACTCTACTCCTCTCTCCTTCGGATTGATCTGCCCTTCTTTTCCTTTTAGAATTTAAACATTCTGTATATGGTGTTTTAGGCATTTGGTTTTTTGAAACAGGATCTCATATATCATAGAGTGATCTTGAACCCTTGATCCTGCCTCCACCTCCCAAGTGCTAGGGTTATATGTAGACAGATTGCTAAACGGTCTTATTAATAAAAAAAAAAAAAAAACTCCGAGCCAGAAATTGGGGTTAAAGCCTGAGAGAGATCAGAGGAATAGGAAAAGCCACAGCTAACCTCACCTTACCAACTCCGCAGCTTCCAAAGCAAGCTACTTCCTGTCTACCCACACGTGTATGCATGCCTTTCTGGTCTGTTCTCTCATTTGCTCTCTCAGCCCAGCTACATCACTTCCTCTTCCTGCCCAGCTCTGTCACTTCCTGTCTGTCTTTACAGACCTACAGACCTCTATGGTTAGTGCTGGGATTAAAGGCGTGTATCACCATGCCTGGCTCTGTTCCCAGTGTGGCCTTGAACTCACAGAGATCCAGTCAGATCCCTGCCTCACAAGTGATAGGATTAAAGGCATGTGCTACCACTGCCTAACCTCGATGTTTAATATAGTGGCTGTTCTGTTCTCTGACCCCTAGATACGTTTATTGGGGTGCACAATATATCAACCACAGTTATAGCTGTGCTGCTGCCACACTGCCACGCCTCCTAGTTGATGCAGTGCTGGAGAGCTAGGCAGCACTCCCCACTAAGCCATATACCCAGTCCTATTTATAGTAATAGCTTACATCTTTACGATAGTTAAATAGCTCTCCTCTCCTTAGACTGCAAAGCCCTCAGAGAGTTTGGCTTGGTTTTATCTATTCCCTCCAACTTTTTCTTTACTCCTATTTCATTTTGGGATTCTAACTTGCTTTTCTACCCCCAAATTAGTCATCATTGCTGTTTACACTATTGGTGACTTAGAAACACAAACTCTTGGCTAGGTGTAGTGGCAGACTAATAATCCCAGCACTTTCTGTGAGTTTGAGGCCAGCCTGGTCTACATGGTAAGTTCCAGACCAGCCAGGGCTACACAGTGAGACCTAGTCTCAAGAGAAATAAATTTAGTAAGTAAACCAATAAATAATTTCAGAAATATTTTCCATTGTAGTTACTGCTTCTTTCTAAGGAAAACGTATCTCCCATGAGTCTTCCAGGGATATTCATGGTAGAATTAATTCTCATATACTAATTTATGTTTTTATATTTTAACATACAAAAGTGTATACAATTATCATTTTGATGCATGTTGTTGCTTCTCAAGTTTCCAAGTTTCCTTTCATTTACCATTGACTGACCCAACTATGCAAAAAGTTCTCTCTTGGCAAAATCTGGTAACTTAATATATTTCTCTGAACCAGAAACTAACCTAATACACAAGATTATTTCATATAATTCTCACAACAATCCAGTGAATGAAGTACTGTGATTGTCTTAATTCTGTAAGTGAGTCCATTAATAAGTAAAGAGACATCAGTCAATGATAGCTGTTCATCTGACAGCTCTTTTCAATATCAGTATTGATCTGAATTGCTCTAGTACATTCAGGGATTAACAAGCTTAATGGATTTTAGGTGGTGGAAGCTGGAGGATGGTCTCTCAAGCCCTGAAGCTCGGATGGGTTTTGTATAAAACTGCTGTTCAGACAATTCTGTCTCATTTCTCTTAGGTTATGGAGGAACTCTTCAAGGCTGCCACTGAGATGGTTCTCTCAAATTGTCCTGAAGATGTTGAACTGTGCCACAAATTCATAGCTCCTGGCCAGAAGGTAATACATTTGTGGATAAGGCCAAATTCATGGCACTTTAAGTATATTAATTATATATAATGGATATAATTACATTTAAATTTTGTTCTCTTTTGTCTTATCAAGGACAGACTAGAACATATGCTAAAAAACAACTTCCTAATGTAAGTAGAAATTATAATTTTTCTGGACTTTGCTCATACTTGGCCATTATATCACATGGAGTTATAATTTGTGTTTATAAATCTCTGTGTTTATGAAACCAGATTTGAGGAAAGACCCATATTCTAATTATTTTTATTGCTCTTATACTTAATTCATAGTTAATAACTCATGTATCATTAATAATACATAAATCATAGCAAGATAAATGAACATAGTAATTATGATTTGTATTACTAAAATTCATACCTTGTACAGTAATTCCTTGGTATCCCTGAAGATTAGTTCTCTGAACCCCGTGTATACTAAAATCTGAATGGTTAAGGCCCTCTATATAAAATGCCATACTTTTTGCATATAACCCATACACACCTTCATACCATAGAGTACCTATAATATTTAATACATAATACTATACTAAGTATAGCAAATAGTATGATTAGATCCCCAAACAGTTCAAGTAAATTACAATGACTTTCCTTTTTTTCCTTAAAGCACTTGGGAAACAGTTTCTGGAAAGGCAAAGAAATATTCTTTATGCATATCAAGAAACATACTTAGTAGAAAGACTTTGAAAAGCCCATTAAGGATATCCAGTGTCAGAGCTGTAATCTGAACTTGAAAGCGATGCTTTAAATTAAGAGGGAGTGGGGGTGGGGGAAAAGTGGAGGAGATCATTATCCCCAGAAGAAATATTAGAATTATTATTTCCTCATAATGAAACAGTAGCATAACTGTATAAAAACTGCCGCTTCTTAATATTTCTCAGTGTAATTGGTAAATCATTTGAAGTAATTGATGGACTAGAACATAGAACGTCCAAGGAAAGAGCTTCAGACAAAATATTTTATGTGTACAAATACTTAATTTTTGAATGTATAACATTACAAAAATTAATCATTTGTTCTCATTAAGTTGAAGCAATTAACATTACTAACTAGTAGAGTCAGAACTCAGCCCCCATTATCTTTTGTTCTGATGGAGCACATGAAAATTCAAGTGTTGAATGCTAGCTTAGCAATTGGAAGCATGGGCTGAGGCAGCAGATAGGCTTCTTACTTCACAGGAGAGATCTCTGGCAAGTCACAAGCTTCTCCCTAAGCTTCAGAGTCCTGTCTGCAGAATACTCAACTTTTACAGTATTATTACTCCTAAAACCTAATGCCACCACTATTTCCTTAGAAATTACACAGAGTATTTGAAATTACACAGGTATTTGAATGGAATGTTCATTTTAAAACAAAATCTGTCACTCACTCAAAGCACATCTGTCTGTATTTGCACCATAGAGACATTTTCTTGTTAGTTTGTGTAGGTACAAAATTCAGAGCATAAGTTTGTACTGGTAGATTGAGCTCAGAGTCCTTCAGAAAGTTTCATAGATTTTTTTTAATCATCCCAAATACTGTTACAGTATTTTTTCTTATAATTTTCAAGGAAACTGGTATGTTCATATGCTATTGGTATATTCATATGCTACTGATACGTGTGCATTTTTATGACCTTTTGGAAGGGAGGGCAGTAAATTTATCAGTATACTTCAGAATACATAAAAAAATTCCAAGTTTTGATCCAATAATCCTATCTTCTCAGTGTGTAAGAATTATTTTCAGTTGCATTAGATGTGTAGTCATGATTTATAGTAGCAAAAGATTAGAAACATCTGAAATACCATTAATGGGTAACTAATTAAAGTAAATACACACACACACACAGACACACACACACACACACACACACATACATATAATTAGAATGTTCTGTTTTAATTCAGACAATGAAGTTCTTGGACTGTTATTAGTTCAGTTAATAGAGAGCTTCTCTCTCATGCATGGAGATTGTCTATCATGTTCAGTTCTCAGCATCACATAAAACTGTATGTGGTGGCACATGCTTGTAATCCCAGTGCTCAGGAAGCAGAGGCAGGGGGATCAGGAATGCAGGGTCACCCTCAGCTACATAGCATATTTGAATCTAGCCTGGGCTACATGAGACCTTGTCTAGTAAAACGAGTTCTTCATCACAATACAAAGATCTATAACATATAATATTGAGTAAAATAAAAGTGTATATGATATATGCTCTGATATTTACTCAAATAGATGTTATAAATATTCACATATTTATTTATAATCTTCTAAAAGGATACACAAGGAAGTGGTAACAGTGAATACAATATTTGAGAGGAGGTGCTGGGAAGATTTCACAATAGTTCAGAGCACTTGCTATTCTTGCAAAGGACTCAGATTCAATTCTCAGCACCCACATGGTGACTCACAACCTTCTGTAACTCCAGTTCCAGGGGATCCAACACCTTGTGGCCTCAATGGGCACCAGGCACACATGTGATATACATGCATACATGCACACAAGTGCTCACAAGTACAACATAAAATAAAAAAAATAGTGGGAGAGAAGGAAGTCAGCGACTGTGGAACAAGGTGGGAGAGGTATGAGCTTTTATTTTCCTCCCTCCTCCTCTCTCTCCCTTTCTTCCTTCTTTTCTTCCTTCCCGTCCTCCTCCTCTCTCACCATCGTCCTCTCCCTTTGCAGCTCAGGCTGACCTTGAACTCCTGGGCCCAAGCGGTCCTCCCGTCTCAGCCTCCAGGTATGCACACACATGCGATGGTATTTTCTCAGGGTAGGCTTGAGAGTTCCTTACTGAGAAAACCAGTGCGAGTTTTCCTCAGCAGTCTTAGAACGCTTAGAGTAGTTACCATGACTTCTCCCGAGGTCTGAAGAAGTGCTCATGATCTGACTACCAGTCTTGCTGCATTTCCTGGCTTTTTCCCCGTTGCTCAATGTGCTCCAGTCACACTGACCTTTTTGTTCCTCCAGAGGGACAAACCGTTCCTCACGGAAGGCCCTGTACTTGGTATTCTTTTTGTCTAGTCTATTCCTCCCAGTTATTTTTATGGTTCATTTTCTTCCTTTTCTGATGCAGGTTTCCATTCAAATGTCACCAACTAAGTGGGCCTTTCCTGAACGTGTTACCTAAAATGGTATCCCAGACACCTCCCTACTGTATTTTTCTTCATAATGGCTACCTGGCACTGTTATTACTTGTTTACTTGCGGTCTCTCTCTCTCTCTCTCTCACACACACACACACACACACACACACACACACACACACACACACACACACATCCCTTGGCTCAAGGAAGGAAGGGGCTTTATTTTTGTTTATAGTGTCTCTAGTACCTAGAATAATGCTTAGCATCTAGTAGCTGTGACATAAGTGTTTGCCCGATGAATAAATAAGTGACGACTTTTAGAAAAGTCTTTTGTTCTTTGAGCCTCAGTATATCATACCTTTTTTGTAGAGTATTGGCGTAGCATGGGTATTGAGAGACTGCTCTCTGATGTGACTTTTGTGCGTGTTGCATGCCAGGCAAGAGTGGAGTTATTCACAGCCACTTGTCTTCACACAGATCACATTTTCCTAGGATTAGATCAGCCTAAATTTCCGATTACTTAGTACTCATTTATGACCTCACAGATTCCGTTGGCGTCTTCTTTTCTAGTTTAAAACGGCGGTCCCACTGTGTCAACCTTTCTACTTTTGCTTTGTTTCCTCCCAGCATGTCTTATACGGAGGCGGTTGAGATCTTAAAGCAAGCATCCCAGAATTTCACCTTTACCCCCAAGGTACTGTATGTGTGTATATGTGTCTCGGTTATCTTTAGCTTCATTAAATAACTTTGTTTCTTTTATTAGTAATGTAAGTATTTGTGGATCTGTGCATAGTATTTGTGAGTTTTTGTTAGACATGGTTGTTAGTCATTTTGAATTGAGTCTCACTATGTTGCCCTGGCTGACCAGGAACTCCTTATGTAGACCAAGCTGGCCTAGAACTCACAAAATTCTGTTTCTATTTTTTGGAATAGTGTGAGGAGTATTAGCATTAACTCTTCTTTGAAAGTCTGATAGGATTCTACACTAAAACCATCTGGCCCTGGGCTTTTTTTGGTTGGGAGAATTTTCATGACTGCTTCTATTTCACTAGGAGTTATAAGTATTTTTAAGTTGCTTTTCTATTGTTTCTTTTGTTGTTGATACCCATCTTTAATCCACAGTGGTCTGACAAAGTGATATTTCAGTTTTCTTTTATCTGTTGAGACTTGCTTTGTGTCTGAGTATGTGATCAGTTTTGGAAAGCTCCATGAGGTGCAGAGAAGAAGGTATATTCTTTTATGTTTGGGTGAAATGTTCTGTAAACATCTATTGTCTATTTGGTGTATAATGTCAGTTAGCTCTGGCATTTCTCTGTATAGTTTTTGTCTACAGGACTTGTCTATTGGCAAGAGTGGGGTACTGAAATCTTCCAGTATCGGTGTGTGAGGGTCAATATGTAATTTAAGCTGTAATAGTGTTTCTTTCATGGACTTGGGTACCCTTGTCTTTAGAGCATAAATGTTAAAGATTTTAATGTCCTCTTGGTAAATTTTTCCTTTGACGAGTGTGTAGTGTCCTTCCCTGTCTCTTCTGATTACTTTTGGTGTGAAGTGTATTTTGTCAGATGTTAAAATGCCTCCACTAGCTTGCTTTTTAGGTCAATTTGCTTGGAATGTCTTTTTCCATCCTTTTACCCTGACGTGATATCTATCCTTGATGTTAATGTGTGTTCCTTAGATGCAACAGAAGGATGGATCCTGTTTTCATGTCCATTCTCTTAATCTGTGTCTTTTTATTGGGAAATTGAGACTATTAATGTTGAAAGATATCAATGAGTGGTATTTGTTGATTCTGTTTTATTTTGTTTTGGTTTTGGTGAGACAGAGAGAGAGAGAGAGAGAGAGAGAGAGAGAGAGAGAGAGAGAGAGAGAGAGAGAGAGAGAGAGAGAGACCAATTTTGATTGCTGGTCTGGGATCATTTCTTTCATGTGTTTTCTGCAGTGTGGTTACCCTCTTGAGGTTGGAGTTTTCCTTCTGGCACCTTCTCTACAGCTGGATTTTCAGATAGATATTACTTAAATTTGGTTTTATGGAATGGTCTTATTTTCTCCATCTATTGTGATTAAAAATTTTGCTGAGAATAGTAATCTGGGCTGGCATCTGTGGTCTCTTTAGAGTCTGCATGACATATGTCCAGGCCCTTCTGACTTTTAGAGTCTCATTCAGAAGTTCGATGTTATTCTGATAGGTCTGCTTTTACATGGTACTTGGTCTTTTTTTCTTGCAGCTTTTAATATTTTAATTTTAATACTCTTTCCTTGTTCTGTATGTTGTGTTATTATTATGTGCTATGGGGACCATTTTTTTTCCTGGTCCAATCTATTTGATGTTCTGTATGCTTCTTGTACCTTTATAGGCATCTCTTTCTTTAGGATATGAAAATTTCCTTCTGTGAATTTGTTGAAAATATTATCTGTGCCTTTGACCTGGGTTTCTTCTCCTTCCTTTATCCCTATTATTCTTATATTTGGTGTTTTCATAGTGTCCCAGATGTCCTGGATGTTTTGTTCCAGGCCTTTTTTAGATTTAACATTTTCTTTGATCGAGATATCCATTTCCTCTATTGTATCTTCAATGTCCGAGATTCTCTCTTCCATCTCTTGTGTTCTGTTGGTGAGACTTGCCTCTGAGGTTCCTGTTTGCATTTCTAAATTTTTCGTTTCCAGATTTCCCTCAGTTTGGGTTTTCTTTATTGATTCTATTTCCACTTTCATGTCTTAAACTATTTTATTTACTTCAGCTGTTTGTATTTTCATAGGTTTCTTTAAGGGATTTATCCATTTCTTCTTTAGGGACATCTATCATATTCATAAAGATTGTTTTAAGGTCCTTGTCTTCTGATTCAGCTATATTAAAATACTCGAGGCCTGCTGTGGTGTGGGGTTGCTGAGCTCTAGTGGGGCATATTGTCCTGGCTGTTATTGATTGTGTTTTTATGCTGGTGTGCAGGCATCTGAGTTTGGGAAAATTGTAATTCTAGGTGCTGATAATCTGGTCTTGTCTTTGTTGTGTGGGTGTTTTGTGGCTTGGTTTTTGTTGCCTCATATGGTTCTTAGAAGAGTGTGGTGGCTATGTGTTGTCTGGTAAGAAATTTTTCTGGAATCCTGATAGGTGTGGCCACTGGGGGTTTCAGGTAAAATGTGTTCCTAGGTGTTGGGAGCTGACACTTAGGAATGGAGATAGGCTGGGGGTGGGGCTGAGGCTGGATAGATCAGTGAATTGGGAATGGGAGATCTGTGTGATCCACTGGAGATGGGGATGGGGTGCCTGCAGCATTTAATTTGCTACAGAGCTGGGAATAAGACTGGTTTTGGAGGAGCTGGGGGAGTGGTGAAGATCTTCAGCTAGCATAACTGCTTCCCTGGCTGAAGTCCAGTAATGTTTTCCTTTTATGTTTGTTTGGTTTTTGGTTGGTTGGTTGGTTGGGGTTTGTTTGTTTTTGTTTTGTTTTCTGAGACAGGGTTTCTCTGTGTAGCCCTGGTCATCCTGGTACTCACTTCATAGACCAGACTGGCCTTGAACTCAGAGATTTGCCTGCCTTTGCCTCCCACCACCCAACTGAGTAATGTTTTCTTATTCTTTCATTTTTCACCATCCACATTCCTTTATTATACATAATGTAACTGGTGTATGTTGCTTTTCTAAAATTGAATTTCCAGTAGATGTTTTTGATTGACACCAAATAGAGACGGGGTAGGGAAAAATACTGGTTGTATGATGATATTTCCTTTCTCCATTAGCAACATGTTTATTCAGCTTTATCTTCCTGTTAACTCATTTGTATGCTCATTTGGTGCAGACCTATGCTTGTCATTCTGTAGCTGAGGTGACCCCTGTGCTTTCTGTGGCTGACCAAACATCTAAGAGACTGAGAACAAATTCATATAACTTCAACAGAAAAACCCAATAATACAGATAAATATCCTTGATTGGAGAATTGTCATGTTTTTCACCTATCATTATAAAACCAGGGGCAATTTTGTAATTTTTGTTTATGCATAACTGTTACATTTAAGTATATTTTTTATATATAAGTATATACTTATATTTAAGTATATTTAAGTAGGGGAAATTCCTCTTTAGAAAATAAATCTAAAATAGTTTTCCCTAATTAAGCTTCTTGTTTAAAGTATTTGTGGGATAGAGGGTACTGCCAAACGTGGGAATAGTAAAGCAGTATGATGTGCTACCCTTGTCTTTGAACAATCTTCCCACTGGTCCCTTTGTCCTTGAACAACCCTTCACCCTGGTCCCATGTCCACACATGGGAATAGTAAAGTAGTATGATGTGCTGCCTTTGTCTTTGAATAATTCTTCACACTGGTCCCTTTGTCTTTGAACAACCCTTCATACTGGTTCCATGTCCACATGCGGGAATAGTAAAGTAGTATGATGTACTACCCATGTTTTTGGACAATCCTTCACACTGGTCCCTTTGTCCTTGAATAACCCTTCACACTGGTCCCATGTCCACATGCGGGAATAGTAAAGTAGTATGATGTACTATCCATGTCTTTGAACAATCCTTCACACTGGTCCCTTTGTCTTTGAACAGTCCTTCACACTGGTCCCTTTGTCTTTGAACAACCCTTCACACTGGTCCCTTTGTCTTTGAACAACCATTCACACTGGTCCCTTTGTCTTTGAACAACCCTTCACACTGGTCCCTTTGTCTTTGAACAGTCCTTCACACTGGTCCCTTTGTCTTTGAACAACCCTTCACACTGGTCCCTTTGTCTTTGAACAACCCTTCACACTGGTCCCTTTGTCTTTGAACAACCCTTCACACTGGTCCCTTTGTCTTTGAACAGTCCTTCACACTGGTCCCTTTGTCTTTGAACAACCCTTCACACTGGTCCCTTTGTCTTTGAACAGTCCTTCACACTGGTCCCTTTGTCTTTGAACAGTCCTTCACACTGGTCCCTTTGTCTTTCAACAGTCCTTCACACTGGTCCCTTTGTCTTTTAACAACCCTTCACACTGGTCCCTTTGTCTTTTAACAATCCTTCACACTGGTCCCTTTGTCTTTGAACAATCCTTCACACTGATCCTTTTGTCTTTGAACAATCCTTCACACTGATCCTTTTGTCTTTGAACAGTCCTTCACACTGGTCCCTTTGTCTTTCAACAGTCCTTCACACTGGTCCCTTTGTCTTTGAACAACCCTTCCCACTGGTCCCTTTGTCTTTGAACAGTCCTTCCCACTGGTCCTTTTGTCTTTGAACAGTCCTTCCCACTAGTCCCATGTCCAGTTGTTAGATGTGCTTACAAATTTTAACAGTACCTTGAGCTTCTTTGTTGCTGTTGCTTTAGTTCTCGAGGAAGGATCTCGTGCAGTCCAGCTACCTTCCAGTTTCCTGTATAGTGAGGGTGACCTTGAACTGCTGATCTTGCCTCTACCTCCCAACGGCCGGCATTGTAGGTGTACACCACCAGCCAGCACTTGTTGGTTCTATAATAATTAATTGTGTAATTTCTTGTTGTTGTTGTTTTTGAGACAGGGTTTCTCTGTGTAGCTTTGCGCCTTTCCTGGAACTCACCTTGTAGACCAGGCTGGCCTTGAACTCACAGAGATCTGCCTGCCTCTGCCTCCCGAGTGCTGGGATTAAAGACATGTGCCACCACCACCCGGCATAATTTCTTTTTTGATATTTCCTACCACGCTTCATGAAGTCAGGAATGATACCCTTTCGTTTTGTTTTTTCTTACTACTATATCCAACACTTAATATGCCATCTGGAATTAATAGTCACAATAGTATTTACTAAATAAATAGAATAGTATTATTACATAGTCATCAAAGAACATCTCATATATGAATTGACTCTTTTATTAAAATAGAAATTCACTGAGAAAAGCCATCTCACTAAAGATAGGCTTCGTATTAGAAGTACCATCACCCGTCATTTAATTTCCTGAGACTTAGGAACAGTAACTAGGGGAGAAACTCTAGGCAATATTAATAAAAACTGTAATTCTGCATCCGTTTTATCCCTTTGGAAAGTATTTTGTTTTCCTGCCCGTGCTGTGCTTGCTGAGTGCTCTTCCCTGAGATAGGGCACAGAAACAATAGTGTTTATCTGCTGGTTTCAGCTTTCATCTCTCCAGGCCTCTGGCCGTTCTTATTAGCAAGTATTTCCCTTGAGTTTAGTCAGCTGTGGAGCCTTGGCAGACAGCTGCACACATCACTGAGCCCCAAGGAGAGAGAGCCCTTGGAGCTGGTACAGGTTGTTTTTGTGTGTCTATTTTATCCCTGTCTTCTTGTTTCTCATTACAGTGGGGTGTTGATCTGCAAACTGAACATGAGAAGTACCTGGTGAAACACTGTGGCAACATACCAGTCTTTGTCATTAACTATCCGTTAGCTCTCAAGCCTTTCTACATGCGGGATAATGAAGATGGTCCTCAGCACACAGTAAGAAGAGTGTTAAATAATCCTCTAAACCTGGGCCCCTACCTTGTTCTATTGTATTAACTTTAAGAATATTCTCTTATTTTATACCCATCAGTCTTCCCTCTGAGCTCGGTGTTCTGTAAACATACTTCTCATTCTTCTCACAGGGGGTTCTTAGTTTAGCAGAACCAAATGTGAGTTCATTTTGCTTTTGCTTTTGTTTGAATAACTGAGTTCAGGAAGTGGCCTAGAACACTGAATAACAGCATCAGGTTGATGTCAGGTTCAGTATTGATTAGGAGACTCCTGGGAGAGAAAACTTGCTGGACCACATATAATGCCACTGGCATGATAAGGTAGAAGAAGAGTCGGCTTAGAGTTCTTTTGTCTGGGCTATATATAGAAACAGTGAGGGAAGGCAATGGAGGGCTGAGGAGTTCTCAGCAGATTGCCTGCCCCAGGCCTCATCTGTCTTCTCTCTGCCTGTATCGGTTCTCTGGTCTCTCCAGCCCCTTTCACCCTCCATTCTTTGGTTCACTCTATTTCAAATTGATTTTACTATCCCAATTTACTTTCTCTTTATTCTCTTTCTCCTTTCAAGATGAGCTATAATATAAGAATATACTTTTGACTTATATGATACTTATTGAATCGCTGTATATGCAATATCATTAGTTATAAGTCTCTGAGACAAGTATATTTATCTCAAAATAGGTCAAAAAAAACCTAAATGTTGCTATCCAGTATCTTACCACAGGTAGAAAATGAGGGTTAAAAGAAAGGAAAAAAAAAAGAAAGAAAGAAAATGAGGGTTATAGCCCAGCAATAAACAAAACACCCCCATTTTAGGAATACACAGCTGTTTGAAAGTTTCCTGTTTTCTCTTATAGGACAATATTAGTCAAATTCTGCCATCCTGTCTGAAACCTTAGAGCAGTTTTGCTAGAAACTTGTTTTCTCTATTTACAAGTGGAGACCATCATACAAAGATAATTGAGCTCTGCTCTCCCCACCCCACGGTTGCACTGTGTGTTCTTCCATGTCATGTCCCTCAGTGTGTTTTTCCCTGTACTCCAGCCTGTACTGCCGTAAACCCTCCTCCGCCTGAGCCTTCCCTTCCATGTAACTTGTGTTACCCTGCCGTATTGAACCATCTTACTCAGGATCTGCATGGCATGTGAAGAGTTGGTAAAGCTTTGCAGCAATGTGTTTCTTTTTTTGTAGTCTCCATGTAACTTTCTCAGTCTAAACTCTTCCTCAGGATTGCACTTTGCTTACTTGTTTTCATTTTTGAGATGAACCACATTTTCTGCTTCGTGATCATTACCTCTGCCATGGTTCCTTCCGTCATCTGCTGCAGCAGCTCCTGTCTGGTTCAGCAGTCATCTCCATGTCGTTAAGCCCACGGACTTCAAGAAGTCTTTTTGATTTGACCTGTCTGCATGATTCAGCACTGTCGGCTTCTTCTCTGAAAATCCTCTTACCCCTGGGCTCTGTGGCATCATGGCTTCTCACTTCCTCTCTCTTTTCACTGGTTCCTCTAATTAGTCTTCTGTACAGATTGTTTTTCTCCCAGTTTATCAGATGTTGGAATTCCTTAAGTCTAATCCTGCATCTTCTTTGCTCTCGCCCCAAATAGCTTATCAGTTATTCTCAAATAACTCAGAAATTCAATTTAAAGAAGTCTACTCGAGGTTTATCTTTTAAAGCTCTGGACTCATTTCTATTATTATTATTATTATTATTATTATTATATTTTATTTATTGGAAGGCACATGTGCATGCCATGCTAATGTGAGGGTTTAGGGGACAGCTTGCAGGAGTAGATTCTCTTCTGCTATGTGGAGCTCAGGGATCCAAAACTGAGTCCATGACTTCTCTTTTCCCTTCCTCGATCATATTTGATCTATTCTTCTTCTATCTTCCTTCCTTCCTTTCAATAGGATCTCAGTATGTAAGCCTGGCTAGCCTGGAACTCATTGTGTAGACTAGGCCGGCCTGAAGCTCAAAGAGAACTCAGAGAGATCCACCTGCCTCTCCCAAGTGCTGGGATTAAAGGAGTATGCCACCATGTCTGGCCACGATCTTCTTTTCATGTTTTCTCTCCTTGTGATTGTGGAAACTCCACACCTCAGTATCTGCAGTCTTTCTCTCACTGTGGTGTCCAAGCCATTACTAAACTCTGACATTTTATACTACTAAATATATCTTAGATCCATTTCTTTATTTCCATGTCTGTGGTATTTAAAAGATATTTCCATTACCTTTTAAAGTAAGATCTCCTCTGAGTCTTGCCTGCACCTTTTCTGTGGCCTCTTAACTGCTCTTTCAGTGTCTGCTTTTTCCTCCAAGTCTCTGTTCTCATTTCAGCATGAGCTTTTAGAAAATGGAAATCTAAAGCTGGGTGTGATAGCCCAATTCTGTAATTCCACCGCTTAGGAAGATCAGAAATTCAAGATTATCTTCGTCTATGTAGTTTGGGGCTAACCTGGGCTAAATGAGACCCTGTCTCAAAAAAATTAAAATGTAATTCTGATCATGTTAGCTCCTTTCTTAAAACCAGTCGTTGGCCTCCTTTTACTCATACCAGACCAAGTCTGCCTATTCTCGGTTACAGCCACACCCATCGCCCTGCGGCCAGTTTGGATATCCTCCAGGCTTGAGCCCCTGTACATGCTTTATCTTAAGCAGTCTTCCCAAAGATATTTACATTAGCCGGGCGATGGTGGAGCACAACTTTAATCCCAGCACTTGGGATGCAGAGGCAGGCGGATCTCTGTGAGTTCAAGGCCAGCCTGGTCCACATAGTGAGTTACAGGACAGCCAGAGCTACACAGAGACATCCTGTCTCAAAAAAACAGAAAAAAGAGGCAGGCAAATCTCTGTGAGTTTGAGGCCAGCCTGGTCTCCAAAGCGAGTTCCAGGAAAGGCACCAAAACTACACAGAGAAACCCTGTCTCAAAAAACAAAAACAAAAACAAAAAAAAAGGTATTTACATTAGCCATAGATAGTAGCATTTATATTGGCAATCTAGGTTAGTTTTTGTTTTGTTTTGTGTTTCCAACCTATAAAAAGCACTTGTTTCTACTCCTAAAAAAAAATCTTCGGTAGTGAATGCACAAACCTTGGGGCATGAATTGCATGAATAAATACTGTATTTCTTTCTGTGGGACTCTACGGGTTTGGGATAGGTTTGCATAAGTTTATGCAAGAGATTTCTCCTAGTTAGCATTAAATGTCAACTTGACAGCCCGTGGTTATCTGGAGAAGTCTCCATCAAATTGGCCTTTAGGCATGTCTGTGGGAACTTTCTTGACTGCTGATTGAAACAGGCAAGCCCAGTCCACTATACAGTACCATCTCTGAGCAAGAGCTCCTAGGCTGTTTAAGACAGCTAGCTGGGCTGGAGGGAAGGCTCAGCAGTTAAGAGCACTAGCTGTCCTTTTAGAGGACCCAGGTTCAATTCCCATCACCCATATGGTAACTTACAACTGTTTCTAACTCCAGTCCTAGAGGATCTAGTGCCCTTTTCTGGCCTCCACAGGTACCAGGTACATACATGGTACACAGACACACATGTAGGCAAAACACTCATACTCGTAAGAATTTTAAAAAGAAAGCTAAAACAGGAGGCAGAGGGAAGCAAATCTCTGTGAGTTCAAGGCCAGCCTGGTCTGCATAGCAAATTCCAAGCTAGACGAGGCTACATAGTGAAGCCCTGTCTCAAAGGGAAAAGAAAAGAAGAAGGAGGAGGAGGAGGAGGAGAAGGAGGAGGAAGAAAAAAAGAAAAGAAGAAGAAGAAGAAGAAGAAGAAGAAGAAGAAGAAGAAGAAGAAGAAGAAGAAGAAGAAGAAAGAAAGAAAAAGAAAGCCAGATGAACAGAAGCTAAAGAGCAAGCCAGTAAGCAGTTTCCGCCATGGTCCCTGCCTCTGCTCCTGCTTGAGTTCCTGTCCTGACTTCCCTCAGTTATGGACTATGACCTGGAAACATAAAATAAACCCCTCCCTCTCCAGGTTGTTTTTCAACATGGTATTTATCACAACCACAGAAAGCAAACTAGATTCGGTGAAACTTTAAAATGTAAAACAGATGTAAAGACATGTGAGGTGGCTCGCTCATGTAGTTGGAAGGTCAAGGCAGGAGGATTGCCCTGAGTTGGAAGCTACCCTGGACCACATAATGAGTTACAAACCAGCCTAGTCCACAGAGTGAAAATTTATCCCACTATCCCCACCCCTACCCCACCCCACCTCCTAAAACCCCAGTAAAATAAGAGTGTTTCACTGGTATTTTCTGTAAGCAAATGAAAGATAAGGGTAGAAAAATATTTAATCTGTATTTAAAACTTTTGGCCTGAAGCAATAAATTAAAAAATGTTTCTATAGTAATGATTTTCTTTTCTCTTCTGTCACCCACTCCAAGAAGATGAAAAGTACATTAGATTGAGAGCTGTAGGCTTGAAATCTAACATTTCATATCTGTATGACCTTATTTGAGGCTCTGCAGGTCAGAGAGTCAGGTTAGGTGACCTCTGTGGTGCATCTCCAAGAGTCTCCAATTTCATGTCACCTGTTTTTCTTTCCTGGCAAATGTAAGGATAACATACAACTTACAAAGCATACTTTTGTCATTTGAAGAGCTATTATAGTGAATCTAAGGAAACATGGAAATACCTTGTGCTCTTGGGTCCATGTCTACTAAATGCAAGTAGAAAATACTCAGCTATATGATTGGCTTCTCAGAGAATATTCATTCATAACTTATAAATTTGACTAGGAAAAAGTAACCACTTTGAATGAGATAGATCAGGACCACCAGGTAGTGTTAGGATTCTCAAAAATGTGTCAGTATTACTTATATTAGTATAAGTATTACATCAGAAAAAGTTAAGCATCAGTGGACATCCAATAAAGTATAAACTATGAAGTCACTTGGACAGGCAACCAAAAGGATATCTAGTGAATTTCCCTGGCCTAGTAAACTGACCTACATCAAAAGGACCTTGATCCTTGAACCAACAGAAATAGTGAAGGGATTGCTAATTTTACTTAGTGAGGAATAATGATTGTTCTTGCAATCAAATAAAAGTATGCATTGCAGCTTATCTCAGATTGTTCTCAGGTTCTTTATAATGAAATGTGTACTTCAAATTGTAGGGGCGGGGAATAGAGAGAGAGATGATTTTAACATACGTGTGGTAGATTTCTAAATTTTTATTGCTGTTTCATTTCTCTCCATTTCCTTAGAAAAAATGAGTTTAGTTGAAGCAATTGATATAAAAGAGAATACAGATGCCTCCTAAGCCTTCAGGCAAAAAAGGATTGTAAAGGAAGCTGCATTATTATGGAAAACAACAGAGAGAAGTAGTTCAGAGTAAAGAAATTACTTATATCATCTCATTTAAGTAATTAAACCCATTTTACAGGCTGAGAAGATAGATTACTTACTTTCTCACTGCTGTGACAGAATGCCTGACGAAAAGCAACTTAGAGAAGAAAGAGTGTATTTGGGTTATAGTGTGAGAGGACATATTGCATCACGAGTGGGGAGGCAGGTGTAGTGGCAGTGGACAGGCGGCTGGACACACTGCTTCCCCAGCAAGGCAGCAGAGAGACAGGCTTCTCTAACAATTACAGAGACTGCGGAGGCTCTGTCCGCAGCTTTAGACTTGCTCATTCACCTTTCCTCACCAAACTTCACATTTTTCACATGTTCATAGTCCACATTGTCCTTTTTCTCATTGTAGATCTGAGTAAGACCAGTGAGCAGTAGCCGTACCACAGCGTGAATACTATGCTGTCTTGAAATGTCCTCTGCCAAAGAAATTAGTCTGTTACTTTGAAATTAAGCTACTCAGGTTCTTAGGACACAGGCAGAATGCAGTCATATTCTTTTCAGATAGCACAAATGCCCTTTAGCCCAGTTCCTAGTCCTTGTTCCCCTGAATATGGTGATACTGTGTTTCCCAAAATATTGTGAACCCTAATAAACTTATCTGGGGTCAGAGAACAGAACAGCCACTAGGCACACACACCTTTAATCCTATCACTTGGGAGGCAGAGATCCATTCGGATCTCTGTGAGTTCAAGGCCACACTGGAAACAGCCAGGCATGGTAACAAGAGCCTTTAATCCCAGGAAGTGATGGCAGAAAGCAGAAAGGTATATAAGGTGTGAGGACCAGGAACTAGGCTGGTTAAGCTTTTAGGCTTCTGAGCAGCACAGTTCAGCTGAGAGGCATCCAGTCTGAGGAAACAGAATCAGCTTAGGAATTGGCAAGGTGAGGTGGCTGTGGCTTGTTCTGCTTCTCTGATCTTCCAGCATTCACCCCAATACCTGGCCTCAGGTTTGATTTTATTAATAAGAACTTTTAAGATTCCTGCTACAACCTCAGGAATGGCCCGCTACTGTCCCCCATTCCTCTCGGCATTCTCAGAACTATCACAGCAGTCACCAGAGAAGTGCCTTGTGTTTCTTTGACCAGTGACCCTCTACTGGGTGTCCATCTCCTTCCAGAAGCATCTGTGGATCAAATCTTCATCCAGACCCTTGGGAGACACAAATCACAACTGGACATTCTATGATGGGGTATAACAATGAGAATAAAATTCAATCCAGAGGTAGTTAACGAATCTTTTTGGCTGAGACTAATGAACTCCATCATGATAACTTGGGCATCAGACCAGCAGATAGAGTGAAGAAGGCAGTGTCAGCATGTTGAGTCCCACAAAGACAGCTATCAGTGAAAGGAGCCACCCCCCAGAACTCTGTGCTGTGTGGTGATGTTTATAGGGAGTTCAAAAATAGCATCTTCAGCCTGTCTGATCATAGTCAAGAAAAATGTAATTCTTTGTAGGGGTGATAACCAAAGAGGGCACAAGAAGGACTTTGGGGGTGTTAATCTTGTTCTCTTTCTTGATCTGGGTTGGTGACATATAGTGTGCTCATTTTATGAAAGTTAATAGAGCTATACGTTGTATATACAGTGGATAGCTGTTTATTTGTATACTTTTATAGATATGTTATATTTTAATAAGTTCACTTCAGAGGGGAATGCTGTTCTTTCATCGCTGCAAATGGTTTGTGAAAGTCAGAACCAACATTTATAAAATTGTTTAGTTATCTCTGCAAACTAAACTCGGCAAAAAACATTAGAGTTACCACCAAGATCGCTCAAGGGTTAAAGGTACTTCCACCAAGCCCAACAGCCTGAGTGGAAGGAAGAACAAACTCCTGCAAGTTATTCTCTGACATACATACACACACACACACACACACACACACACACACACACACACACACACACGCACGCACGCACACACGCACACCCACACACGCACGCACACACGCACACCCACATACACGCATGCACACGTACTATTCTAAAGAACTGTTGGTGGTCTATGAACTGGACTGGAAAGTAGAGGACTAAGGATGAGTCACAGGTGATTCCCACAAGTCTGACTTTTAATTCTAAAGTTGGTATTTACAGGAATGTTTTCCTTTCTCTAAGGAAGAACTCAGATAACTTGTATGTTTATGTAGCTCCCAGCTGATTTCTGCTGGCTAGCTTGGAATTTAGAATTCCCTGCAGAAAAGAGGTGGGCAGTAATTACCTTGGCCCTGAGGGAATGGAAACATATTTTGAGACAAGGTGAGAATTCCATTCTTTGGAACCATTAGTGTCTTCGTAAGCTATAAAACTTGGCCTGTTTATCAAGCACAAATAATGAGATTGACTCAGTATTTACAAGTAATTTTCGGCCGTTGCTGTCCATTGGCCCATCTGCATCCCTCGACTGTGGCATCAGAGGCTATTTCCCCATTCTGCCGTCTTTCCAGGGGCAGAAGGTCAGGGGTAACAAAGGTAGCAGAAGAAAGGACATCTTAACATAGAAAAGTCATATATCAAAGGCTTTCTTCCCATTTAGCCTATTTTTTAATTGAAAAATCTAAGTTTTATTTTGAGTACATTGATTGGAATCAGAGTCAGAGTCAGAAGGGAACATCATAAATAGAAACCAGGGTTCGCTCGGCTTGAATACCAACATGAACTATTTCTAGACAGCTTGCTCCTGCAGCTGTGGAACTTAAGCAGAATCAAAACTCATACCCAGTAGAGGAAAATGGGCCAGGACGCATTCCGGACCTGGAAGATGTACAGAGTCAAATGATTTTTGTTTAAGCTGGGAGAGTTAGGGAAGTGTGCAAAAGAATGTATGTGTAGCCTCTGGTATTCCCTTAGCAGGGGAATGAAAAGGTAGAACCGAAGTCCTTCCACTCTTAAATTTTCAGGGCTGCATAGAAACACAGTGGAGATTCGTGCTAAAAGGGCTCAAACTTGGTCATCTTTAAATTACAACTTCTTTCTCTGCAACTGGCAAGTCTTGAATGAGATGTTTAGCTCCAGTTTCTGTTACCTGATTATTCCCAGAACCACCAGATCTACACCAGTGCTATGTATGCTGGTCCTGTATTCTGTTCTCTTTGAACCTTTTTTTTTTCTTTAAAGTAGAAACAATTGTTAAACAGAGAATGTTCAAAAAGTCAAGGTCATGGACTGACTTTTGCCTGTGATTTGATAAATTTCTAAGAAAAAGACTAACATGGAGAAGCACTGAGGATTCCTGTGCCATTCATTTGTTGTTCAGAGTAGTCACAATGAAGCTTATAAACAGGAACGAGTACGTATGCTTTTAGCCACATAATTAAAAGATACAGATATTTTCCAAAGGGAATTTTCAAAACTTGGAGCTTCTGGTGATATGCTCTAGCTCAGTGGTTCTCAACCTTCCTAATACAGTTCCTAATATAGTTCCTCATGTTGTGGTGACTCCCCAATCATAAAATTATTTTGTTGCTATTTCATAACTGTAATTTTAGTACTGTTATGAGTCATAATGTAAATATCTGATATGGTACAGGGGTCACAACCCACAGGTTGAGAACTACTGCTGTAGCTGGTTGAAGAAATATCCCCCAAATAAGATTCTAATAAGCAGTCAAACAGCCAATTTTAAAATTGTTTCAAGAAAATGTTCCATTTGCTTGAAAATCCGAGTGGTGTTGGAATCAGGGAAGTACAGTGCTATTCATGGTTGGTTGATTGGTTTCTTCTTTAGGTTGCTGCTGTTGATCTTCTGGTTCCTGGAGTCGGGGAGCTCTTTGGAGGAAGCCTCAGGGAGGAACGATACCATATCCTAGAGCAGCGACTGGCCAGGTACTGGTCAGACCTAAAAGAAACACCCTGAAGTAACTCGGGGGTGGAGGTGGGGGTGGTCCTCAAAGGCACTCGCTGCACAGTAACAAAAACACAGCACCTGGGCTCCTCACACCTGACAGGCCTGGCACTCTCAGGCTCCGTGGGATCCTGAGGAGTGTTTCTAACATCTATAAGCATCTCTTTCTTGAAGACTGGATCTATTGGAAGGTATAGGAGTGCATGCTTATAATCTCAGAGAGAGGCTAAGGCAAGAGATAGAATTTCACGAGTTGCAGGCTGGCCTGGAGACCCTCTCAAAAACAGCAAAAAAACAGACAAACAAAAAACATGATGGCACATGCCTACAGGCTGGGCACTCAGAGGCTGAAGCAGGAGGATCGTTCTTAAGTTTCAAGAACATCCCGGTCTCCGTATGTGTTCCAAGTAAGACACACTTACATAAAATTTAAGACCCTGTCTTAAAATTTTAAAAAAGAGAAAAAAAAGCAAGAGAAATTTCCAAGCTCTTCAAAGCTTCTTCATTTTTCTCTTACTTGTGTACTTTTTTATGTGCTGTTTTATGAATGTCATGATCCCACTGGGTCATAAAGACAGACTAAACTAAGAAAAGAATGAAGATAGAAAGATGCTAAGCTAGTATTTATAAGGAGATTTCCTTTCCTTGAATTCATAGAGAATAATAGATATTCACGAGCCCTCATTTAGCTATTTGAATAACTTTGTTTTAATTTACTTTTTGAGATCTATAAAATGAATCCATAGATTGCATAAAAAATATTTTGGAGATAGAAAGTAAAAAATCCTATTTCTAATTGAATTATCACTCCTGTATGCATGATCCTCCAGAGAACTACAATGACTTCCTAAACTGACCATGGTTATAAGCCTCTGTGTTCTATGGTTTCCATTTTTGCTATATCAAACATTAATTTTTTTCTCCTCTGTATTAATCCTTCTCTCCAATAATACTAGGTTTTGTCATACTTGGAAAAAACATTCATACTTGGAAAAAACATTTTTAAAATATCCTGTTAAATTAGCTATTTTTAAGGCCACCTTTTTTTTTTTTTTTTTTTTTTTTTTTTTTTTTTTTTTTTTGGTTTTTCGAGACAGGGTTTCTCTGTAGCTAAAGTTTTCCTGCCTGGCCCACAGTCAGGACAAATCTCTCTCACCTGCCAGTCCCACAGCCGCTCAGACCCGACCAAGTAAACACAGAGACTTATATTGGTTACAAACTGTATGGCAGTGGCAGGCTTCTTGCTAACTGTTCTTACAGTTTAAATTAATCCATTTCTATTAATCTATACCTTGCCACGTGGCTCGTGGCTTACCGGCATCTTCACATGCTATTTGTCATCACGGTGGCTGGCAGTGTCTCCTGACTCAGCCTTCCACTTCCCAGCTTTATTCTCCTCCTTGTCCCGCCTACACTTCCTGCCTAGCCAATGGCCAATCAGTGTTTTATTTATTGACCAATCAGCAACACATTTGACATACAGAACATCCCACAGCATTTCTCTGTGTAGCTTTGTGCCTTTCCTGGATCTCACTCTGTAGACCAGGCTGGCCTCGAATTCACAAAGATCCTCCTGGCTCTGCCTCCCAAGTGCTGGGATTAAAGGCGTGCACCACCACCACCCGGCCACCTTTTCCTAATGGAGACATGCTTTGAAAGTTGATACTTTTCTAAAATCCCAGCCTGTAAATCTCTTGAGTGACTTGGTGTTGCAATCCCACTCTTCTTAGCGGCTCCACTGGGTTAGACTCCAAAAGAAAGGAAGTAAAAGGTATGGACGAGTCCCTTACTGACTAGACTACCACCTCCCTGCCGCCACTCACTGTTAGACAGTCCTGGGAAAGTTGTCAAATTGGGGTGAAGGTTAGAGTCTTTAGATGAAAGAATTTGAAATTTCTCTAAAAAATTTTCAAGCACAATAAAAATCACACGTGGTAAGAAACTACATCTGTTGAAAGATCAGGCGATCCATTTTCTTGAGTTGTTTCCTTCCCCTAGGAGACCTTAGCTAATACCGGACACGATCCAAATTTGTCTTTGCCTGTGAAGTAGTTGCATGTTCCTTTGACTGACTCATGGATCTGTCTGTGCCTGTAGTGCATTTTTTCTGTACTTTAGAAAGTTAGAACTTCGATGGTTCTTGTCATTCCAGATACAGTTCTAAATACCTTTTTAAAGGGCTAAGGTTAATGGTAATAACTACTGAGCACTTAAAATGTTACTCACATTTCTCTCTACAAGAACCAAATTGCAGTAGTAGTATGAAAGAATTGCACTGTAATTTTAGATGTTGTGCAGTGAAAGTTGTGTCCAAGTGTGCATTGCCTGTGTGTGCCTCCCAAGCACCTTGACTAAGCAGTGTCTCTGCCCTTCCTTCACAAATAGTAAGCTCACGTCAGAGCAATCCTTTCAAGTCCTGTTTTCATTCTAGACACCTCTTACTTTATTTACCCCATTGCTTACTGTTAATGGTGATGACAGTCTCCTATCTAAGAAAATGTCCCCTCCTCAGTTCTATTGCATGATGGGAGGACACAGGCTTCAATGTGTGTGCTTCCTTACCAAGGCCCCTATGTTCACAACCTAGAATAAATGTTTGGTGGTTGATTAATAAGTGTTTTGTTGATGTCTCGATTTTTTCCTTATTTTCTTTTTACAGATCTGGACTTACGAAAGCCTACCAGTGGTAAGGACATGGCCCCTGTCCTGGGTGCATTCTGGGTGTTATGTGGAAAGGATTGTTACTTGTATTCCCATGACCATGTGAGCAAATGCTAAGAACTGAACTTGAGGCTCAGAAAATTGTTTACTCCCAGCCTGTGAAAAACAGTAAAACTGATGTTTACCGTTTCGTTACTACTTCTTCTATTTTAAAAAATAATGTTCACATTCTTACGTTTGTCGTTTCCTGTAATCATCCCAACCCTTAGAGAGGTAGATGCTGCTGGTATCCCTTTGTCTCCCCTCTAAACAAGAGGCCAGACATGTGAACTGACTAAACCAAGATCATAGTTAGGATGGGGCTGAGAACTCCTCCATACACCAAAATCTGTCTTTGTGCTTTTGTTTACTTGTTGAAATAAGGCATTGCTATATAGGTCCGGCAGAAGCCTTTGCTCTTAGCCCATTATGTTTCAGTCTCCCTGTTTGACAGTGGGAGCTTTGATAAGTGATGTCTTAGGTATCCAAGAGCTCTAAAGCCGTCAGCTGCCTAAGAACAACCACCTGTCCAAACTCACATCCACTTCCACAAAATTGTTCTGGTTTTCTTTCCACAGACTCGTCAAGTACTTGCCAATGTAGACAGATTACTTACATGTGCCAATGTAGACAGATTATTTACATGTCTACAATAGTGCTGCTTTAGGATCTTGATTTCATAATATCAGCAATATCATTAACCATTTTATTCTTAGGAGAAGGACAATGCAAATTACACTATACCTTTGTTGCTTTGCTAACAAAGGAGATAGCTTCAGAGTTTCAAAGTTCAGCTGATGGTTTTTGACTGCCTGGTAGTTTCCAGCAATATCCCTAAGTATCTTGGTCTCTCTTAGTTTCTTGGTTTTTATGATTATAAAATGAAATGATAATATCTATTTCACAGTTATTGTATGAAATGAAGAGGTACATTGTATTTTCATTGAGTAGAAGCAGTTCAGTAAATGTTAGTTTCTACACCCTTTTTCTTCTTTTCTTCTAAGTATTGCTATTTAGTAGGTAAATCTATTGAGCCAATTATACTATATTCCCCTCTGATTCTATCAGCTAGTATTCATAATATTCATTTGCTTAAATAACAGTAAATTTTATATGTTGCTTAAGTAAGTATGATATTTATTAAAACATGTGTATATTTTCTTTTTTTTAATATTTTAACTTTGCTTTTTGGGAGGAAGAAGAGGACTCACATGCCACAGCAAGAACGTGGGAGTCAGAGGACAGCCCTTGGGAGTTGGTTCTCTCTCTCTACCATGTGGGTCCCAGGGTAGAACTCAGGACAACAGGCTTAACTACACGCGACTGTACCAGCTGAGTCATCTCTCCAGCTCCTAGACTAGTTTTCTAACTAAACCTTTAATGCACATAGGATCTTCAAATAGAAATATTTATGACTTGAATCCTCTTCAGGAGTAGGCATATCATGTTAAAGGTGAAAGGAGCGTAGAAAGTTTTGCACCCAGGATCTCTATGAAAGTTCCTCTGGACTTTGAGAATCCAGGTGTCTGAGAGTGAACTCACTTCCTATTTCTGCTGCCACATGCAAATCAAATCAGTAGCCAGTTCCAGATATTTTCTGGCATCTTTACTACACTTGCTTGCCCTAGAATCAAAATACAGATTTGAAGCATAGCATGGTAGTAAACTGTGATCCCAGCACTTGGGAGGCAGAGGCAGGAGGATTTCTGTGAGTTTGAGGCCAGCCTGGTCTACAGAGTGAGTTCCAGGCCAACTGGGATTACATAGTAACACCCTATCTCCCCCCACCCACCCACCCACCTCCACACACACACACAAATATACCCTCTTTTTTTGTTAAAAGTAGATTTTTGTTTCCTATATCAAAGCAAAGTCAGGCAAAACCTAGTAAGCTGAATCCTCCTGCTAATTCAGCTTACAACATTCATACCAGTGTTTTGACATTGGTGCATAAGAAATTTATATGTATGAAACCCATTCCTGAACCTCTGCAGCCAACTTTGGTCCTGCAGGTATTCATGACACCTTATTTGAGGTGCCTTCATCTCAGATTGTCAGTAAGTCAAACTGTACCTTATTTCCATGCCTTGTAAACCTAAAGTGAATTCCACCATCAAAACTGCACTTACCAAGACTGTGTTTACTCCATTTATCCATTAAATTTTTGCTAATCATTTCTTACTAATCACCATGTTGATCTCACTTGGACACAGCTCATCCAGTTGCTGTTTATCTTTTGTTAGAATCTTTACTGTAAAGTGTCAACGTGTTAACACTAGAACAGAGGAAACAGTTGCTAGGTAGTCTTTATGCTTGAAGAGCCAAACAGCTACTAGCTGTGGTGCTTTGAAGGCTTACTGTGGAGCTGATTGCACAAATTATTTGAGCAATTATGAATTTGCTTTAATTTATATCTATGACTCGAGAATTTTCAAGCTAGGAACAGTGAGGTAGGTCAGTGGGTAAAAGTACTTGCCACCAAGTCTGACAAGTTTAGTGTGGTCGCTATGGTAGAAGGAGAGATATGACTTCTAAAAGCTGTCCTCTGACCTCTGCACAAGGGTCATGGCCTGCATGCATACATGTATGCACACACACACACACACAAATAGATGTAATAAAAAAAATAAGTTAAAAGAAATTCCCAATCAAATGGTGTAAGAAGAATATTGGCAGGGCCATCCTTTTCCTTTCCTCCTAAAATAACTTTATTCTATGCTAGTTGGTTGGAATCTGAGTTTCAATCATAGCTATACCTTTTTTAACCATGAAGTCTTAAGAAGGAGTAGAACAAGCATGGTAAGTGGCCTCCACATGTACCCACACAAACACATGTACACAGATATACACACAAACAACATCAACAACAAATTCTTCACTCCTCTCTCTGTATTGAATAATATGATTTGAGTGAGGAGGAAAATGCTGCCATTAACATATCAAAAAATAAAAGAGAGGTATGCTTTCTAGTACTCGGGAGGCAGAGGCAGGCAGAGCTCTGTGAGTTTGAGGCCAGCCTGGTCTACAGAGCAAGGCTACACAGAGAAACCTTGTCAAGGGGGTGGAGGAAAAAAAAAACTAGTATAATATAAGATAGTAAGGGCTGGAGAGATGGCTCAGTGGTTAGGAGCACTGGCTGTTATTCCAGAGAACTTGGGTTCAATTCCCAGCACCCACATGGCAGCTCACAGTGGTCTATAATTCTAGTTCCAGGGGATCTGACACCCTCACACAGACATATATGCAAGTGAAACACCAATTCCCGTAAAATAGAAAGAAAGAAGGAAAGATAGAGAAAATATATCATTGAGTTAGGAAGTGAAAAGAGAAAGGAAAGCTAGTATAAAAAGTGTCTTGAGGCAAGTTTTCTGTACGTGAATGATGCATAAGTAACTTGAAAAGAGAAAAGGTCAAGTGACCAAAGCCCACCACAGAATCCACTGCTGCTTGTTTGGGCATCCTTGGATAGCTAGAGCTCTTAACTTCTCTGTTTTCATGGTCTCTGGAATGAGAAGATGGGTGTGCTCTACCACAGTGACATAAACAACAAATGACTATGAAATACTTGTAAGATACCAAGTTCCTGTCATAACATTTGACCTCATATAGTGTTTATAAGTAATGATTCTCTGGTTTTAAAAACAGGTACCTGGACCTTCGTCAGTTTGGATCTGTGCCACATGGAGGCTTTGGGATGGGATTCGAACGCTACTTACAGTGCATCCTAGGAGTTGACAATATCAAAGACGTTATCCCTTTTCCAAGATTTACTCATTCGTGTCTTTTGTAGTTGAAAGACTGTTTAAGGAAAGAACTGTATGGCGAAGACTCTGCACATGAATATAATGTAGAAGACTGGTGCTTGCATTTTAGACATGTGGATTTCAGTGCACAGTTCTTGTGCCATGAGGTTTAATATATGAAAAATAGAAATGGTCTTGATTTTCTTAAAAAGTCAAAGGCTTTTCATGGACAAATAAACTCCCCCAAGAAGAAATACTCAGAGCAACTGGACTTTCAAGTCTGTTACCTCAATTAAGGGGGAATAAAACAAAGTAGCTGGGCCTCTTGTCCAGCTGCGGGAGAAGCTGGCCCGGGGGAATATCTTGAGCCTGGGTAGCATCTCAAAAAAGAAGAGAGGAAGACATTGAAATATAGGGCCTCCAAGTTCCTCTCGGACTCCAAGACGGTGGGGATGTCTCACCTTGCTGTCTTTCATCAGAAACTCACTTCCCTTTGTATTTCTTTTTTTTTTTTTTTTTTTTTTTGGTTTTTCGAGACAGGGTTTCTCTGTGTAGCTTTGCGCCTTTCCTGGATCTCGCGCCGTAGACCAGGCTGGCCTCGAACTCACAGAGATCCGCCTGCCTCTGCCTCCCGAGTGCTGGGATTAAAGGCGTGCGCCACCACCGCCCGGCCCCTTTGTATTTCTTTAAAGTAACAAGTGGCCAAAAGTAAGATGATGCTGCCTCTCTCCTCCCTTGCCTCCCTTGCCATTTAAGCTGCAGTAAATGCCAATCTTGTTCCCAGTGCTTTACTCAACTTTATTCAAGAAAATATTCCTTTTCGGGGTCTGAATGGATTAATGAAGTTGCTGTTCTGAATTGTAACATTCTTCATTAGTAGTGGAAAAAAAATCACATTTAATAACTATTGATCTTTAGTGATAAAAGTTAAGGAGAGATCATTAATCATTTAAACTCTTCAGTCACTCTTCTAGTTCATTTATATTATATATTTATAAATACTGTAATAGTCAATAAAAGTTTTTTTTCATTGATACCTATGAAAGAAGTTCTTTTTAAATTCCTCTCGTTCCTTTCCCAATGAAATTAGGAAGAAAGGTATCCTTTAATCCAAGATAGGGATGCAAATGTGGCCAAACTTACGCAATGGGAAATTCTGGAACCTGGTGTGACCTGTAAAATGAAACAAGTGCCGGTTTGGGAGCTCAAGATCTGACAGTTCCTACTTTGGACAAAGCCACTTACTTGTGTAAACTGGAGCATCATTTTCTTCAGAGCTGTTACAGTAGCTGAGCATACTTTAATTTGTGTGTGTATTTAAAAGTATGCTTGGACTGGAAATGTAGCTCCGGGTTAGAGCATTTGCTCGCATGCTTTGGGCTCTGGGTTTGATCTGAGCTGAGAGTGGGGTAAGGGTGTCTCACACTTCTACAGATGATTGTGTCAGTGCTTTAGCCTGCACTGGGTTTCACTTACATGGACCTATTATTGGTCGTATACTCAGTAGAATTTATGTGTGTCAAATAACTAAAAGAGGAAATGCATTCCTAAAGAAATTAATTTTTAAAGTTTCATTAGATAGCTCTCTCAGGTTAATTATTTTTTAAATTTAATTGTAGATATATGGTTGTTTTGTCTGCGTGTATGTATGTGCACCAGTTATATGCCTGGTGCTGACAGAGGCCAAAGGGGACATCAGATCCCCTGGAATTTGGAGTTAGAGATTGTGAGCTGCTGTGTGGGTGCTGAGACTAGAACCCTGGTCCTCTGGAAGAGCAGCCAGTGCTCTTAACTGCTGAGCCATCTCTCCAGCCCCTCTTGAGTTTATTCTCCTTTGGGGGTTAGGGAGTAACAGAGTATGTCTGTGTAGCCCTGGCTGTCCTGGAACTTACTAAACAGAACAAACTGGCCTTGACCTCAGAGGTGCACCATGAAACCTGGCCCTTTCTTAGACTAGTTCTTAACCACCAGTTTGTTTATGTTCCTTATTTTAACTTAATTCAAAACAACAGCTGAAAAGAATGAACTTCAGACCCTCATTGTTAAAAGACACCTAAGAGGTTGACAGGGTTGACCTACCTAATTCAGACAAAGCCTCTGTACCTGGGCCATCTGCTTTTTTCTTGTAAAGATGCTCAATCCATGGCTGAATCTCTCTAATCAGAATGCTTGCTAAGCTAAAATCCCAGCTCCAGTCTACTTCCCTGGGACTTTAAGCCCTGTTTTGCATACTAAGTTTAGGAAAGTTTAAGAGGGATAATTAGGACTTTGATAAGACTTGCTGTAACTGTGATTAGAAAGGGAAGTCCATTTGTGTATTAAAAGAATACTGTTTGAACTTCTTTTGTATGCCAGTACTGTGCTAGGTGCTGAACAGCTGTGAATGAAGCAGAAGTGACACTTCATAGAATTTATAATCTGTTGGAAAAGACACATAATAAGAAGTAAATGTATTATTTCAAAAGTGATGTGAGATAGGAAGCTGTGTAAAGGATAATAAGCTTCCTAGAAAAGTCACCTTTGGAAAGCAGTGATACTTAACTTTACACTAAGATGACTAAAGGCAGAGAAGATTTATTTTTAAATTATTACAGTTATTTATTTGTGGGGACAGGGTGTGCATGCCATAGTGCAAGTGTCGGGGGCAGAAAACAGCTTTCCAGAGTCTGTTCTCTTCTTCCACCGTGTGGGTCCCAGCGATCAAATTCAGGTTGTCAGGCTTGAAAAGCCTTTACCTACTGAGCCAAGTCACTATCCTGTAGAAAACATGTGCAACACTGGCTGGTATTGACATAGTGGTGGTAATTTGGTGGAGTAGGGCTACCCACACCACAGTCCAGGCCCTAGCAGTTCCAAAGCCACCAGGAATCATGCCTCTCGTGATTTAAAGAAACTCTAATCTTGACCCCACAACAGCCATGGTGGAAAGAATACTGGGTTAGAAGTTCCATGTTCCCGTCTCTGCGTCAGTTTATCTGAGGAGTCTCAGGCAAGCAAAGTCATCTGTGTGGTTTGCAGTTATTTCATCAGCAAAATTTACTTTGCAGTAGATAAACTGAGGACCCTTCTGTTCCTCAGTCTGTGTTGGACATGGTCACTAAGAACTGTTTAATCTTTAGATCATCCACAGTGCCTCATACACACTGAGTTTCTGAAGGTGAAGTCAGGGAATTGACAGTTGAACATAGATTTCAGCATGTTCAGTGTGTGATGTGGGGCCGAAAGATTTTAGAGCATCAAATGTATATTGTTTAATGCCTTTTGCCAAGACCTTCAGCAGAGTCTTTCCAAAACTTCACACTTGACCCTTCTTTTCTTGACTGTTGTTCACACAGTGAGGGTCTGGTTGGAGCCAAACACTTGTCACATGCCTAGTGATCTCCATCGTTGACCCAGTACTTCTGTGTTTCCAATAGTTGGACAAAAACAAATACTGGTGTCATGGGATGATATTGTTTTTGAAAAGTGATGAAAATAACAAAACAAAACTGGCTTTCAGGTAATATAACAGGGAGCAACTTAAAATGTCCACTTGTCAGCTAACATGTAAATAACTGCATATGTCTGCATATAGAAAATAAAAACATGATTTTAGCATTAATAGAACAAATAATCCAGTCAATCGGTGGGCAAATTCATTGAACAGACAATTCTCAAAAGAAGTATAAGTTTTAAAAAAGAAGACAAATGACCAATAAATACAAAAAAACAGCTCAACATCCATAGCTATAAAGGAGATGAAAATCAAAAGTGCATTGAGGATCCATTTCACCCATCAGAATGGCCGTCATCAAGAAAATAACAAATGCTGGTGAGGATGTAGAGAAAAGAATCCTTTATACACTGCTGGTAGGAATGTAAGTTCAGCCACTATGGAAATCAATTTGGGGATTCCTTTTTTTAAAAGGCAACTAAAAATAAAACCACCATATGGTCCTGCTGTACAACTCCTGGATATATACCAAAATGAATCAGAAGCAGCACACCACAGAGATACATCACACCCATCCTTACTGTTGCACTATTCCCAGTAGCCAAGATACAGACCAGCCTAGGTGTCTGTGAACAAGGAAAATGTGGTATATGTGCACAGCGGGGTATTCCATCCACCTTAAACAGACGAAATTGGGTCATTTGCAGGAAAATGGGGAGGATTAGAGATCCTGTTAAGCAAAATAAGCCTGACTCAGGCAAATACCACATTTCCTTTCCTGTAGAATCTAGATTTCTGTTTGTTTTGAAACAGGGTCTCACTGTGTGACCCTGGCTGGCCTAGAACTCAATTTGTAGACCAGCTCTGGGATTATGCCTCTCTCTCTCTCTCTCTCTCTCTCTCTCTCTCTCTCTCTCTCTATATATATATATATATATATATATATATATATATATATATATATATATATATATTAGAAGGGGGACCTATTTAAGAGGAAGGGAACCAGTGGGAAGGAACAGAAAAGAGGGTAAAGAGGGATATAAATGTGATCTAAATAAATTGTGTACATGTATGAAAATGTCATGATGAAGCCCAGCAATTGAAAAGCTCACTGTGCCTCAGTTAACCTGAGTATGTGTGTAAAAGGGGTCCGTGGTGGTTTGAGTGAAAATGGCTCCCGTAGACTCACTTATTTCAGTTGGTGGAACTGTTTTGGAAGGGATCAAGAGGTGTGGCCTTGTTGGAGGAGGTGTGTCATGGAAAGTGAGCTTTAAGGCTTCAAAAGCCCACTCCAGGCTCAGTCTCTGCCTCCAAACCTGCAGATAAGATGTAAGTTCTGAGCTGCTGCTCCAGTGCCTGCCTGCTGCCATACTCCCAACCGTGAATGAAGGTCATGGACTCACCCTCTGAAACTGTAAGCAAGCCCCCAGTTAAATGTTTCCTTACTTGATCATGGTGTCTCTTCACAGCAAAAGAAAAGTTAACTCAGATAGAGTCTCACTATGTTACCAAGGCTGGCCTAAAAATACAGATCCTCTCCTTTAGCCTCCTGTAACACAGCCCAGGAGGCCAGCTCCCAGAACTGCTCCAGGGTAATGAACAAAGGACCTCAGAGTAGTGGGACTTTAGGAGACCTTTTATCTGAGGGTATTTAGAAATAAGTTTCTATCTATCTGACAGGTAAATAAGGAAATACTTTCTGATGGTAACCTTCTCTTTTACTTTGTCTTAAAACATGTCCCCTCATGGGAGAACTTACCCTGTTGGAGAAGGGGGGAAGGGGAGAAAGGGGAAGGGGGTAGCAGGAGGAGGGATGAGAGGTGGATCTGTGGTTGGTATGTAAAATGAATAAAGATAAATAAATGTATATATACATAAATAATAAAGGATCTTCTCTCTGAAAAATCTGTCTCCACATAGTTACATTCCACATTGTTACATTCTCCACACAGCCACATATCTCTTTTACAGTTACATCGATTTTTTTTCCTTCTTGGTTTTGTTGTTGTTGTTGTTGTGGTTGTTGTTTTGAGACAGGGTTTCTCTGAGTAGGTTTGGTGCCTGACTTGGATCTTGCCCTGTAGACCAGGCTGGCCTCAAACTCACAGAGATCCACCTGGCTCTGCCTCCTGAGTGCTGGGATTAAAGGCGTGCGCCACCACCACCCAGCACATCGCTTTTCTATACAGTTTCATTTTCCATGTCTCCACACAGTTACAAATCTCCACACAGCCACAGCTATACCTATCATTTACATAGCTCTTTCACCATATCATCACATCTCTTCCCTCACATACATCTCCTACATACATATTTCTTCTCTATACAACTACATTTCCTATGTCTTCCCACCCACTCAGCTACATCTCTCTTTTAGCATGCGTGCGCACGCGCGTGCGCACACACACACACACACACACACACACACACACACACACACTCATTGCACAGCTCTTTCCACAGTTCCTTCACGTCGCTCACTGACTCCTCCCACAGTGAAACTCTGCACACACATGAGTTACATTTTCAGGGTCACCAAGCATTTGTTGAGTAAACAATCAGAGACAGAGCCAAACTCATACATGTAAGGAATCACACGGTTTCTCTCAGGCTAGGAAGGTCACATTGACTGGCCTGTGAGTAACAATTGGCCATGCATGTAGCCTGAGTGGTTGGCATTCCCAGAGAGAGAATGACATTGAAATTCAGGACTTAACAATAACAGTTGGCTGAACCTTGAGTGGTTGGGGTGCATGCAGAAAGAGAATTGCTGCAGGGGGTTATGTCTACCAAAGTTGCTTCAAGTCTGACCTTGATTCATCAATAAACACCTGGGACTTAGTGTTTGTGTATTCTCTGCAGGGGCAGCTAGTCTGTTTTGAATTAGTTCTGAAGTCTAAAATTAGCTGTCTCTGAGAATATTGTTGCTTTCCAGTGTCAGTTATGAAAAATATTCTAGTATTATCAGAATTATACAGCTTAAGCAGAAATCATCTTCCTGACCATCCACAACTATAAATGTGCCCACAGATGTAAAACACACTACCAATGGGCTGTGGAAGGAGCTCCACAGCTGTTCTTTTTAGGGAGGTAAGAGGTGACACATGAGAAAGTTACAGACAGAGAACAACCAGTTTCCACAGCCAGTGACCCCACAGACTTTGCCTAATGGGGCTCCCCAACAGAGTTATTCATCTGGTGGGTTGACCTGTTAAATACTAGTTGTCACCTGCTGTGTACTCCCATGGCCCTTGGCACTCCTGAGTGCTGGGATTTACAGGCATGCACATAAAGCAACACCTAGCACTACACCAGTAATTTTTAATGAAAAGAGTATAGTTTAATAGCATAGAATTACACTACATAATATCTCCCCATCTTTCTGATGAAGGAGGGTAGTTTTGGATTCTCAGAGCTGCACTTACAGAGATTTGTGTGTGTGTGTGTGTGTGTGTGTGTGTGTGTGTGTTGTGTGTGGGGGGAGGGGGGTGGTGGGGAACCTCTGGTACTCATGATTGGGCAAATACTCCTAACTGCTGAGACATCTCTCTAGCCCCATAGAAGTATTCTTACAATGTTTTATGTATTAAAAGGTTGATTTAAGTTAGGTTAGATTTTTCTTGGAAGACTAATTTCCAATGAGAAAGAAATGAGATTCTATTTCTCCAGCATTTTTAAGTATTGCCTCTAAATGATAACCCCAGCAGTTCAAGAATATATTCTTTGGGGGTTTGGGGTTTGTTTTTTATTTGTTTGTTTGGTTGGTTGTTGTTCTTGTTTGTTTTTCATGACAGAGTTTCCTTGTGTAGCCCTGGCTGTCCTGAAACACACTCTGTAGACCAGGCTGGCCTCAAACTCACAGAGATCCACCTGCCTCTGCCTCCTGAGTGCTGGGATAGGATTAAAGGTGTGAGCACCACCGCCTAGCTTATATTTTCTTTATCAATAGTTCCCATTGTCATTTCAAAGTTTGGAATTTCCCTGTTACTATCTTCTTGGCTGGCAGCAGTTGTCAGGGTTTTGATCTGAGGAGAAGGTAATTGTGTGAGGAATCCATTCTAGATCTCTACTCTCACTGTCTGACCTGTCCCAGAGACTGCATAACTGTCACAAGTCAGCAAGGAGCTAGTTGACTGTGTCCAGTCTCTGAAAGAAGCTTCCCTTTACAATTCCAGTGTCTTCCATTCATCTTCTGTATAAACTGAATCTAGACATTCAAGCATGACTGAACAGGCGTCGAAGATTCATAGAGTAACTCTACCCATCTTTAAACTTCTTGCTTCAGATAATTGTAGATGAAAGATGTTCATTTGGATTACATTGCTATTTATTCATATATTTGTTTTAATAAGTGGATGAAGTAACATAAAAACACAGTTGAAAGACTGATTTAATTGGTAAATGTGTGGGGGTATTTTGGCTTCTGATCAATATTTGTATTTAGTCTGCAATCTAAGCTATGTACAATTACAAAGAAAACAGGTGAGATTAATATCCAGTTGTAACTTCTTCCCCTTTTACATGGCAAATTAAGAATTAGGAAAAGCACTAAGAAATGAGCAAAAAGCATCCTCGATTACCCTGTGTTAACATGAGTTAGTAAAACTTCCATGAGTAACATTTTCTCAGGTCATGGTCCACACTGCCTCCTGGAAGCTGGACATTCTCTGGTAGCCAGGAACCCTGGAATCCCTTATCAGTTATGGTTCCAAAGAACTCTTATTTAGAGTTCTATTTGGAGTCTAGTGAGTTTACAGCTTTTATTAGCATGTGGAGTAGATTCTGGAAGCCTTTATAGAAAGGCTGCAAGGTGCTTCCTAAACTGACATTCAGGCAAACTCTTCAGTGACTTTTTCCTAAAGCCTTAAGTCTGTGTAGTTGTTGTTAGTTTTATGACTATCATTTGGACACTGGTTTACAGTTTCTAAAATGTTTTCATGTGTCTTATTTTCTTAATTCATAAAACAGTATATTATAAACTGTGCTCTCTTGTATCAGAGTGGTCTTGAAATTTATTTGGTTAAATAAAAGATAGCTTAGTTAAGAGAGAGAAACTACAAATAAAGCTCTCAGCCTTCAAAGAAACTAAAACCAGAACTTCCTAGTAACCAAAGAATGTTGCATCTTAAACCCCAGCATGTTGTAAAACACACCTTTGACCTCTTAATTTCCCTGTTCTACAGAGGGAGAAGGGAATTAAAATTGAAAAGAAACACAATTGAGTTTAAATACATTCTAATAAAAAGAAAATGGAAATGGGGCAAAGGACACTAGGTCAAGCAGTTTTCTTTAGCTTACTATACCTCAATTAACCTCAGGGTGGATGGATGATGGATACAGGGTCACAATGTGTAGCCTAGGCTAGCTTCAAAGCTATGGTCCTCTTCCTTCAGCCTCCCAAGTGCTGGGATTACAGGCGTGTACCACTAGGCTTTGCTTCACCTTTATTTCCTTCCTTCCTGATAGGGCCTTATGTAGCCCAGGCTGGCCTGGTACTCATATGTACCTAAAGATGGCCTTGAGCTCCTAATCCTCCTACCTCACGCCCAAGTGCTAGGATTACAGGTTTGCAGTACCATGCCAGGCTTTTGTGGTCCTGGGAGTCAAATCCAGGCTTCCTTTCATGTCAGACAAGCACTCAACCTACTGAGGTCCATCTCTAGCCAGCCTCAATTCTTAAATGAGTTTATAATCATATTTTCCCTGTTTCCTTCTTTGGATTATCTTAAAATGTACATAGAAAATGGAAGAACTTGGTTGAGAATTACTGATACTCTCCCAAAGTGTTGGACATTTGTTATTTGAAAAATACTCCTCTGATAATAGAAACAGCAGTTTGTTGGTTTGGCTTGCCTTTTTTTTTTTTAAACTATAAGTACACAGCACTTAGTGCATTTGTATTTGGCAGTACTTGGGCTATTACAACTATGGCTGACTCAACCTGTCCATATGCTGGCCCAACAAGAAATGCTGGTTTTCTGTTTTTGTTAGGATACTAATTTCAAAACAAAACAAAACAAAAATATATCATATCCCATTTCCCAGCCAACATATATAAACTACCTTCTCTGTATTCCCTAAATTCTTGGTAATTTGCCAACTACCCTTGTAAGTAGTTCAGTTAATAGCAACCCACTACCTTGATTCTACTCTCCTAGAAAGGAGATTGGATGGGTTGCTTCCTGTTTGTTTGATTGGTTGATTGCAGTACTGGCAATTGAACCCAGGACCTCACACATGCTCACCAGACATTCTCCCATTTGCTACACTAGCCTGAACTCACCACCTTAAGAGAACTTTTTCTATCCTCAGAATTATTAGAAACTAAACTTGTGTGTAGTTCATTACTATGGGAAATGCGGTGACACTCTTGCTTCTCCCAAGCCTTCTCTTCTCCAATACAGAGCTCAGATGGACAAGGTGGTGTCCCCTTTCAGGTCACTCCTCGTAAGTGTCCTTCAAATGTGGCTCTTTGGAAACTAAAAGCTGCCCTCCACTGTTCACTCAGGGGCTCCCAAAGTGTGTAAGTGTGTGTCCTGTGATGACATTTTTTTTTATTTGGTTTTTCGAGACAGGGTTTCTCCATGTAGTTTTGGTGCCTGTCCTGGATCTCGCTCTGTCGACCAGGCTGGCCTCGAACTCACAGAGATCCACCTGGCTCTGCCTCCCGAGTGCTGGGATTAAGCCTAGCTTAATGATGACATTCTTGATGTGAGAACTTTGAGGTCACCTGTGCATCACTGTCTGCCTATAGCCTGTGGTGGCTGCTATGTCTCCTGTAAATACTACTAAAGACTCTTAACTACACTTTGAGAGGAAGCCGAAGTAATTCCAGTCTCCTTCACTTTTGGATGACAAATACAGCCAGCCATAGGTCATTTACCCACAGCATGAGACAGAGTTGAAGCACACCACATTATTCCACTGAAGATTACCACTAATACATAACATTTTCTTTGCAGTACCTTAAAAGATAAGACCTGAGCCAGGTGGTGGTGGCACATGCCTTTAATTCCAGCACTCAGGAGGCAGAGGCAGGTGGATCTCTGTGAGTTCAAGGCCAGCCTGGTCTAAAACATGAGTTCCAGGACAGCCAGGACTGTTACACAGAAAAAAACCTGTCTCAAAAAATAAAAGACAAGACCTGGTTTCCATACAGTTAGCATATGTCTGGTCAGTGACCTCTGTAAATGTAATTACTACCTGCTGTATTCTGAATTACGGGATCTTGTACTGGGAAACAGATGGGTTAAATTTCCCGCCAGAACATTTTCTGAGTATTTGGTGCCAAGGAAATGGTCCTAGTTGTAGAAGACCCTAGTTTAAGTCTATTTTTTCTGGCTGTGTTACCCTCAGCATGTTATTTAATCTGAAGTCTACAAGCCACCTCCAGAGTAAGAGTAAAGCTCCTATAGTGTTGGAAGAGCAGTGAGATTATATGGCAGGCTTTCATAAGTTGAAAGCATCACCCAAATGTAGGGTCCCTTAGTGGAAACTCTTTCAAAATTAAAAATAAAGGCATACCTATATTAACTAATGTGTGTGTGTGTGTTACATATTATATATTCATGTCAAATGAAGTTTTATACCTAGTAAGGTTATGAGGAAATACATTGAAAATTTTGAACGTTAGGTTTTGATTCGTGAGTAAATGCTATATACATGAAAGGGAGAATCAGTTATTTCAGGGCAGTGGCGCTCTGTGGCTTTTCCTTTAAAGTCTTTCTGAGTACTCAGTTCAGGTCAATAAACTTTTATTGACCACTCATTGGGCCACACCCAGTAATGCACTCTCTGGATAGAGATAACTATGAATGTGCACTTGTAGCATGAATTCTAATTGGTCTTAATAATAAAAACCCAGAGTCAGATATAGGGGTAAATGCTGAAAGATCAGAGAGACAAAGGAGCAAGCCACAGCTCCACCAACTCCTCATCCTGAAAGGGGGTGAGCTCCTGTCTCTTCCAGCCTTGTATTCCTCTCTCTGCCCAGCCATATCACTTCCTGTCTCTACCTCCCAAGTGATGGGATTAAAGGCATGAGCCTCCACCGCCTGGCTCTGTTTCTCTTTTAGACTGGATCAGTCTAATGTAGCCCAGGGTGGCCTTGAACTCCTGGTCTTTCTACTTCTTCCTCCCAAGTGCTAGGATTTAAGGTATGTGCCACCACTTCCTGGCCTCTATGGCTAACTAGTGGCTAGCTCCACACTCTGATCTCCAGGCAAGCTTTGTTAGAGCACAAGCAAAATATCACCATACCCACTCATCTTGGGGACTCCCAGTTCATACAGTCTTTCTCAGAGGTTATTGTTTAAACTGATTGAGTATGTCTGGGATAGAACAGCCCATAATTAATAATTTTCTGAAACAGTCTTCTCAAGTAACTAGTGAGCAAGAGATTAACTCTGCACTGAGAAAAGTTCAGAGGGGTTTTGATTCTTTGTGTGTATAATAAAGGATACTGAACTATACAAATGTCCTACTCAAAGAACATAATAGTGGGTTTGTTCTCTGTTTTCTCTGTTGTTGCTGTTGTTTGAGACTTGTTCTTCCCATGCCAGCCAGGACATATAGACCAGGCCTGCTTCAAAACTCGGGGCAACCTGCCTCAGCCTCTCACTTTCTGGAATTAGAGGTATATACAACCTTGCCTATTTGTTCCCTGGACTTTTAAGCTGATGTTTATGTACCTATGTGAAATATGGGAAAGCGAGCCTGCAGAATGATACCCCTGGGGACCCTGGCATCACAGCTTGCCATAGCTCTCACCCCACATTGCTCTTCCTCCAACACTTCTCCCATATTTCCTCCTCTCTGTGTATGTGTTTTTCTCACACTCTGGTTCCTCTTAGACTAGCAGTGCATCAGTGTCCAGGTGCTTCCCCTTCCTTTTTCCACGCCAGCACCCCTAGACATGTCAACTTTATTCAAAACAACTTCTATCATTTTTCTAGGTACTAACAAGTGCCAGTTAGTATTTTTAAAAGCCAGAATGGGCTGTTGGTTGATTAATGACCACACACACACCAAAACAAAACAAAACAAAAAACCATAGGATCAAAAACAGAAATCGAAAGTAATATTGGGGTCTGGGAGTGTGGCTCAGTTGGTAGAGTACCTGCCTAGCATATTTGAAACTCTGGGTTCGATCTCCAACACTGCATAAACCAGGTATAGTAGTACATTCCTATAATTACATCATTTAAGAGGTGGATGCAGAGGAATGAGAAGTTTCAGGTCATCCTCAGTTACATAATGAGTTCAAGTCCAGCCTGAACTACATGAGGCTCTCTTATTTAAAGAAAAAAATACGTTTTTAAAAAGTAATGGGCCAAACCTGGTGGTATATGCCGGAAATCCCAGCACTTGGGAGGCTGAGGCAAGAGAATAGCTAGTTTGAGGTTAACCTGGGTTTCATAGTGAGATGCTCTCAAAACAGACAAAAATCTGGAGGTTCAACTAATAGTCTGTCTTTATGATTTGTGTTTCTAAAGGTGATTTCTATGGCATCTCTCCTAGCATTGCTTCTTGAATACAATGACTTGGCAGGTGACTTTCTCAAGAATAGATCTGTACTGCTTCACCATTATATTCCCAGGGCCTAACAATGTGCCATGCATACGGTATTTTGGCAAACTCAGAGGGATTGGGATGAAATTACTGAGGCTTTTCTGCTGTGGCTATCGCTCTATATAAATAAACACTGATTGGCCAGTAGCCAAACAGGAAGTATAGGCAGGACTAACAGAGAGGAGAATTGAGGGAACAGGAAGGCAGAGAGGGAGAGTGCCTGGAGCCACTGCCAGGACAAGCAAGATATAAGGTACCAATAAGCCACGAGCCACGTGGCAAAGTATAGATTAATAGAAATGGGCTAAATATAAGAGTCAGAGCTAGACAATGATAGGCCTGAGCTAACGGCCAAGCAGTTTGAATAATGTAAGCGTCTGTGTGTTTATTTTATAAGTGGGCTCCGGGACTGGCGGGACTTGGTGGGACCTGGAGAGAAAAGCTCTCCAGCTACACTTTTCAGCTTATGATTTTTCTCCAAGCTTACTCTAATTCTAGACAAGTTTCTTGCCTCCTGTTTAAAGCGGTTACTACTTAAATCATCTAATCAACACATGTCCATTGGCTGCTCTGCCTGTCCATGTTGATGACTCAAAAGCCAGTTGAAATGTAAGTTGATATGTGTTCCGTCCCCATGGAGGTGGTGAATAACTTCTGATTTCATCTGAATACACCTCTTGTTGAGCAGTGCTCCGATACTGCTGCAGAGATCTGCCCACCTCTTTCCTCAGAAGGATCTGGAAGTTCCAAGAAATTAGTCTTTATTCATCTTGGTGTTCTGCTGCACTTGAGATGGTAGTTTCTTGGCAAATCCTTACTGAGAATTGGATACCATTCACATAAATAACCATTCCTATGTAATGTATATTTGGATATAAACATAATATTTTGTATTTGAAAGAAGTGCATGCTTTTCTAAGTGGTTTTTTTTTTTGAGGTTTAAATGATAAATAACTAGACACTGAAAAAAAACTGAGTTGCTTTTTACACCTATTACATTTTTCAGGCCTGAAGTGGTACATTCTTATAATCCCAATATTCAGAACCCTGAGCCAGGAATATTAGCCACAAATTTGAGGACAACCTATATAGCAAGACTCTGAAGGGTGCAGGGGAAGCAAAGAGCAGGACTGGGGATGTGGCTCGGTTGTAGAGCATTTGTTCTTGTTTCAGTTCCCAGGATCTCATAAAACCAGACATGGTGGCACATGTCTATAATCCAGAAGCCCTCAGGAGGTAGAGACAGGAAGACCAGAAGTTTACTATCATCCTTGGTTACAAGAGACTCTGTCTTTAAAGAAACCCTAAAAAAAAATAAAATAAAATAAAAAATGTGGAGTTTTGTTTTTGTTTGTTTGTTTGTTTTTTCCTTTAGAATATCTATATCTACTGAGTGACAATCTATCCTTCCAGCCTGGATTGTAGCTCTGTAATAGAGCTCCTAGCATGTTCAAGGTTCTGGGTTGAATCTCCAGCATTGCAAACGAAATAAAAAGAAAACATTTTAAATTGGCCGTGGTATTGGACACCTTGTAATCTCAGCACTAAGGATGGTAAAGCACAGGATTGCCATGATTTCAAGGCTAGCCTGGGCTACGTAGTAACAACCCAGCAAGAGAGGAACATCAAGACTATGTCTCTAAACACTAAGCCAAACAAAACACTTCCTTTGCCCCATCTCACCCTCTCCAGTTAGCCAATGGGTTCCTAGCAAACATTGTTGAAGCCTTTGCTGAACAGATAGACACACCTACCCAGAATGGACCTGTCTCATTTAAGTGCCTCAAGGGTCAGAGAAAGAAATGACAGTGCTCACAATACACACACACACACACACACACACACACACACACACACACACCGTGCTCTAGCAGGTCACAGATGGGGTAGATGTTGGGGGGGGGGGCAACACATAACCCTGGGTTGGGCCTGGGTACTTGCAGGGTTGGTCAGCCTAGCAGCTCTCCTCATCACCACCACCAAGGTGGGCTCTCCAGGATCGCCCTGGCTAGTTCACCCTCTGCACAGATGAGCATGGGGCGGGGCCAGTTCTCCAGCTTTCTCCCTGGTTAGTACTTAGAGGGGAGGCTCTTGTTTTTTAAAGATTTATTTTTGCTTTTATTTATGTGTGTATCTGTGTGTAAGCCACACGTGTGTGGGTATCTGTGGAGGCCAAGAGAGGACATCAGATTCTCTGGAGCTGGAGTTGTGAGCTGCTCAATGTGGATATTAGGTCCAATGAAAGTGCAGAAAGTACTCAACTGTTGAGCCATCTCTCCAACCCTTATTTTTTTTTTAAAAAAGTATTTTTATTATAATTCAATTTCTTATCAATAAATTCGCCCATTTGAGCGTAAGTAAATTTAAGATGGGTATCTGCTTTTACTGTTAAAGGAAGACAGGTTAGGCTGGGAATGTAATGTTGGAGAGTGCTTGCCCAGCATGCATGAGGCTCTGGGTCACTAGACTGCGTGACTTAGAGGATTCTCTTTTCTTTCTTTTTTTTTCTTTTGGTTTTTTGAGACAGGGTTTCTCTGTGTAGCTTTGCGCCTTTCCTGGAACTCGCTCTGTAGCCCAGGCTGGCCTCGAACTCACAGAGATCCGCCTGCCTCTGCCTCCCGAGTGCTGGGATTAAAGGTGTGCGCCACCACCGCCCTGTTGCTAGAGTTTTCCTGCCTGGCCCACAGTCAGGACAAATCTCTCTCACCCGCCAGTCCCAAGCCGCTCAAAACCGTTCAAGTAAACACAGAGACTTATATTGGTTACAAACTGTATGTCCGTGGCAGGCTTCTTGCTAACTGTTCTTACAGCTTAAATTAATCTATTTCTATTAATCTATACCTTGCCACGTGGCTTGTGGCTTACCAGTACTTTACATCTTCCTTATCCTGATGGCGGCTGGCAGTGCCTCTCTGACTCAGCCTTCCACTTCCCAGCTCTATTCTCCTCCTTGTCCCGCCTATACTTCCTGCCTGGCCACTGGCCAATCAGTGATTTATTTATTGACCAATCAGCAACACATTTGATATACAGACCATCCCACAGCACCGCCCAGCGAGGATTCTCTTTTCTATTTAGGTGTTTTGTTGTTGTTGTTGTTCATACTCACATGTTACACCAGAATTTATGTTAATCAGGAGATTGTCTAGATGAGGAATTCCTGATAAATAAGATGCTGTAACAGGGTAAGTGTCTTCTTCGCTTTTTAGGATTCTTAATATCCTAAGTCACAAGAAATAGAACAACAACAAAAACAGAACAAGTACATGAGGCTTACTTACAGAGGAGGTTGGACAGGGATCAGGTATTCTGGAACTATCCATTGGATGAAAGAGGTTTTAAAGAACCAGCATGTTGTATAGATTTCCAAAGCATCTATCTTTAAATATTCTACCTTCAGGAACTATATGTTTTGGGCTTTGTACACACATTTATCATCATCAGACAAGGTCTTGACATGTTGTCTTGGCCTGGAACTCACAGAAATCCACCTGCCCCTGCCTACTGAGTTGCTAGGGTTAAAGACATGTGCCATCACACCTGGCCACCACACTCTTTCAACCCTGGTGTATGCCAGAGCATGCCATCTCAAACATTTTTAAAAACATTTATGGAAAACAGGAATTGTTAACTGCTAAGTCCATTGATTGGATCAGAGAAATTTCAGAGGAAAATCTTGAGGATTTTTTTTTCCCTAGAACATTATGAAAATATTACATTACAATTGCTGCCAACATATTTCTAACCACTCTAGGAAAAGAAAACAACAAACGAATTTCCAGTTCTTCTGAGATATACTAGACCCTAGATATGCTTGCATGTCATTGGACTTCAACTGCTTTCCTTTTTTAGTCAATTGTGTTTAATATGCTTTATATGTCTAATTCCCATGGAGCTGTCGGTGAGAAGGGGGCTGGGCTGGAAGCTGTTTTAATTCTGGCTTTTGTTTCAGCCACTAAATGTAATGCCGCATGATTGTTGACCCAACAGTAATCCAGTTTAAAAAAAAAAAAGTCTTCAGGGTTACTATATCATCAAAATTAACCCTGATTACATCAAATTATGTCAAAACAGACCACAGATGTTTGCCCTGTTGCAGCAACTGCTTGAGGGCTCATCCAGAAGATGCATCTGGGTGTCAGGAAGAAATGTTTGGGGTTTATTTTTGCTCCACAATACAGATGTGCGAGAGAAAACACTCTGTTCTCTCTCCAATGCTTGGCGGGAGCTGAAAACTTTGTGGCTTGTCCAGCAGTTAAAAATCATCTCCATTCCCAAAGAGAAGGGACCCAAGACCTTTTTTTTTTTTTTTAAGATTTTACTTACTTATTTTATGTATATGAGTGCTCTATCTGCATGTGCACCTTTATGGTGGAAGAGGGCATCAGATCCCACTATAGATGGTTGTGAACCACCATGTGGGAATTGAACTCAGGACCACTGGAAGAGCAGCCAGTGCTCTCAACCGCTGAGCCATCTCTCCAGCCCCGACCCACGACCTTTGGTCTAATCTTCTGTAAGGGGAAAAATAGTGTAAGAAGGAACCCTGCTCATGCATTGCAGGCAGATATAGCTGCTATGGAAAATAATCCAGCAGTGCTTAAATAGTTGGACAGGGCACTGGAGAGAAAGCTCAGCAGATCAGAGAGCATGCTTCTCTTGCAGAGCATTGGGGTCTGTTTCCCAGCACCAGCATGGTGGCTCACAAAGTTGTAACTTCAGTTCCAGGGGTCTGACACCATCTCTGGGCTCTCTAGGCTCCTGTGCACATATACTCATTCAAGAAAACAGTCATACATATAAAATATGAAAATAAATACTTTTTAAAAGTTGAGCCGGGCGGTGGTGGTGCACGCCTTTAATCCCAGCCCTCGGGAGGCAGAGCCAGGCGGATCTCTGTGAGTTCGAGGCCAGCCTGGGCTACCAAGTGAGTTCCAGGAAAGGCGCAAAGCTACACAGAGAAACCCTGTCTCGAAAAACCAAAAAAAAAAAAAAAAAAAAAGTTGAAAAGACCAGATCCGCTGGGGCTACTATTATGGTTTGGATTTGGAATGTCTCTTACAGGCTCAGGTTCTGAATGCTTATTTCCCAGCTGGTGATGGTATTTGGAAGGCTGTGGAACCTTTAAGGGGTGGGGCCTAGCTGACAAAAGTAGGTCCCTAGAGTCAGGATTTTGAAGACTATACTTGCCCCCATCCCCACCCTATTCCAGTTCCACTCTCCCCTCCTGGCTCTGTGCTGTGAAGAGTTTCTTCCACATACTCTCACTGCCATCACCTTGCAATGCATGCCAGGTATGGTGGTGCATACCTTCAACCTCCGCAGTTGGCAGGCAGATCTCTCAGGAATTTGAGACTAGAATGCATAGCACCAAGCCAGTCAGGGCTACATCGTGAGACACTGTCTTTCTTTCCTTTTTTTTTTTTTTTCTGTCCTAAATTGTTTATTGGATATGAATTTTACAAACATTGTGTGTATTAGCGGTAATGATGGAGCTAGGGAGTATTTTGCCTTCTCCAGGATGCAAGGCAGCCACCAATAGTGTAGTGGAACTTGCAGCACTTTTCTAAGGCCACGGCTCTTGCAGTCCACTGATGTCAGCCCACGCATCTCTCCGTGCTTGTGGACAGGGTGTCAGGGTTCCTTCTATTACTTTTATGGAATGAATCAATGAGGATTACCTACAAGAATTTATAGATGGAATTTTCACAAACCCAATTACAGGACTCTCAAAGTGTCCAGCTCCAGGTCTCTCTTCAGCAACAGACTGATGGCTTCCAACAAACCTAAGCTGGGTAACACTGTGATGGAGAGACTTGCCATAAATTGCACCCTTAGAACTGGGCATTTGCAGCCACCACCTGGACACAAATCCTGTGTATGACATGACCTTGTTTGGCCTTATATCCCAGCCTATGCACTTTATCTGGACAGGTGGGGCTGGTAGCCCTGTGAGGAACAGAGAGTGGGAGGTGTTGCCTGGGCAGACCCTCAGGAGGAAGTGCATCATGTCGAACTGTTTTACTTCCATAGCTCCTAGATGTATTTGTATGCACCCATCTTGGCTCACCTGATGGCTGCCACCATCATGAAAAGGAGACCCTGTCTTTTAAAAAAAAGTGGTGGTGGAGTTGGGGAGGCTGGAAAGATTGCTCAGAAGCTAAGAGTACTTACTACTTTTTCAGAGGACCAGAGGACCAGAACTTAGTCCCTAGACCCCTCACGGTGGCTCAAAACCATTCATTACTCCAGCTCCAGGAAATCCAATGCCCTCTCCTCTATGGGCACCAGACACATGTGGTTCACACATATACATGCAGGCAAAACACACAAAAAAATCTTTAAAAACATTTTTTAAAGCTTAAAAATACATGTTCATCACAGCTTTCATAATAGCCTAAAATACAAATAACTAAAATATCTATCAACTGATGAACAAGTAAGTAAAATTTGGTATATCCACTTAGTGGAATATAGTTCATCTGTTAAAAAAAAGAATGAAATTCTGAAAAGTGTTACAACAGTAAATGTGCCTTGGACACATACAAAGTGGTCAGGCACGGTGACAAATGCTTTTAATTCCAGCACTTGGGTAGCAGAAGCAGACAACTATCCTTGTGTTTAAGACAATAGAGCTACAGGGCTAGGGCTACATAGTGAGACCCTATCTCAAAAAGAGAACTTGTTTCTTTAAGAAATGGAGTCTCAAAACACTGAGTCATATATGTCTGCAGTTAAATAATCTTAATAACAAATGGAATATTCTGGACAGGGTGGTACACACATCTGTAATTCCAGCAGTGGAGGAAGGAGGTACTGGAGACCAAAGTTATCCTCAACTAGAGTTCAAGGCCTTGGGTACATGACATCAGGTATTTTAATAAAGAGGCAGCGGGTGGATACATACTCCCCAAACCATCATTTGCTCTTGACTTTTCATTACACTATTATGTTAGTGCTATTTATGTTACATATCTTTAGGCTGGAAATACTAATAATGGTGTGTTAGTGTGCCTCTCTTGACATTAAATTGATAGCCTGAAATGGTCCATGGGTGGGCGGTGGATGAGTGTTTACTGGCAGATACTACAAGGCCATTTCCTCCCTACTGGAGAGCCAGTTTCTAAAACATTCCACAGCTCCTCACAAGGTTTGGACCAGTCATCCTGGGGACCTGGGAAGAAATTCCTGAGGCCTTTGAATCTCCTACAAAACCAAAGAGCAGATCTACAACGTACAGACCCACATCGTACGCAATGCAGCTTGTGTTGCAGGGGCAAGTGGTGGTTTCCTTTGTAGGGGTGGGCAGAGGACTCCATAGTGCAGGCCAGCCTGGAAGTTCTGCATAGGTTAGGCCTCCAACCACGGCAGTCTTCTTCCCTTTGCTTCTTGAGTGCTGGGATTACAAGAATTGTCAACCCTCATGCCTAGCGGAAGGGTTTCTGCTCATAGTCGATGGAACCCCTTAGAATGAGGATGTGATTTCTCCTACTTTTCTAGTGTTGTATGGGGGGAGAAGTTTAGTGCTAGAACTGCAGGGCTGTCAGTCAAGCCAGAGTCAAGATAACCAGAAAGATTCAGTGCTTAGTCCCAGAGAGGAAGAAATCAGGCGTCGACCAGACTGGCTGGATGTGGAAACCAAAGGTGAACAGAGTCAGCTCCCTGGAGCCTCAGGGTAGAAATCAAAAGGTCAAAGGAACCGAAGATTTTGAAATTCCCCAAGAGTTACAGCTGTTAACTAGGCAAGCTCTCCAGCCCTAAGTAAGCTACACTCCCAGCTCTATAGCCATCTTCAGGGGGACAACTTCCGGATTCCCTGAATCTGCTCAGCCTTTTTGGCCTGGCCGGTGGCTGTGGTGGGATGACCCTTCTCTGGTATTCTGAGTGTTCCAGTAGTCCACAGTTCTACTTGTCATCCTTTTAAGGATGGGTTCTTTTGATCTCACAACAAATATAGAATGCCCATATATTGTGTAACTGACCTCAAAAATTAAGATAGACTCCTGCCCTCAAGGAACTCGCAACTCTGGCTAAGTATTTGCAGTAAAGAAAGTGTGGTAAGCTCTAGGGAAATGGGTCTTGACATGTATTCAAGGTCTAATTTGAGCTACTTCTCTGTGGAGCAGGTAAGGAGCTGCTCCTTGTTCATAGTACTCAGTATTTTCTAGGAGATGGTGACAACTGGATTTTCAGCAGGATCTGTGGAACAGAGAGGTGTTGCTTTGACCACCATGGCAAGAGAAAGGATATCTAAAGAAACACAGATGTGTATCCCTTCCTCCAGCTATCAGACTACTAAAAAATGAAGAACCACGCAATCACGGACACACATGCACGCACGCACGCACGCATGAACGCACGCACGCACGAACGCACGCACGCACGCATGCGCACACACACACTTTTGCCAGAGTTTTCATGCTGGAGGAAAGAAAAGGCTAAAGCCCTGTGCTAGTCAGAGAAAGGACTTGCTTCCTAGGAACAGATTCCATACAGTTCTGACAATTCAGGGGACCAACTTCCAGGACAGACTGGAGCTAGGACAATGATGGGTCAGGGATAGACAGGACTACACCTTGACCAGAACTGTTAGTTATGTATGTCTCTTGCCCTCTATTTAAACCTAAGCCTTAAGTCAGCGCTCCCCACACACAAGGATGAACTGGGGTCAGGGGCATGGGTCACTGACACTTTTTATTTCTCAATATGGCCACATTGGATAAATTTTCTTTCTCAGCTTTTCACTATTAAGTGTCTCTTTATTGGTATATAAGGACAGGTGACCGTAGCTTGCTGAGGTTGCCAGGGACTAGATCTTCAGCTTATGACTCTAGTAACATTGTCACGCCCACCACTATTGATGCCATGTCCTACAAGGCTAACTGTCACAGAACATATAGCACTGGTCTGTTGTTTGTGGTTTGTTTGTTTGTTTGGTTGGTTTGTGAGACAGGGGCTCACTATGTAGCTCTGGCTATCCTGGAACGCACTCTATAGACCAGGCTGGCTTTGAACTCACAGAGATCCACCTGCCTCTGCCTCCCAGAGTGCTGATATTAAAGGCATGTACCACCATGTCTGGTTGGTTCCGGTTATTAACAAAGGTGAAATTGGAAAACTGGACTAGCTTAAACTTTTCAAAGAAGTTTATCAAATATCGACACAGAGGAAGTCCAATTAGGTCTTAGTCACAGCCCAAGCCCTCCATCCTCAGCCTCAGGTAACTAAGAGAGTAATTTAATGTGGGTAATAAAGTTGGCTCAAAGCAACCAGGAGCACATACTGTCCCCCAAAGGCGTGTCCTGAAAGTCAGCAGCTGAGATGGCTCATCTGCTCACACTGACTTTTTCACAGCAGCACTCAGCTCTGAAATTAACCTGTCATCTAAATTGAAGGGGAGAAAAGGCAGAAGGTCTAGGACACAGTCATCCAACCCGACTAGCGGGCCAGTCACTGACGTCAAGCCCGAAGAGAATGGTATTAATCATTCCAGCCTGGTGTGCAGTTGAGGACAGCTCTGTCCAGCTCTCCCAACCCATTCCTGGGATCTTTCCACCAGCCATGCACCTGCTGCTGGCCACAAACCCTCAACTTTGAGACAGGCACGCATGCAGGCTGCCATCGATAGCATTTAAAGCCACACTGCACCCTTTAGTAGAGTCCAGGCTTTGTGGAGGAGAAAGGAAACAAGGCATAGTAGTGTCACCCCTATGATCCCACCCCACCCCCACCCCCAAGATGTGTATGTCTTTAATCTCTGCAGGGTAATCGCCCCTAAAATGGTCATTTCCTGGGAACTTAATGAGAATATAGGATTAATGTCCCAAAGAACTCTTGGGGCTGGCTATTAATTCCCCTTAGGAAATACCAGTGGTCTTTAATCAAAATTGCCTAAATTACAAGCTGGTGAAGCATGTCCTTACAGGACTTAGGGGGCAGCTGTTACACCAGCTATTTCCGATAGATGGCGCCCACTTTCATGTAAATAAATCATTCATAAATTTTTCTTCCTTTTTTCCCCCCCACGGAGATGGGGGGCAGGAGACACCAGAGAGAGTGGAAAGGACTTAGTAAAGGTCCAGACAGGAGCGTTCTGTCCAAGGGCTGTTTCCACACCTAGCACACTTCTGAGACTCTGAAGACAGAGCCAGAGACCCCCCCCACACACACACACACCAGTCCTGCTTGCTGTGTGCAGCTCATTCTGTGCAGCCAGTGATAAGGAAGGGAGGGTGAGAGTCGGGGCAGGAGAGCCGGAGCACTACGCACGGCCCCTTTCTCTCAGCTTTGCGGAAGGATCAGGGTGCTCAGAAGACTTCCCAAAGCCCAGGCTCTGTAAGTGTTGTGTTTCAAGACCCTTCCTGCCTTTGATCACAAAACACCAGACTTCTGCTTGTTTCCATGAGGACTTACAAATAACAACACGGGTCTTTGTTAAACAAAAGCAACCCAAACTAACAACCGAAGAGTCTCCCAGCCTGTGTCTTGAATCCTATAATTCTCAGATAAGTATTCCTACACTCCTAGGAAAGGATCGGGCATAGTTCTGCTTGACTTTCATCACAAACCCTAGAGGCAGCCAATCCTTGAGGATTTCTCAGGCTGCAATCCTGGAGACTTGGCACCATGACTCAGATATGAATGGAGTCAGGGTTGCTCTATTTTGACTGGGAGACACTGCCTCCTGATTGATTTGGCAGACTAAGTATTTTGATATTTATGTCTCACAAAGAGTTTAAGGTCCTGGGAGCCAGAAGTTTAAAATGGTCATAATTCTACTGGTGGCTTAATCCCTAAATTAAAAAGTCAAGGACGATATGGTCCCAGATATAGCCTAAAGCATTCTGGCTTCATATTCCATCCAGCAGCACACTGGCTATTTGAAGGTCAGTGAAAAAAATGAGAGCAAGGGGAGTGGTCTCTTCACCTCTCAGGGTGCCTAGCAAAGCTAAGCACGTGGTAGGGACTAGTTTTCAAAAACTGATTGAAATGGTTGAAGAATTCTCCAATCCAATCAAAATCTTCTGGATAAAGGATATCCAGCTATCCAAAACAACTAGCTTGGCTGCACCAAAACAGAGAAATGAACAAAATATCTAGAAACTAAGGTTCTGCGAAGGCATCGCAAGATTCTGCTTCTCCAGCTCCTCCGTCAGCTGCACAACTCCCCACTGATAAAGTGGGTTACTAAGCAACTTCCCAGAGAAACTAGAGTAGAGCCTACCTCTTAATGCTGTTTGTAAGGGTGCTTTGTGAGTTAAAAAAAGAACTCAAAGAGTTCTGGTTTGGGCTTTCTTTTTCCTACGCCTTCCCCCTGGAGCACTGGTGTTACCGTGTGTGCTTCCTTGTACTTTATCTCAACACAAGGCGGTGAGAAAGAGATCGTTATGTTCATATTTATAGATGAGAGATCTCACTGCCTAAGCAAATGAGTAGAAACTCTGAAAGTTTGTTTTTTTAATCACAGTTTCTTATTCTTCTACACCGTCTTGCTTTTCAACTCACTATGAAATACATTGACTAATTTTTGCTTCCTCCATTCTGCAACTCTTAGAATTTCCTTTTACTGGATTCGGTTTTTCCAGAGGCAATATGAGAGAGAGCCACCTGGACTTTGTTTCCTAGCAATAAGCACACACACACACACACACACACACACACACACACACACACACACACACACACACACACCCTCCCCACGTTTGATCTGCAGGCATTATAGCAAACCTATCACTCTGAAAAAAACAGGTGAGACGATCACCCTCCTGGCCTTCCAACACACCTGGATTAGAAACGGCTGCATTGAGTCAGCTGTTGGACTTCAGGCTATCTGTAAAATGGGCATAATTACTGCCTACCCGATTTGTAGGTGAGTGAACACGATCACTGTGAACAATGAATGCAAAAGCTCCCAGCACACAGTAGGTCTGTTTCCTTCTCTGGCCTAGAGCTGTTGAGAGTTAACATGCAGGGAAGCAGGACGCCTCCTTTCAGCCAGAATCGGACTTACTGAAACCTGAAACTGTGGGAATGGACAGGAAACTGGAGCAGCCCTTGGATCTCTTTCCCACACGACCCTAGGGGGTGGGAGTGTGTGTGTGTGTCGGGGGTTGGGGGGGGGGGATAGGATCAGTGTTCCATCTAGGGTGGGCAGTCTCTGTCCTTCACTCGCCCTAGCACCAACACCAGCACCAGCCAGCCGCAGGTCTTCACGACCCCGCCTGCAGCTCGAGGCTTGGGGGGTGGGGTGGGGGAAAACCAAAAAAAACAACCCAGATCCTGAGGGCGCATCGGCTGGCGACAGACAGCTCTCACGTCTTCCCGGCCTCCATGCCCGTAGGGTCCGAAGCCTGGGTCGTTGGCCTCTGCGCGGGCTGCCCTCGGGGACCCCGCGGGGCTGTGGGCGTGGCGAGCGCCCGCCTGCTGAGGCGCCCTGCTAGGCTTGGCCTTGTGTGTGTGTGTGTGCGCGCGCGCGCGGTGGGGAGGGGGGGCGGTATCGAGCGCGCGCAGGCAGCCGGGCCCGCGCGCCGCGCCGCCGCCTCGTCCTCGCCCGGGGCTGCCCGGCCCCTCCCCTCCCCCGCGAGCTGCGCACCGGCAGCCGGCTGACCCAGCAGCCCGCGCCCGCGCCCGCGCCCTTGTCCGCGCGAGCCGGCGGCGGGCTCCAGTCAGCCGGCGACATGAGCGGCGGCGGCGACGACGTGGTGTGCACCGGCTGGCTGAGGAAATCGCCTCCCGAGAAGAAGTTGAGGCGCTATGTGAGTGAGGCGAGCGGGCGCGGCCCGGCGGGCGGGCGGGCGGGCGGGCGGGAGGACGAGGGGCGTCCCGCGCGGCCTCCGAGGTGGGGGCGCTGAGAGAGGCCGGGCGCGGCGGGTCGGGGTCCCCCCCACCCCGGCGGCCTCGGAGGGGGCGGGCGGCGGGGTGCGAGCGGGGCGCCGCACACCTGTCACAGGTGCGCCGCCGAGGGGCGGGGCGCAGGTCGGGGCTGCGGCTCCGCGGCTGCCGCTGCTCGGCGCCGGCCTCGCCGGGAACTCCGCGCCGTGCCGAAGTTTGTAGCGGTTGTTCCGGGCGACCCGGAGAGTTGACCAGCCGGGGCTGGGGGGGGGGGGGGGGACGAGTCACCCCGAGCCGAAGGGTAAGCTGAGGGGCCGCGCGGCCCCGGGGCCCCACAAAGGGCGAGGCGCCGCGCCCCTCTCCGGGTCCCTTTCTCCGGCCGCCCCTCCCCGGTGGCTGGCGGCTTCCTTCCAGTCCGCGGCCGGCCGCTGCATCACCGGCAGCGTCAGCGGCATGTGCAGCGCTTGTATTAAGTGACTCATTTGTTTGTCCCCCCCGTTCTTTCCCATTATTCCGCATGTCTCTCACAGTCCCCCCCCCACCCCACCCCCCACTCCCCGCGCGGTCGTCCGCTCCACGGGGTGACACTGCAATTCGGTCCGCTGTAACTGGCCGGGAGTTTTGTGTTGAGCAGCCCTTGGTGTCTGGGGTCTGGAGAGATCATGGTTCTGACTTGCTAGGTGGTGCTAGCTGACGGTGTTTACTGAAATTGCTGGGACAAGTTGTCCCCTCTAGGTGAGAAACTGACAATTGGGGGGGGGGAGCACCCCCCTCCTCCTTGCCCAGCGAGGTCAAAGAACAAAGTGGTGCCAGGATCCGAGGTTGGGGTAGTCCGAGGAGTTTAGAAACGGAAAGTCCGTTAAAGGAGTGCAGGTTCTCCCATCCCGCTTCACTTGCCAAGAAACGTCCTTGTGCCGCTGCCTGGGAGTGCTGGCCTCTGAGAAATCACTCCCACAGCCTGGAAGTGAGCGGTTGCTTCCAGCTGCAGTGCATCAAGGGAGCTCCCAACAGACCCGGCCCTCTGTCAGCTGCGCTAGTGGCTGGCCATGGGGGACAGAAGCTTACCAGAGTTTCCTGTCTCTGCTCCCCAGATCAGAATCAAGGGACTTCTGGCCTCTGGACTGAGGAAGTGACATTCTGTTTTTCAAAGGAAGTGTTGTTGTTGGGGAGTGCAAGTGTGTCAATGAAATCAGGCTCTGACTTAGGTCATTTGTGCGGGGGTGGGGGGAAATCTCAGGATTTAGTGCATAGCTTTTGAGCACGAACAAAGATTTGACATATAGTAATATAATAGAGGTGTTTAAGCTTTAAAGCTCATATTGGGGGTTTTGATGTGGATAAAATATTTTAATTACTAAGAGGGAGTTTTGTTATGTTTTGTTTTGTTTTTGCTTGTTGCTGTAACCCAGGCCTGTAATTTCAGCACTTGCATTTGGGAGACAGGCACGAGGATCACAGGTTCAAAGCCAGCATAGTTCCAGCATTCTAGGCCAGCTTAAGCTATGTGAGTTCCTGTCTCTCTTTTGAACACACATAACCCAGCCCCCCCCCCAACCCAACAAACCACACACACACACACACACACACACACACACACACACACACACAAGTGAACACCACCAAGATGGCTCAGTGGGTAAAAGTGCTTGTCCTTCAAGTGACGTGGTGACTTAAATTTGATCCTCTGGAAAGCATATAAAGATAGAGTTCTGACTTCCATGTTCATACTGTGATGTGTACATACACTCACATACTCTCCCTCACATACACAATAATAATAATTAAGAGAATTAGGGAGGATTTCTTTTTTTTTTTTCCCTTGGGGGTGTGATTGTTCATGCCTGTAATCCCAGCACTTGGAAGGTAGAGGCATGAGGATCAAGAGTTCAAGACCATCCTTGGCTGCATAGTAAGCTCAAGGCCAATGGAATGCTACAAGACCAGCCAGTGGAATAGTGTCCTGTTTTTAAAAAATGCAATTTTCTAATTAGAAGAGAATGTAACATAGTTGGTAGAATGCTTGCTTAGCATACAAGATGTCCTGGGTTTTTTCCCAGCACTGCATAAACAGGGCTGGGTGGCATAAGCCTGTAAAACCAGCATTCCAAGGAGAAGGAAGGAGGATTAGAAGTCCGGGTCATCCTTGAATTGAAAAAAAACAAAAACAACCCTACTTTAGAAATCTTTGAAACTTTGTTTTTGAAAAAGCTTGCAAAAAAGTTGATACTGTTGCACTTTGACTCATGGCTACATCAACCCTTACCACGTAGAGTCTCTTTATGACCTAGCTCTTCAGTGTTTTTTAGAACAGCTTTACCACAAAATAGCCAAGTTTGGAGGCTTGTGTCAACCCCAGGTTTTATCCATTTAAACTCCTTAGTGCTCTCGGGTCCTCTGATGACCTCAGCTTCCCCCTTTCACACATTCCCTTTGGCTCCAGCCCCCAAGGCATCTGACACAAGCTACAGCCTGTGTGACTGGAAGCCTCTCCAGGGGTAGAAGTCCAGTCCTCCTGCTTCCAGCCAATCTAAATAACCTATGCTTCCAGAGTGCAGCCTCCTCCATCCACTGAGTTTCTGGGAAAACAGTTGGCTTTTACACACACATCCTCATACTAGGGATTGAACTGAAGGTCTTGCCTATGAACTCAAGGTCTTGCCGGTTCTGAGCAAATGGTCCATCACTGAATCCCCAACCCTTACATTTTACTTTTCCTTTTAAAATCTCTGCCAACTGTGTTAAGTTATAGCTCTGTTCTTGGTTTCTTAGAAGCTCAAGTTAGTTAGACTCAAACTTAGAGATATTTCCCAGCCAGATTGCTGCATACATAACTCCTAAATAGTTGTTGTAACTGGTATACATAATAGTCATATTTGGTATTGTAGATTGACATGTCTTCATTTTAAGGGTGCATCAAGCATCGGAGATAAAGGAGAAAGTAGCATATTAAATACATGACGGTTTAAGGCTCTTTTGAAAACATAACACCAGTGTGTGGGGAAAGGAAGGCAATAGGAAAAAAATACAACTTGGAAGAAGTTATGTTTTCAGAGATGTGTTGTGTTGTTTTGTTTTGTGATAGGGTCTCATCCTCACACTGGCCTGAAACTCATTGTGTAGCCCAGGCTAACTTTTGAATTTGGGGTGATCTCCTGGTTCTCTCAAGTGCTGGTATTGAAGGCATATACCAACACATCTGGCAATGGGGGTTTTGTTTTTAGAGGTTTTTTTTTTTTTCCTCATTGGATTTTCTAATTGATTAAGCATAAGAAAGAAGAAATGATCTAGAGCATTGGTTCTCAACATGTGGGTTGCTACACCTTTCACAGGGGTCACATGTAAGATACCCCTCCATATCAGACATTTACATTAGGATTCATAATTGTAGCAAAATTACAGTTATGAAGTAGCAATGAGACAATTTTATGTTTGGGGGTCACTGCAACATGTAGTAAAGGGTTGCAGCGTTAGGAAGGTTGCGAACCACTGAGCTAGAGAGTATTTGTTGTGCGTCCTAAAGAAATTGGGTGGGGAGGAGAGGGAATATACTGAGTATTACTCCTGGTGCATCATGTGACAACACTGAGGGCTGACAAAAGAAAGAGCATCATTCCTGTGTACGGCTGTGAGTCCACCCGTGCATGAGAATGCCGTTATATGTACTTAAATATCGAACAGGATTTTGTGGAGGGAAAATTTACACCATTCAATGTATTATAGTCTGTTCTACTTTCTAAGTGTTGCAAGATTTGAGGGAAAGAAGATTGGTCACAGCATTGCCCCCTGGTGGTTTATTTGAGGAAAGTTGTATTGGGTCTAATGAACAGCTGCAGGAAGCAAACAGTAACTGTTTGTTCTTCTTTTATTATCGTTATTAAATATGTGTATTCCTGGCTTTGGATTAGTTGACTAACCCATCCCTTCAGTGTTTGCTCGTCACAAAGAAGGTGGATCAGGGTATGGCCATCTGCACAAATCACAGTCAAATTTCCTAGTTTACTCAGTATTTACATGATTTCTTTCTCCTCTTCCCAGAGTTCATGAGGCACCCCACTGTCAGAGCTAATTCTACTCCCTGTACTTCGGCTTGCATTCTCTCCTACCTGCTCAGACAATTCTTGCCCCTTTTGGCAATTTTTTAATTAGGTCTTTGAGAATTTTGTACAATGTATTTTGACCATGGTTATCCTTCCCCTAACTCTTCCCAGATCCAGTCCCTTCCTTATCCACCCAACTTTGTGTCCTATTCTCACCCCAAACCCATCAAGTCTAATTTATGTTACCCATATGATGTTGGATGTATGGCCTGGTACTGGAGCATGATCAACCCTCCATGGGCCAGGATAAAGGGTGCCACCATGCCTACCTTATTGATAATTTTAAAGGACCAACTGTTTATTTCACTGATTTTTATCTGTTGCTTTTCTGTTTACAATTTCACTGGTTTCTGTTCTCTATTTTAACCTTTTTTTCTAGTATCATTTGTTTTATATTACTTGTCTAAGATTTTATATAATTTATTTTATTTAATTTCATGTTCATTGGTATGAGGTATCAGATCCCCTGGAATTGGAGCTATAGGCACTTGTGGGATGCCATGTGGGTGCTGGGAATTGAACCAGGATCCTCTGGGAGAGCAGCCAGTGCTCCTAACCACTGAGCCATCCCTCCAGCCCTAATGTGGGAGTTTAAATTACTGATTTGAGACTTTTCTTCTAGTGCTAATATACACATTTAGTGCTATAAGTCCCCTTTGAAGATTGTGTTTTTTTATTCTAAAATTTTTCATAATTTATATTTTCATTTAGCTCAGTATTTTTTTTTTTACTTCTCTTGAGACTGACTTTGACTCATGGATTATTTAGATATATGTTGTTTAGTTTCCAAATGTTTAAAGATTTTCTTGTTATTTCTGTTTCCAATTCTTAGTTTGTCTCTATTGTGGGAATAAAATACATTCTGTATAATAACAATCATTTTAAGTTTGTTGAGATTTATTTTATGACCCAAGATAAGATTGTTCTTCCTTTATGTTCCTTGACTACTTGAAATGATGTTTATTCTGCTATCATGAAGTAAGGTAGTCTACAAATGCCAATTAGACCAGGTGTGGTGGTACATGTGTGTAATACCAGCACTTGAGATGATAGGAGGATTATGAGTTTGATAGCCAGAATTACATGGAGAGTGCGAGGTCAGCCTAGGACTACATAGCAAGACTCTGTCTCCAAAATACAACAAAAATATCACTTCAAATCAGGACATTCTCCTGAGCTTCACATGTGTAAGTGTTTTGCATGCATGTTTGTATGTGTATCATGTGTGCCCTGGTGCCTGTGGAGGCCATCAGTGGGCATTGGATACCCTGGAACTGGAGTTACAGATGGTTATAAACCACCATAAGAACTAGAAACAGAACCCAGGTCCTCTAGAAGAGCATCAGATTCTCTTCACTGCCAATTCATCTCTCCAGCCCCCTGAGTTTTATTATATTTTATTTTAGAGATAGGAGCTCATGTAGCCCATGATAGTCTTGAATAACCTGTGTAGTCCATGTTGCCCTTGAATCTCCTGCACTTTTTTTCACTACTATCATATACTATTTCCTCATGTAGAAGTAATCTACATGTTCATCAATGAATGAATGGATAAGAAAAATGTTATTTTTGCATACAAAAGAATAGCTTTGCTGGGCAGTGGTGGCACACAGCTTTAATCATAGCACTTAGGAATAGAGGCAGGCAGATCTCTGTGAGTTCAAGGCCAGCCAGGTCTACCAAGTGAGTTCCAGGATAGTCATACTACACAAGGAAACCGTGTCTTGTAAAAAAACCAAAAAAAAAAAGAATAGCCTTAAAAATGTTGACACATAGATATGTTACAAACTATATGAACTTTGATGATATTATGATAAATAAGCTACTCACAAAGGACAAATATATGACTATTTTCATAACTTATCTAGATTAGTGATGGAAAGAATGGTGATTTGGAAGGTCTGAGGATAGAAATTATAAGGAACTGTTTATTGTGCAGTGGATTCAAAGTTTCAGTGATACAAGTTGAAAGAATTCTGAATAAGGATGGTAGTAATGGTGCCACAACAATGTGAATGTCTTTAATGCCAGCTCAGGGTATTTCATTTACTTAACAGTCAAGATGGTAGATTTCATATTTTGTGTACTTCACCACAATTAAAAATAAAACAACTTCTAGCGGGCTGGAGAGCTGGCTTCTGGGTTCAATTCCCAGGGACCACATGGTGACTCACAACCATCTGTAAGTCCAGTTCCAAGGGATCTGATACCCTCTTCTGGCCTCTGTGGGCACCAGGTCATATATATGGTACACAAACATACATGCAGACAAAACACCTATATGCATAAAATAATAAAATTTAATTTAAAAAAATCTGCATTTGGTAGGGGTGAGGAATGTTGCTAGTGTTACTTTTCTTTATTGCTGATATTTCTAATTCAAGAAAAGACAAAAATGGACTCTCCATAGCCCTAACTCATCAACATCTGAGAACCAGAGGCAGTGGATGTACACAGAGAGCTTGAAAGCACATCTGTTCCTTCACCAAATGAAACATCTCTGGCATTGCTGTCTATCTCTGGCTGGTCTTTCTCTAGATCACAGGGAATAATGGAATATGATAACTTAGTGCTGCAGCAAAATGTGCAGAAGTGTAAAGCAGGCCTTTGCCAGGATCCAGAACAACTTTGACAACTGTAACTAGAGAGTATATCACATTCTTTCCCTTCCTAAAGGAATAAATCAGTACTTAACCCTGCCTTCAAAGAATTTACAGACTAGGGAGACACATGAGAAGCAGAATGCTGTACTTATGTAGATTTATATGATCCAGCAAACGAACTGTAAAGGTAAGAGCTCTAGGTATAGAAGATAACAGGAGTTTTGAGACAGAAGGGAACCTGAGTTGGACTCAGAAGTTTGTGGGCTAAAAAGGAGTATGATGTGTAGGATGACAGAGGCTGTGAATATGAGATTAGGAAACAGTAAATCCATCCAGAAAGGAGGAATCAAGTCCATAGAAGAAAACCGAAGGAGTGTTAAGGAGGGATGTTCTCTAGAAGGCCCTTGATGGTGGGATATTTACTGGTGAAGAGCATCCCTCTTACTCAGTAAGTCTTTGCCTCACAGCTTGCCATTTTTTTCATTTGAAATGTTAGTGTGAGGTGACAGTGTTTATCTTCAGAAGACCCGACTCAGTGTTTGGGTTATTGAGTGAATTAGTTCCTTCTCTGCTTCCTACTTTATTGCCTGTGAAACTGGAATGATGCTTCTTACTCCATGGAGTTTGAGAATTTGCCAGGATAATGTGGAAAAGAAATCTCAAGCACCATGTCTAGCACAGAGATGTGTGGAAGTATTTAGTGTTGGAGGAAGTAGCAGAATGGGACGACGCAAATTTATACTTATTAAACCTTTCGTAGGAAATCTGATCATGAGCATGAGTGTCTTCACATCCATTTCACACTGGAGCCAGATTAGATGTGCAATGTAAGTGGAATTCTGAAGCTAGAATTGAGTGCTAAGGAGTTAGATTTTCCTGGAACGAACATCTCAAGGGTCTTCCAGTTTGGGGGACTGGAAATTAAATTACAGTGATTTGCCTGAAGCTGTGACTTTGAGAAATGTGTGTGTGCTGAGAGTGTAGAGATGCATGTGAGTTTCTGGAACCCACATTTGAGAGTGGTCTAAAATTCAAACACCTTCTAGGGAGTGATATATTTGTTTTTGTTGCTCTGATAAAATATTATAACTTAGGTATAGGTAACTTAGGAAAGAAAGAGTTTGTTTTGGTTTATAGTTCCAGAGTGAGTGTTTGAGTCCATACTGGCAGGGAGGGTGCTGGAGCAGGAAGCTGGCTAATCGCATTTCATCTACACACCAGGAAACAGTGAACTGGGAGCTGACCCTCAGTGTCCTGCAAGGCGGTACCTCTTAAAGGCTCCATATCCTCCTCAAACAGCACCCACCAACTGGGAACTAAGTGTTCAAATATGGGAGTTTATGGGAGACATTTCTCATTCAAACTACTACTAGTAGTAATCCTTCAAACTTACCTCAGAGATCCTCTCCAAGTTTCTCCAAAGTGAGCCTTTTGCTGGATGTGTTTCTAAAATACGATTTTACCTCTAGCATTCTGATACTGGGCTAGGCTCCTTTTGCACTTTACAGACAATGTAATGTCTCATTAAGCACAGGGTGTAGGTATGATGCCATTGTTGGACAACAGCTCAAAGCAAAGTACCGTCGTCAGTCATTGTCATCAATGTATTGTAACTACTGTACTCTCAAGTTTATGCTTGCTGCTTTTTACTGATTTACAAGTTGTTGGAATAATGGGTGTACGGGGCTGGGGAGATATCTTAGTTAACAAAGCACTTTTCCACGAAAATGTGGTGGTCTGAGTTCAATCCCAGAATCCACACAAAGCCAGATGTGGTGGCACATGCTTGTATTTCCAGTGCAGGGGAGACAGAAACAGAAAGATCTTTGGGGCTCCCTGGCCAATCAGCCTAATTTAATTTGTGAGCCCCAGGTTCCAGGTGATACACCATGGGTAGATGGCTCCTGAGGAGTGATACCTGATATTGTCCTTTGGCCTCCATGAGCTCTTGTACACTCATGCACACATAAAGAACAGTGAGCTGCTTCCATAATACCCCTCAAACAGATCAATTATGATATTTTTGAGATAGTATCTATATGTGTTACCCAGGCTGATCTTGAACTTAGTATAGTCTTCCCACCCCAGCCTCCTGAGTAAATGGAACTACGGGTATACACTATAATCTGGCTCTCAGTATTTTTTTTTTATAATTATGGGCACACATACTTAAATATATTGAACTTGCTGGGTGGTGGTGGCGCACACCTTTAATCCCAGCATTCAGGAGGCAGAGCCAGGTGGATCTCTTTGAGTTCGAGGCCAGCCTGGTCTACAGAGTGAGATCCAGGACAGAAACCAAAACTACACAGAGAAACCCTGTCTTGAAAAACAATATATGTATGTATATATATATAAACATATTTGGACCTATTATATTTGTTTTTGTTTCTGAAGTTCAGATTGTACTATCCTTAGCCTGTGGGACCCTGTTCAACTTGGCTTCTGATATGATACTACTAGTTTAATGGTTTCTTTGCTACATGCTATGACAAGGTCTTCCAGGTTTATTTTGTAATATCTTAATCCAGATATGGAATTATCCAGTTCCTTAAAGGATCCTGATTCTTCTTACGAAGAATGCTGTATCGAAACTCACCATGGAAAGTAAAGAGTGTTGTCATTGGGTTGGTTGCACAGTTGGTTTTTTACATGGCAGTCAGCTATCAGTGAGCTAGCATTCGGTATTCTGCTTCTCCCCATACACTGAAATTATGAATATGTACATTTACTTCTGCATAATATTTGTCCAGTTTTGGATTATAAAAAATCTTGATTATATAGAAAAATAAAGCAAAATGTGAAAAGAATAAAGATTCATAGGGTATCACATATTATCAAAACATCACATTTGTTTCATCTATTCTTTTACTATATCTTTTTTTAAACTTATAGCACCTGGTATTCCCAGGTGGCTTCCCATCCAAATACTAACCAGGCCCATCCCTGCTTAGCTTCTGAGATCAGAAGAGATTGGGTGTGGTCTCCTTTTAATATTTCCTTGCTTTAATATTATAAAATCCTAGAGGCATATATAAATCTTAAAATTTCCATCTTAGTAAAGATGCCATATATTACAGATGTATTTCCCCAGTTGGACATTCATGTTGCTTTCAGTTATTTACTATCATATGCAATGTATCTGTCATATAGGTGACACTCTTCTAAGAATTTCACTAAGCTCTTAACCGTTGTTACATATATACCATGCTATAACTACAATTCACATGGGAGATTTCTTGGAAAGAAAATCAGCATCTTTCCTTAGTCTGCCTTAAAAGAAATGTGACAGTTGGAGCTCTGGTGGTTTGCACAGCCCAGTTCTTTGTTCTTTAAAGTTTTGAACAAACATTACATTACAGTTGATGGCATTTCCTTGAATAAGAAAGAACTGGAGAGGGCTGGTGAGATGGCTCAGTGGGTAAAAGCACTTGCTACCAAGCCTGATGTCTTGGGTGTGACCTCCAGAACCCACATGGTAGAAGGCAAGAGCTGACTCCCCCAAGTTGCTCTTCACACATGGGCTGTGGCAGGCACATGCCCTCCTCCCCCTTGCATACAGGCAATTAATTAATTAATTAATTATGTTTTTTAAAAAGGAAACAACTGGAACAGGAACTGAGTTGAAAGTAAGATTGTTTTAGCTACAGGTTCTGGAAACTTGCACAGGATGCTGTTTTCATGTTATACATGGCAGCATATACCTTCTAGTTCTAGTAGTTGACAGGCTGAGGTGGAACCTGGGCAACATAGTGAGAGGCAATCTCAGAATCAAACAGGAGGAGAGATTTGCAAGGCCTCACTCCTCCCTGAGGGTCTGTAGGCAGTTAATGGTTGCTAGAGGAGGAGGGAACATTTTTTTTCAGCAGTGTAGCTGAAGATGCCCAGGTAAGATGCTCAGGCTTTTATTATCACCGTGCTCCTGTAACCTACTCTAATGAAATTCACTGGGACACACACACACACACACACAGAAGTAAAAGGAGGTCTTCTTGGAAAGAGGAAGGAGATCAACAGGAATGGGATAGGGACAAGACAGGATAATAAGGGGAGTGAATATGGTCAACATACATTATAAACATGTATGAAAATGCATTTAAATCTTTTATGTATAATCTATGCTTAACAACACATAAAAACAAAAATAGAATTTTAGTGACACTTAAATTTTACTTTTATAGTGTAGTTATTATAAACACAAATAACAGAAAAGTAACAATATTAACAGCACCTGCAACAAAAGGAAACACAACATTTAAATGTATTTCTTTTGTCTATTTTTTCCTGTATTTATATATTTGTATAGTTTACAAACTGTGAAAGACTGTTCACCCTGTGTATTACCTTAAGCTGGTATATTAAAAATATTCTGTGTCATAAAATACTCTTCTAAGACATGGCTTGTTTGTTTATTTGTTTGAGAGAGGGTTATATAGCCTTGGCTAGCCCAGAACTCAATATGTAGACTAGGCTGGCCTCAAACTCATAGAAATCTACCTGCCTCTGCCTCCTGTTGCTATGTAATTTGTTATATTTTGTAATATTTAATCTTGGGATTAAAGGTGTTCACCACCATACCCAGTAAGCTATGGCTTTTTAATGACCATATAAGTAGAATGGCATTAACATAGAGCTTCTCAAGAAAGATCACTTTTATCCATTTCATGTTCCTTTTAAAGATGTGTATTTTTATTAATTTTTTGACAATTTTATATAATGTATTTTGATCATATGTACCTCCCACCTAATTCCTACCTCCCTAACCCCTTGAACTTCTTGTCCTCTTTTGTCCTTTAAAAAACAAGCCATGGAGTTCAGTTGTGCTTTCCAATATACTCCTGGGTGTGAGGCCATCAGCTGGAGTATGGTTGACCTACTAGGAACAGCACTTTTATAGAAAACTGACTCTCCTTCCCCCAGAGCCATCACCTGTCCATACTTCTTTGGTTAAGGGTAGGGGCCTGTAAACCTTCCTCCTCCATGATAGAATGTTGACTGGCTTGATACAGGCATGCACAGCTACTTTGAGTTCATGAGTGCAGCAGTATTTCATATCCTTGGTGTTTACTGGTTTATTATAAACAATATATGTAACGGTAGATGTTTACCTGGATCTAGGTTGCTGGGTATGACCCTTCTTCCACATGACCTTATTTTGGAGGTGCAGTGAAATGTTGATTTCTATAACAAACACACTGGCTTTAATTGGTCTGATCATATCAATTGCATACTGTCTCTTATTAGGTTATTATTATTTATTATTATTTTGATTTTTTGAGTCAGGGTTTCTCTTTGTAACAGTTCTGGCTGTCCTGAAATTTGCTTTGTAGACCAGGCTGGCCTCAAACTCACAGATTCCCTGCCTCTGCCTCCCAAGTGCTGTGATTAAAGGCATGCACCGCCACTGCCCAGCTTGAGGTTATTATTGTATGAAAAGTGAAGAACTTAGCACTTTGTATCAGTATTATCATTCACTGCTAAGATAATCATTCAGACACTCAAGTCTATGCTTATGCATTTTTAAAATCACTCTTGAGGCGAAAAATTCAAGACCAGAAAGCGTTTATTGGTATATATTCTTCATACAGTGTTGGGTCTCATACAGACAATTTCTTTCAAGTATATCATATATATTGACCATGTTCACTCTTCCCCATTCCATCATTTTAGTTCCCCACTCCTTCTCTGTTTCCCAACTTGTCTTCTCCCTCCCATAATCTTTCTTATGCTTTCATGACATAAACTTATATTAAATGGTTTTAGTATCTATAAAAAATTCTAGGACCCTTAAAGAAAATGTGTCACTTGTTTTTCTGCATCTGACTTTTTCACTTAGTATAATAATCTCTTTTCATCTATTTTCAGCAAATATGATTTTATTATTATTTATGGCTGCATATGAAAAAATTCAAGTGAATTTTCAGATGCTAAAGATACATATATTCAGATTCTATTTTGGGAAATCCTCAAATAACTGTAAGAAGCATGGTCTCTGAAGTTAGTCCTGGATTGGAGTCCAAACCTCCCATTGTTGTGTGGGATTGAGTAAATTTTCTTTTTGCCTTTCAGAGCTTTAATTTCCTATTCTGACTGGGCCAGAAAGGAAACAAGACTGTCCTTGGGGAGTCTGTATAAAGGGAAAGATATCTAAAACACCGTCTTATTGTAGTATCCGAAGAGCTGCGCACAGTGATGCCAGGTCTGGTGGGAAGACATTATCTCCTCCAGGGGAAAAAAATCAAAGGGGGTGACATTTGAGATAGGCCTCCAAAATGAATAACAATCAAATGTCACATGAGGTAAGTCTACAGAGTCACAATTGGGAAGTCCTTAAAAGAGAACCACTAGGCCGGGCGGTGGTGGCGCACGCCTTTAATCCCAGCACTCGGGAGGCAGAGCCAGGCGGATCTCTGTGAGTTCGAGGCCAGCCTGGTCTCCAAAGCGAGTTCCAGGAAAGGCGCAAAGCTACACAGAGAAACCCTGTCTCGAAAAACCAAAAAAAAAAAAAAAGAAAAGAGAACCACTAAATTAATGAACACACCTGATCAGATCACTCACTCATTCCTACTGAACTACAGGAAATTCTCTGCTCAAGTTATTTTTTCTCTTTTTGAGACAGGACCATATATATTCCAGATAGCTTTGAACTTGGTAAGTGTATGAGGATGGCTTTGAAATCCCAATCCTCCTTGTATCAACCATCTGAATGCTGGGATTATAAGCATGTGCTATCACATCTAGCTCATGTTATTTTAAGTTTTCTTGTCTACAACACCCAAAGTCACTTCCTAACTACATTATCTATTTATATCACAGAGTATCTAACATTTGAACAAGCAATTTCTTTAAAAATATGACTTGGTAATACATGAAAATATATTCAAACTCAGTAGCAATCAAAGAAATCTAAATGAAATTGTCAAGAATTTAAAAAATTATGTCTACTATCAAAGATGAATCATGGAAACCAAAACTCTACCTATCCTTTCTGAAAGTCTATTTGTTACAGTGCATCCAAAAGCTTTATGAATAACTCTACCCTGTGAATTAGAAATTTCATTTATAGGAATTTATCCTAACTATAGAAATCTTTGTTTTAAAGGGTCGTAATATCATTTAAACTAGTCAAGATCTGGGAGGTATAAGTAGAGCATGTGCTTAGCATGAGTGAAGCCCTGGGTTCAATTTGTCAGCAAAACAAGCAAACATAATAGACCTTAACCAAAAGACAAAGAAGCAATATAATAATAAACAGTAAAATACCTAGTGTCCAAGAACAAAAGAACCACATAAATTTGTCACTGTAATAATTATGTTACTATTTATAGCACTTAAAATACTCCTGACATTATATTCAATATCTCAGCAACCTATAAAGTAACTGTATAAGAGAATGCCAAATAGGATTTTCTGTTACCATGCAAATGGTAAATAGAATGCACAGCTAAACAGCGGAGGTAAGATCCCACAAGGTAGAGAGAGCAGTCAGTAAGCAGGGCAGACGTAATTCTAAGACTTAAAGAAGTTATAGTGTGAGATATTCTAACCCAGTCATGGCATGTGTCCCTGTACATCAACCTTTGCCACAATCCACAAGAGACTATGGAGAAATTGTGCCCCCCCCCCCCCCCCCCCCGATCTAGTGGGTTCTAAGAGAAATCAACTACAGGAGTTAAGGGGAAAGAAAAGAAAAGGGGAGAGAGCCCATGCCTGGTGAATATTTGTTTAGGCAGGCACTTACAGATCTGCCTGTTCCAATCCGGACAAAAGGGAAATGAAACGAGTGGAGGCAGGAAGCTATCACCCCACCATTGGTATAGAGAGAAGTCTGATGGGTCTAGTGGGCTCATGGACATTTCTGGTGGAGCCATCTGAGAGGGCTCAGGGTAGTAGAGGAGAGCAGAGAATCGTCTGACAGAGAACAACAGAGCTGAATACTGTTCTTTAGGTCTGAAGACCACACAGTGAAGAAACATCCTCCAAATGCATATCTAGGCAATGCTGGTTAAGCAACTGGGAACTCTGTTCAGGAGAATCCAAAGCAGCCAGCAGCTGTAAGTCCTTGTTCCTTACTCCCCTACCCATAGCAGAACAAGTAGAGTCTAGAAGGGCACGGGGAAGAAATATCAGAGATTGTGCACCTTCTCCACAGTGAGAAACAGCAGAGTCGGGGGAAAAAAGAAAACAAATCTACCCAAATCTACCATTCACATCTGCAGAACCACTGGAGTAGCCAGAGGTAGACCAGATACATGGAAATTTTTCAATGGTGGATTTTGAATAATCCAGCATGGCCAGAAAGTTGTATGGGCTCTGCATGAGGTTCATGAAGGAGAAATGATTTGATAAGGTTTAAAAATATAAACACTGGAGCCAGCTGTGATGGTGTGTGTCTTTAATCCCAGTATTGAGGAGGTAGAAGCAGTCAGATCTCTGTGACTTGAGGCCACTCTGGTCTACATAAGTGAGTTTCAGGCCAGCCAGGGCTACATAGTGAAAGTCTCAAAAATTGTGCACACACACACACATACACACACACACACACACACACACACACACACACACACACACACATAGGTGAAGGTTCTTGCCACCAAGCCTAACAACCTGAATGCAATCCCTCGAACCCACATGATAGAAGAACTGACTTCCAGAAGTGGCATGTGCTCTGATCTCCACATGCATGTCATGGCATGCACACCCACCCCACAAACAAACAAGATCAAATAACTGTAGTGTATTTTTGAGACAGGAGCTCACTATGTATTGCTGACTGGCCTTGAATTCACAGAGCTCTACATGCTCCTGAGTGCTGATGTTTGACACTATACCCTGCTGTAGTTAAAAAAAAAATTTTTTTGAGATAGAGTCTCACTATTTAGCCCTGGCTGACCTAGAACTCACTATGTAGACCCAGCTGGTCTTGAACTCACAGGGATCCACTTGCCTCTATTTCCTGAGTTCTGGGATTAAAGGTGTTCACCACTATATCCAGCTATAAAATTTTTTATAAAAAATAAATATTGATTTACTTTTATCCTAAGTAAATCAGAGCCTGTAAGGGATAGAACTTGGGGAAGGTGTCATTCAAAAGTTCATGTGAGTTTGCCTACCCACTGATTAAAAACCTTCACATATAGAAAAAAATGGAGGTACAAATGTCATGGTATTCTGGAAATGAATCTTTTTATGAGACTACCCAAGGTGGCTGTTAAGTTGGGCTTGACTAATAGCACTGTTTACAGATTGCTGTTGTGGGCACTAATGTGTAAGATGTTTTCCAACTGCTTTTTAAACCAAGGAGAAAGATACTAAGCACGTCCTTATTTGTATGAACTTCCATCTCAAAGTTTTCTATTAACTGGAGTTATGGTTGATGAGATTTATGCCAGAAAATACTATGCTTTTTTGTCACTGTGTGGTGTATATGTTGTTAATGCACAGTGTACCTCTAAAGATGCCTACCCTATAAACTGTTGAATTTGTGTGATAAAAAGTACAACAGGGTTTAGAGCATCCTGAAAATTACAAAGCAAATATTAGTTAGCAAATAACTAAAATGCCTGTCTGTACATGAAAGTAACAACATTGGTTTGCATTGTGAGAGATAAAAATATTGCAGCAAGAAGTCACACTAAATTGATAACAGTAAGGACTTAGAAGGGAGAGATGTCCAAACTTCAACTTTTTAGCCTTCTTCCCCATTTATGTTCAGGCTGACCCCAAACTCCTGGGATTAAGGTGATTGTTTTTGTGACTGAATAATATCCTATTATATATTGATCTGAATATCATTCTTTATTTATGCATTTTCATTAGTTGATGAGCAGTTTGGTTGTTTTTACTCTGTGCCTATTATGAATAATGCCATTATGACCGTTCATGTGTTAGTTTTTGAATGGATATGTTTTTAGTTCTCTTGGTCATATGCCTAAAAGAATTTTTTGGTCATATAGCATGTTTAACTCTGTAAGATCAAAATTGTTCTCAGAGTTGATCCTATTTGAGGTCCTTATTGTTCATAGACACAAATAAGTGTTCTCTATTCCCAAACTTTCAGGAAATTTATTGGAGTTGGGGGAACAGTATTTTTAGTGTTTACGGGAAATAGACTTTATTATGGCTAAGTCTAAAGGGGCTTCTAATTGTAATTGGCTTTGAAAAAGAGAAATCAAATATTTTCCATGCATAGTGATTTAACTTTGTATTGAAGACTCTGCAGTACACACAGACTTAAATAATTGCTACTTTTTGGAAGGTCCATTAGATATAAATCTTCCCCTTTGAGAATCCAAAGAAGCTTTCTTTTGGAAAACTGTGGCCCAGAAGAGGAGCACTAAGAAAATACAGACTACTCATTGCAAGCAGGGTGCCTCTCTCTGAAGATGTCAATTATATGCTCTTTGGCCTTCAGGAGCCTAGAGTAGAATCAGTTAATGGGTAACAGTCAGAGAACCACTGAGAAAGTGCTATAATGTTGACATAAAGTACTGTTAGAGCACAGAAGAAGGATAGTTAATGGATAGGATGATCAGAGAAGGTTTTGATGAGCTGTAATGTAAACTAGGTCTAGAAGGACCAGCAAGAGTTGGGCTAGCAGAAGAGAAGAAAGAACTTCATAAGAGAGTACACCATGTAAGACTGGCTGCAGCTTGCTGAATGATTGGAATGGAGCTGACAAATGGGAGGAAAGGTGGGATTTGCAAGCTAAATATTAGATGTTTTGAGACTCTGTATGTACATAAGTACATTGAAGGCTCTTAAATGGTAAATCCATTTAATTTGCTTAATGTGGTCAGATGTATTCAAATACATGTTTTTTGCTCTTTAGTAGTATATTTATGTCCTATGAAAACAGGGAAAGGAAGAGGAGTGAGAAAAAGTTTATAGGGAAATTAAACAAGAAGCTTGCTCACCAATCTGTCAATATAAGTCAGGGCTGGGGGATGTTTCTTAATCCCATAGGCAGCCCCTGTACTCCAGGTAAGGAAGTTGATGTTAATTGAACTTTGTGCCTTGGCCAGTTCACTACTTATTGAGACTCATCCTCAAGAAACAGACAGTACTGCTTGACCACAAGGTAGCTGAATTCTATGCTAAGAACAGCATGCATTTGCTCATTAAATATGTTTCAGAGATAAGAAAATTGAGGAACAGAAAGACTAAAGAAAATACTGAGGGTTACATTCTAGTAAATGAGATGGATGGGATGGAATATGTTCAGAAGAAATTAATTAAATGGACATAAATCTGATATTCAGGACACAAGAGGAAAAAGTAGGTTTATATCAGGTTGTAGAACTTGGAATGCCATGTTTTCTTTGTATTGTGTTCTGTAGCTACTAGGGAATCATCATCTAATTTTCAAATGAAACCTTAGAAATATTCTCATTCAATTTCATCAAATCTAGGATGAAATATATTTTCATGTATATAAGCATACATCATTATTTTATGTACTACTACACAAGAAAAAAAAAACCATTGTGGGGAAGGAGAGATGACCCAGTGGCTAAGATCACTTACTGGTCTTGCAGAGGACCAACGTTTGGTTCTCAGCTACATCAGGCAGCTCACAACTGCCTGTTATTACTATTATTACCTATTATTACTCCAGCTCCATTGGGATCCAAAATGTCTGCTTCAGTGGATATCTGCACTCACATTTGCATACCTATGTGCTACAACACATGTGTGCACACATAATTTAAAAAAATAAACCTAAAAGAAAAACCATGGTTTCAGAATGTAGCCCAGACTGGCCTGAAAATCACTCTATAGCCCTGACAGAACTCTTGAACCTTCTACCACTTCCAGGTGCTGGGATTATAGGGATTTGTTGTCAAGTTCAGCTTTGAAAGAGCATTCTTAAACTTTACTGGACATAGATTTGTAGTCTGTCACATACGTACATTCACAATAAGGAAAAATACAAGTGAAAGCCTGGCTGCTAGACATGGTAGTTCATATCTGTAATCCAGCAGTCAGTGGCTGAGGCAAGAGGACCATGAGTTGGAAACCAGCCTAGGCTACAGAGTGAAACCTGTTTCAAAACAAACTGGTAATACTGGTAATGTATTCCTAAAATGTCTTCATATTCAATTCTATCTCTCAGTCACCTTTTGACTTATTGGTCATATCCATCTATATAAATAACTGTCTTCTATGCTCTGAGGAGTATTGATTATATAACACTTCTTTAAGACGTTTTGTGTATTTCTTTTGGGGCTGGGGGGCATGCAGTAAGCATGTGGAAGTCAAAGGACAACTTGCAGGAGTTGGCTCTGTCCACTATGTGGGTTCTAGGGATCAAACTCAGGTTTTCAGGCCTTGCAGAGTTGTCTAACCAGGCAAGGTGACTCATGACAGTCTTCAAAAGTTTCTTCTAAGTTATTCACATATTCCACACATTTAATTGTATTTTAACATCTGTAGAGATTCATCCTTTTCCCCATTATTTGTTCAGGGTTGTATTTGTGTAACTGCATTACCTGAAATGACAACCAATTATACCCATGTGCAGACAGTGACAGTTTGTATGATTGAAGCTTACAAGACACCATTGGCAGGAAGAAACATTCTAATTTTGATATTAATTTTTCATTACTGAAATAGAGTATCCATTGGAGACCTCAAAGTGGTGGGATTCTCAGGACCAGAACTTAGAAGTAAGGAATATAGATCCTGGAACCAAACTGCTTACATGACATGCCCAGCCCTTTCATTTGTAAGTTTTGTGACTTGGGGCAAGTTCCTTCACCTCTAGTTCCTCATCTGGAAGATTTGGATAATAGCACTTGTGTTATAGAATTGTTGAGAAGAATAACTACAAAGTACTTACACTAGTGTCTGATACCTCTTAATGCTCTCTCCCCCATCTTACTTATCTCTCCATATATATATATATATCTATATCTGTCTGTGTAGAATTACCATCTGTAGAGCATTTCAGTAAATCTTCAGACCTATTGAATAGATAGCAACTTGGAACACAGAGATAATTCCTCACAGCCTCATAGCTACTCCACAGCAGACCTGGAACGTGTGACTATCCGCTATTTCCATTGTTTTAGGTTGTCCCCACTTCTACTGGTTGCATCAGGAACATGGACAGAGGATTGTGGTTGCTGTTTCTTTCTTTTTGTTTGTTTGTTTGTTTGTTTTGTTTTGTTTTTTGTTTTTTGAGACAGGGTTTCTCTGTGTAGCTTTGCGCCTTCCCTGGAACTCACTCTGTAGCCCAGGCTGGCCTCCAACTCACAAAGATCCGCCTGCCTCTGCCTCCAGAGTGCTGGAATTAAAGGCATGTGCCACCACCGCCCGGCCGGTTGCTGTTTCTTAGTGCTAGCCTACAGTTGGAATAAATACTGGTCTTCTCATTTTTGGCATGTCTTCATATTGGAGAGTGCTGGAATTATTCTGGCCCTAGTACTGTCTATCAAAGATTGGACTTGATTTATGTTTTTTGACAATCACTAGTTTTCTGAACAGAGCTTAATACGCAGGCATTATTCACCTGAAGGGGATGTTTTTACTCACTCATTTTAAAATATAGTAGGGAAGCTGTATCTAGTATTACATATCAGACTTGGGTAAACCCTGTGCACTGAAGTCTGGAGTATGACAAGGCCTGTCCCCTCTCTGAAAAAGCCACTTCAGCTTTCTCCTTGTCAAGCATGTCAAAGCTCCTACACAACCTTTTTCCAGCTATGCCTCTAGGTGACTGTTAATATTTCTGCTTTCTTCCCCTGTAAGCAGAGCGGGGAGATGGAAGAGACAAGACAAACTTCCCTGGAGTGCAAGATACATGTAAGAGGCTCTTTTCCCATTTTAACCCCAGGCTTAGCTCTTGCAAGCTTTTCTGAATAAGCTGGTTTATGTGACCATCTTCTCTTTCTTCTGTACCCTTGGAACACAGGGTATAATTAATTATCTGGGGTGATATCTCCCTTCATTTATTACACTCTTCATTGTCTCTTTTTATTAGGAGCCTTGCTAGAGAGATAGACGACATGTGCCAGCACAGGCACCAGGGCTCAACTGAGGCCCTGAAAGGAAACTTCCACAATGAACACATAGAACACATAGACATGAGTCTAAAATAAAGATTCAGTTTCAGAGTTAAAGGGCCAGACAAAGATAAGAAGTAGACCAGAAACTTTGGCTTTGCTGGGACAAAGCCAACTACAGAGGCAAGGTGGTCCTGTTTTGAGATCCCATAGCATGTACCTTTTCTCTGCAAACTGCTTTCCCCAGTAAAATCTCTTAGACTCATAGGTACAAGTTTCTGTTTATAGCCAGATGCTTCGCTGACAAGATGATGGAGACTATTCTTGAACAAATGATTATATTTAGCTTAACTGGACATCTTCTGTGGTTGTAGCCAAAGCTTTTGGAGTCAGACCCACCTGGTTTGAATTTGGTTGCTCTACAAGTGTATTTTAGGCAAATATATTTAGTGTCTGATTCGCTTTTCCTCTCCCCTTCTGTTCCCTACTTTCTTCCTTCAACCTCTCTTACTCCCACCACCACCTTAGAACAATGTAATCCTATCAATGAGGCAGGAGAAAAATGTACTTCCAGGTACCTCAGTATGTAAGAAATACTGAGAAATGCTTCAGGTTCCTTGAGTCCGGGATCTGTGGCTTTTGTGCTGTGTGCCTAGCACAATATCATGTCGGCTTGCATTTGTTTTTCTTTTAAGTGTTCCTTGCATACTTGCTAGATGTAAGACATGGTACCAAAGGTTTTATTTGAGTTTCTTCATGTCCTCGGACATCTTAATACCATAGGCATGCTATTGTTCTATTGAGGAAATATTTATATTTGTCATACTGTATGTATGTTCTACCTCTGTTTAGGATATTTTGTATATTGATATATATTTAGGATTATTGTCATATTGCATATTGTACTATGTATACATTCCTACCTCTGTTTAAGCTATTTTTGTGTATTGTCACAATCTTGAAGTCATTGTCCTTATACGGTACATCTGCTTACAGACTGTTTATCTTGTTATGTAAATTCTTAGTCCTTAAGTTATTTTAATAGAGAAGACTTACTGAGTTATAATAACTCACAATTGTCATTTCTATAGTTATGTAAGGTTCTTCAGACTTACAGAAACATATGTCAGATGGATAGGTAGTCTTCAAACACTTCATAGACCTAGAGAATATTGCATTTAAATGTTTTGATAATTTAGAATTCAGTTGACATGAGACACGATTGCTCCTGACAGCATCGATCTAATCCCGAGAGAATGTTGGGCTTCTGAGACATTTCCATTTGGAAGTTTTTCTTCTTCTTGGCACACACACACAAAATGGCCTATTAGTCAAAGGACTGCCCCTACCTACACTGTTGACAGTACAAATACTGTCCCTTTGGTACGAGCAGGACACAAGGAAAAGCAGCTATTGAACTCTGCCAAGACAGGGTAGGATAGTCTTTCAAAAAACCTGCTTCTAAAAATGGTCTGACAGATACTCTAGGCCTGTAGCCAATTTGAATGCACCAACAGTACTGAGAAATTCTTGGTGACTGTCCAGGCTGCCAGCTGTCTCTGTCTACTCTCTCAAGACTCCTGAAAGTTGCTTGCGTCCTTCTCTCATTTCTCAGGTATTATTATATTCCTTCTCAGGTCTTTGATGAGATTGGAGACTAACAATTATAATTACAATCTCCTTGTATCTTAGCTAGAACATAGTAAGTATTAGATTCAGGTTCTTCAATGTAGGACATCTTTTGGAATGATCTCTGCAATGGGTCATTTACCTATGTTCCAGACTCCTCTGGATTTTAGTATGTGTTTCTTGTTTGGTGGTGTTCTTGTTGGTATAGTTTCATCTTGTATAGGTCATTATTCTTATTCCTCCAGGACAATATTTGGTAATCATCCCTATTATAATAGTTTTGTATTAGGTTAGAATTTTCTTATTTAGACAAAACAGGGGAGATGTAGTGAGTAACTGTTCCAGCTTTGACCTTGAAACACTGCCTCTAGAGTGACAGCAAGTAACTGCCACACCTGCCTATGACCTGCCCCTGGGGTGTGGCTAAGAGGGAGCCCTTTAAGACTCGAGGTGAGTATGTGCTTGGCCCTTCTGGATACCTCATGGTCCTGGAAGCTGGATAGGACACCAAGCTAGAGTTCTCCACTGGATGGTACCTCATCTCTCCCGGACCTGTAACCAACCCCTATTGGCTGTAAATTATCCCAGAAATAAACCTCTCTTGATTACCAGATAAATTATGTGGAATTGCCTCATTAATTACCATAATAGATTAGTACTGAGCTGTGCAACCCTTTCTAATTATCTTGATAAGCTTGCTCAGATTGACATGGTCAGGTACAAAGAAGTTGGGTTTTTGTCTGGGATGATGTCTGCATCTCATCCTGGTGTCATCCATTTTTGCCTATCACTGGAATGTTAGTAGAGTGAAGCCCTCTGAGAAACTAGACTCTTCTGCTCCTTCTGAGAAGGTGTGGTATTGCTTGAAGGTCTCAGCTCGTAGGTCTAGGGTCAGTGGTTGCTGACTTCCCTTGTCTGTACTTCCCTGATCTGTGCACTTCTATATAATGTTGGAATCACTAGAGGTTCTAACCAGAGTCAAAAGAAGCAAGGGTGAAGGAGGGAGGAAAAGAAGGAGGGCAGGCCATAGAAATAGTCTGTTCTAGTGAATACATGTGTGTATATAGTTCTTAGAACCCTTCCAGCTAAACATTTATCTAAAGCCTTTTATCATACAGTAAGTGTACCTCAGCTTTTTAAGAAGAGAAAAGGCTTGTGTGATAATGTTTATACCACTGTTATTTATAATACCCAAAACCTGGAAACCCACTCAAATAGGTGCTATGTTCCACAATTGCACAGTTCATGACCATTTCAGGTGTTCAAGTAATGCATGTGAATCACAGCCACCCTGTATTCAGTCTTTTTAAAAGATTGTTTTACATTTTATTTATTCTCCCCCCTCTGTGTGTGTGTGTTTGTGTGTGTGTGTGTGTGTGTGTGTGTGTGTGTGTGTGTGTGTGTGTGTGTGTGTGTGTGAGACAGCTGACAATTTGAAGGAATCAGTTCCCTCCTTCGCACCATGTAGATGTTAGGGATTGAACTCAGGTCATCAGATTTGGTGGCAAGTGCCTTTACCACTGAGCAACCTTGCCAGTTCCTGTTTAATCTTCTTGTCAGTCAGATGAGGTAGGCTTATTTTTATAAGCCAGGAAATGATGCTCATAGAAAGACCAGTCTTATTCAAGGTGAGAGGTTATCTATCACTACTCTGAAGGTAATGAGCAGCTGATCAATTGACAAACCAAGGTCTCCTGTGTCCCCATCCAGTGCTGGATAATGATATCATCTACTCATTGCAATAACAGAAATTTCTGTTTCAAAAAAAAAAGAAAGAAAAAAAGGAAAACTCATTTGCTCAGTGTTAACAGTCCAACCAGAGAGAAATCTGTTGTGTTGGTGGTCAAAACCCTTTCCTAATGAGCTTTGCATTATTCTCCTGTGGTCTTGTGCTCACACTTAGTAAGGAGGAAGCCAAGACAAGGAGACAACAGGGACATTTTAATTAAGTCAAGGGGGGCTTGCTTTTAATCAGATCTTCATAGTTGCAGTTTCTAGAAAGTATCTTTAGATCTCTTGCTCTTGCCATATCAGCACTTCAGTTTGGTTCTCAGAATGAGTACTTAGAGAGTCAATGATAAACTAGCTGACTTCCCTGTGGAGATACCTACTCCCTGGAGAACAATGGTCTTAAATTAGACTAAAGACATGCTAGCTTACAGCAGGAAGTGATGTGAACAGGAGGAGTTATTGATCAGATGATTCAGAAATCTAAACAGTCTGAAAAAATTGTTCATTCTAATTTTCTGTGTTGAATATGCAGTCAGCACTTACTGACTGCTTCCCCTGAAGTCTTCCCTTTTTTCTCCTTGGTAGCACCTAGTTTCTCTTCAGCTGTCTGTGTGCTTCTTAAGAAACTGGCTTCATCTACCCTGTATTTCAGTGTGGCTAGACAGCACATTCCATCCCCTGGCCTCCATAAGTATTTAACTAATTGTGCCCTAAGCAGGTATAGTCTGAATGTATTTTCATTGGTGGGATAGGTGGGTGTGAAGTCTGCATTCTGCTACCAACTTGGTTACTTTAAGAAGTGACAGTCCTGAATTTGGGCTTACAGAGCAGTTCACATTGTTATGATATGCAGCGGTGCCTTCCCATTAGGCCTGCTGTGAGGACTGAATGGGATCTTGATTATAAAGCACCTTACAGAAAGCCTAGCATAAAATGTAAATTTGGGTTTTAAATATTTTTCTAAGCTACACAATGACAAAACCCAACTCAGACAAACTTAAGAAAGAAATAGAAATGTATTTGAGTGATAGTAAGGAAGCTTATAAAACTGGAAGAAGTATTTCAGATACCAGGGCAAGTCTGATGGTCTTGGACATACAATCATACTTAGGGCTTCCAAAGTTCTTACTACATTTCTTACTGTTTGGTTATGGTTGGTTTGCTTTTTCCCTGTAGATAAGCTTTCCCCAGATGATAGGCAAGAAGTTTGCAATCAGTTCACACCACCTCCTTCTCCCAGTTAGCCTATGTCTGAGACTCTTACAAGGTCTCTGTTCTTAGAACTCTAAATTGAAAGGCCTGGAATAGCCTAGGTCAGACTTCTACCTCTTGACTAATCACTGTGGCCAGGGATTGGAGAACCATGCCACTCAGCCCAGAGCCATATGTATTCCACCTGATTGCAAAGATGGAGATGTCCTGTTTGTACTGCATACAGAGTAGTTTCCCCAAGGGAAATGGAATCATTGCTAATGATAAAGCATATGACAACAGTTTGACTTTTTGTCCTAAGTATGTTCATCCCTTTTATCTTTCTAATAGATTGGGGGAGGTGAAAGTTAAAAAGTGGGGGAGAATAAAATATATTGTTGTGTGTTTATATGTAATAAGTAAATTCCATGCATTGTTTTACTATATTTATTTAATTTTTATTATTCTGTGAGGTAGATAATATACTCACTTCACCCAGAAACAACTTCAAATTAAGGAACTTACCCCAGAGTGATAAAGTGATAAAGCCTAACACACTGGATCCACTTATCTCCAAAGCTTATTGGTCATTTCTGTACTGTGTTCTTCAAAATAAAGTGAGCCTGACATGCCCCACCATCTCTCTCTAATCTCAAACCCTGGTTAGAATTTGAAATGAGGGGTTGGAGAAATAGCTCAGGGGTTAAAAGAACTGGCTTCTTTTTTGGAGGCCCTGTGTTCAGTTCCCAAATGGCAACTCACAATCAGCTCTAAGTCCAGTTCCAGGGGATCTGACATCCTCTCCTGGCCTCTGAGGGCATTGCATGCATGTATGTGGTGCACACATGCAAGCAGAACACCCACATATAAAATAAAAATGAAATTTAAACATTTTAAAGAACTTGAAATGAAGGCTGGGGAGATGAATCAATCAAAAGTGCTTACCGTTCATAGGTGAGGACTTGAGCTTGTATCCCCAACACCGGCGAGAAAAGTCAGGAGCATCCTCGATGCCTTTATAATCCCAGTGCCAGCAAGAGAGGAACAGGAAGGCTCTGGAGCTCAGTGACCAGCTAGCTTAGACACATAAGATGTAGAGGGCTAAAGAGGTGGCTGGCTCAGCAGTTAAGAGCACTTGCTGCTCTTCCAGAGAACTGGAGCTCACAGTTGCCTATAACTCCAGTTTCAGAGGATCTAACACCCTCTTAGGGCCTCTTTGGGCACCTGCATGTATGTGCACATACATATAACAAATAAAAATAAGCCATGTGAACACATGAACATGTACACACACATATACAGCACACATTAATTAATTAATAGGAATAAATTGAATTGTAGGCTTTCCAGACATGTCATTCTTGTTCCATCCCACAGTAGAAAAAGGAAGTCTTCTAAACAAGAATACTAGAATGGGGATATAGCTTAATGCTAGAGTGCTTGCTTGTCGTACACAAGGCCTCTGGTTCACTCCTCAGTACTGCAACAAAATTAAAACAAAACAAAATTAAAAAGAAGTACTTTATATTATAATCATAAAAATAAAAATGAAAAAATAATTTTAAAAAGGCCATGAATTTGAAAGAGAGCAAGGAGGGGTATATTGGAGGCTTTGGAGAGAGGAAAGGGAAGAAATTAATGCAATTATAATCTCAAAAATAAATGAAAAAAAGCAGTAGTACTGTTGTTGACCTCAGCCTTGAGAACACATTTCTGAACATGGTCTTTTATTTTAAATGATGTTTAAAGTCATAGCATGAGCAGGATTTCTGTATTTGAGCCCTACTGCTTACTAGGCAATGTATTCTGTGTCTTGGTTTACTCATCTTTAAAGTGAGGCTTGTGATAGAACTTAGCTCATTAGGCTTATTGTGAAATCTAGATGAGTCAATATATAAAATGCTGAGAACAGTGTCTAGTACACAACAAGTGTATATCAGCTGTCTCTATTTGGAGTATCATTGTTATTCATCATAATGCCCTCCTCTACTTAATGCAAAACAGATGAACCTTTGCTTAAGGAATCATTATTCTGCTACTTTGGTTCATGCCTGGGATATATGTGCTTAGCTCACAGAGGAACAAACCCACCTCACCATAATCTAAGGCAGAAATAAACTAATTGTTATCTGGCTTGAACAGCACTAAGGGAGAAGCATTTTCCATGCCTTCTTGTCCTGTATATACATGTATATTCCCATCTGTATCACCTTATTATACTTACATACTGGTCTTTAAACAGGAAAGTTTAAATATTAAACTTCCTATGTCAGCCTATGGGGCATTTGATGAGTCTGATATGCAGAGTTACTGCCTTGCAGGCACTCAGGGTGATTTGACAGGATGGTATAAGAAGTATGATGGTCTGAGCTTATATGACAGAGGCCAGAAGCCATGGAGATTCCATGTATGTAGCATCTGAATGACTTGGAATGTGGCTTCCTTGGTAAGGACCTGGGATATTGTGGCTGAATTTCAGGATTGCAGAGGCTCCTCCAAAGAACCTGAGCATAATATATGATACACCAGCTGGTAAGGGTGTAGAAAATAGGAGATTTGTCACTGTGTAAGCTTGATGAGTGTGCTAGTTGGTGTTCTCTACAAGAAAGAGAACTAATATATGAACATATGCACACGGAATTTATTATAGCAGCTTACAGTCAGTGGTCTGACTATTCCAGCCATAGCTGTCTCCCAACAGAAAGGCCAATAATTCAATAGCTGTTTTGGCTTATGAGGCTTGATATCTCAGGTGGCCATTTATGTACACCAGAATCCTGAAGAAGTAGTCTCTAATGCAGAAATGAACTTAGCAGCAAGAGTGAGGGCAAGCAGGTAAATACCAAGAGTTTACTTCTTCCATGTCTTTTATATAGGCTGCCACTAGAAGGTGTAGTCCAGATTTAAGGTGAATCTTCCCACCTTGAAAGATCCAATCAAGAAAAAATCCCTTATGGGTATACCTGGCAGCTTGGGTTTTGGCTAATTCCATATACAGCCAAGTTGGCAGCCAAGAACAGCCATCAGAATTATTATGGAGTGCTCTAGTTCTGTGCCTTTTTTATTCTTCTTCCTAGCTCAGTCCAGATGAGGACCTGATGTTAGGATCTGAGCCTCATTAGTAGTTGACAAATCTCAAGATTTTTATTTCTGCATCAATGGGCATATTGGAAACTGTATCACTAAATATTAAGCTCTTTGGTAATTTCTGGTCTGATTATGGATCTGTTGGCACTTTAATCATATATTTGTTATACTGTTAAATTATTTTTCATATTAGACATTTTGCAATGAATACTTCCATGAAGAAAACTATTTCAAGATGAAAGTGAGTAGTTCTAGTCTTTGCTTTCAAAAATCTCGTAAAATGGACTGAGAATATTTTGTAGCTATTGCTTAACTCAGTCACCTAAATATTGGAAAATATGCAGTTTCTAGTCATCCTTCTGTTGCAAGTTTTCATTACATAATATAATTAAAAGAATATTTAAGCTATGTGTGATGATACACACATCTAACTCCAGCACTTAGCAGGTGGAGGCAAGAGTATCAGGAGCTTAAGGCCCTACTATATACCAGGTTTGAGGCCAATCTGGACTCTGTGAAGTCCTGTCTTACTTCCTGCCCACCCCCCAAAACCCTCATATTATTTTAGTAAACTCTATGTTGTTAGTGATTGGAAATAACTAATTCTGATACTTGTTTCACTCCCCAGCCTCTGCCTTATTTTATGCTTAGAATTAATAAATTACTAGCAAGTTCTCTCTTAATTCTTAGTTCCCTGGTATATCTCCCTACTAGAAAGAATAATGAATCTCACCTTTAAGCTTTTTAGAACTCTGTGTATCCTTTTACTGTAGTACTTCCCACACTTTATGCTTTTCAAGTCCAAAAGGATATCAGAACCTTTAGGACGGGGGTAGTTTTATTCACCTCTGTATTTGTTAGCATTCAATGTATTACCTACTACATAATAATTATTCAACAAATATTTGAGTGAGTCATTGAGACACTGAGAAATTGATGATTAGTGCTGAGGGTATAGTAAAGTACTTGTCACACAAGTTTGAAGACCTGAGTTAATCCAAGACCAATTAAAGAAAGGAAGAAAGAGAGGGAGGGAGGGAGGGAGGGAGGGAGGAAGGAAGGAAGGAAGGAAGGAAGGAAGGAAGGAAGGAAGGAAGGAAGGAAGGAAACAGACATTTATACCTATAATCCTAGCATTGAGGAAGTGGAGTTAGGGAATTCCTGGGACTCACTGCCAGCCAGCTTAGCCTTGGTACTCATTCAAGACCAGTAAGAAACCCTGTCTCAAAAAAAACAAAAACAGTAGACAGTGCATTGACACCTGAGGTTGTTGTCTGGCTTACATACACACACACACACACACACACACACACACACACACACACACACACACACACACACACATTCATACTTGTACACACAGACACATGTACACATACAAAATGATCAGTGAGGCAGAACAATTTGCCTAACTGTATCTAGGCAATAGCAGAATTAAGACTAGAGCCTAGGACTAGAAATATCCCTGTATATCAGTGAAGTCTTAAATAGATACAGCTTTACATTTATAATGATTCCAGGTAAGCATAGCAATCTGGGATAAATCCAAGATTATATGTATGCTGGGCCTTGGTGTGTGTGTGTGTGTGTGTGTGTGTGTGTGTGTGTGTCTGTGTGTGTGTGTGTGTGTGTGTGTGTGTGTGTCTGTGTGTAAGCCAGAGGCCAACACCAGACGTCTTCTTCAATTACTCTCTACCTTACATTTTGAGATTGAATTGTTCACTGAACCTGGATACTCCTGTCTCCATCTTCCTACTTCCTAGTGCTGGAATTAGAGGTGTGCACCACTGTGCTCAGATTTTTACATGGGTGCTAGGGTTCTGAACATGGGTCTTCATGCTTGTATAGCAAGCACTTTTGCCCTGGAGCCATCTCTCAGCTCTAGCCTGGATATTTTCAAGTTCTGCTTTTTCTTTGAGAGTTGCGGAGGAGGTCATAAGATTGGAGAGACACATGTAAGTAGTTAACTGCATGGGAAATGTTTATTGAGGAAGTGGTATTTTTGGAGTACAAAAATAAACCGTTATCAACTTGATTTTTTAAGGTGTTTATTGGAAGATGTGACTAGTTAGTCTGTTTATCATGTGTAATAATATGATGTAGGTTCAGGCAAATCTTCTGACTTGTCACATTCCTACGAAAAGTGAATCTCATGGAAAGTTAACTGGGACTTGAATTCTTTTAAATGCAGAAGTCTCAGGCCTTCAGAATAGAGCTGGAGGGACTGGTTTGTTTTTCAACAAGCTCTTGTCCATCCCAGCCAAACAACACTTCTCAGGAAAATGCTAGAGCAATCAAAAATTTAAAAAAAAGCAAAAAGGTTCTGCTTCCCAGGAGTTATTAGGTAAACATTTCTTCCCAGATTTGAGTGAATTTTGCCGTACATATGATATCTAACCACACAGAAGCTAAGAATGAAAAGAGTGTGGTCAATAATAATAATTGCTATATCCACTCAGTACCAGGGCCAGGCAGTATAATAAGTATTTGATACATATTTAGTATTTGCCTACATTTTGGGACCCCTATTCTAAGTCCCTTTAACATAGTCAAAAATTTTTAGCTTTACATTTAGAACCTTGATCTTTTGTTTTGTGGCTTCTTGCTTATTTAATAAGAGGCATTGTAATCACTTGGTTCTAGAGCTGACTATTTATTTCTATATGTACATAACAGAGAAAGTGGAGATGGAGAGATGGCTCAATGGTTAAGAGTTCTTACTGTGGGCTGGAGAGATGGCTCAGTGGTTAAGAGTTCTTGCTGCTATCCGAGGACCCAAGTTCAGTTCCCAGATCCTACTTGGCAGCTTACAGCCATCTGTAACTCCATTTCCAGGGAATCAGAGCCCTCTTCCAACATCCATGAGCACCAGGCACACACATAGTACACATATATACATGCAGGCAAAACACTTATAAAACAAAAATAAATAGATCCTAAAAGCAAGAACAGAGAAAGCTAATTCACCTCATAATTGTATGTAGTCATTATTTGTATATAAATAATTTGTATTAACAGTTCCCTTGTTTTTCAACCCTGGATTCTAAGGTGGAATGATTTTTTTCTATCCCTGCCCCCTTCTGTTCCCAACCCCCACCAGTCCACCCTCAAAATCTTTCTATTTCTCTTTACCAGGGAATCCTTGTTGTCTCCCCTTAAGCCCTCCTTGTTACTCAGCCTCTCTGGATCTGTGGAGTGTAGCATGATTATCCGTTACTTTACAGCTAATATCCACGTTTATCTTTCTGGGTCTCTGGGTTACCTTACTCAGGATGATTTTTTTTTAAGTTCCATCCATTTGAATGAATCTTGTTCTCTTCCAGGACTCCACTTTTATATGCTGGACTGAAGAAAGTAAAAATACAAAGATCAAGAGGATACATGGTATTTCCATAAGGAAGAGTCAGCTGGGGGCAGGGAGAGGACTCAGTTGGTGAAGTGCCTGCCGCGTAGGCATGGTGTTCTGAGTTCAGACTCCAGAACCCGCAGAAAAAGCCAAGGGCAGCACCACAAGCCAGCGGTCCAGTGTTGAGGACGGAGAGTAGGTGGGCTCATGGAGCTTGCTGGGCAGCCGATCTAGTCAAATCATTGAGCTCTAGGTTTAGTGAGAGACCCCATCTCAAAAAATAAGGTAGAGAATGACTAAAGAAGACACTGGAAGTCAATCTCTGGCTATCATATGTACACTTATACACATGAATATGCCCACTTACACACACACACACACACACACACACACACACACACACACACACACACACACGGATGCATGCACATAAGCATGCAAATCAGCCAACTATGGTGAGCAGAAGGAAGGAGGAGGAATAAGAACAGGACAGAGGGAAGAATTATTTTGAACCCTGGCACTTGTAATGACAGGAGGAGGAGTTCAGGGCCATCCTCATCCGTATAGTTAGTCTGAGGCCCACCTTAGCTACATGAGACTCTGTCTTGAAAAATTAGAATAAATAAAAATTTTAAACCTATAGGCTGATGTGAACTTACATTGCAGATCACAGAGGATGGAATTTTGAACGTAGTCTGATACAGAGCTGATAGCCAATGCAAAAATTTAGATGGGGAAAAAGGAGAGGTGGAGGCGAGAGAAGCAGATACCTCCGAGTCATAGCAGAAATCCTTCCTTTCTGTTTTTCCCACCTTGGTCAGTCTTAGTCAAGAGTTTGGTTTAGTGCCCTGCACCGTGGATGGGATACTTAGAGGCAAGGCCAGACCTGTCAGACCCCTGCCAGTTCTAATTTGTTTGTTTGTTTTTGAGACAGGGTTCTATTATGTAGCCCAGACTGGCCTTTAACTCACAGTGATTCTCCTGCCTCAGCCTCCTAAGTGCTAAGATTATTGTTGTCAGTTTTTAGCTTTTATTGTGTAATACTAGTCCCCAAAGCAGTGCTAAAAAAACCACACCATTATTCCCATCTATGTTTAAAGTCCTTTATTAATATTTTAGAGTTTATGTCACTTGATCAATTGTTACTGGGATTAACATACAAATCAGTCTTCAAAACCTTCAGTACCCCCCCCCCCCAGCACACACATCTGGTGTGCTGTCAGACCACATCTAAGACATGAAGGGTAGACACAGTGGCTCAGATCTGTATTCTTAGCACTCAGGAGGCTTTTAGACAGGAGGGTTGTCATAAAATTGAGGCCTGTCTGTTCTACATAATGAGTTCCAGGCCAGCCAGCACTACAGAGTGAAACCCTGTCTCAAATTGAAGTCTCAAGAGTCCCTTGAGTGACTATAATGATCATATGACAAGTTGTCTCCTGAGTATTATTTGAAGTTCTCATTGCATTCAGCAAACATGTTCAGCCTGAGCCATATGTGTGAGCTGTACTCTGCACCAAAGAATGCAATAATAATTCTCCACAATAGATCTCCCTGTATAGAGAGTACTCATAAATATAAATAATCCTGGGCAGAATAATGTTAGAAGTTGTTCTGGAAGAGCAGGGAGGAAAGACTGAATGAGGAAAGGGTCAGCATTTCTCATGGAAGAGCCAGAGCCAGGCGTGTCTCTTCAGTCACCTTATTTCATTCAGACTTCATAGTAGTCATGATGTATTTTGATTATAGAGATGAGCAATGTACCCATAAAATTATTTTTGTTACTACTTCATAACTGTAATTTTGTTAGTTATGAATTGTAATGTATCTGACATGTAGGATATCTGATATGCAACCCCCTGTGAAAGGACTGTTTGGACCCACCAAGGGGTCGAGATCCACTTCTCCAGCCCTGTTACACATCTTATCATCTAGAAATACCATTCACAATGTTACCATCACTTTCACAGATTTTTTTAAGTTTTTTTTTGGTATATCTGTAGTAATGTGTGAATAATTTGATTTAACCTGTATTCAGTTGGTAAGTATCTTGGTGTGATTTTAGTGTTTCTGTAACATACCACCATATACCGTGTAGCTCTTGAAGAAAATAAATTTATTTCTTATAATTCTAGAGACTGGGACATCCAAGGTCACGTAGCTGCCTCTGACAAAAGCCTTGTTATTAAGTGGTAAGAGGCATCAACGGTGGTAGGAGAGAGTCTCTTATAAAGCCACTAATCTCATTGTGGGGCCCCCACTCTTATTACCTCACTTAACTCTAATTTCCTCAAAAAAAAAAAAAAAAAAAAAAAACTTCTCACTTTCCAATACCTTAAACATAGGAGTTTAGGGATTAAGTTTTCTAACACTTGAACTTTGAACCTGGTCTAAATCATAATAATAAGCATTTACAATGTTTTCTTTATTTTTGAAATGCTGAAATGACTAATCCTTATAAATGCCTTTGTGTTTCTGTAATTAGCTGGAAATGTATGTCTTGCTTTGAAAATTTTTGTATAGATAATAGGATGTGTCAAATACAACTGTTTGCAGATAAAAGGCTCTGGACCAAGACAAAACTCAAACAAAATGATCTGCCCTGATATGACTTCTCTTTCAGAGTAAAGTAGAAACAGAAAATAGAACAGAGATGCAAGTTTCACATCCTAGAGTTTAGTAACCAAAAGAAGCCATAGGCCACATAGCTGGTCAGAGGTACATTTTTGAGCGACTCCATTACATTTTATGTATTATTTTGACTTTGACACAGTTTTGTGTAGTCCCACATGGCCTGGCACTTGATATGTAGTTGAGGATGACATTAACTGGATTCCTTTACTTAGGATGTTTTTTTTTTTTTTTTAAAGCAGAGTGTATCATGTAGTCCATGCTGGTCTTGGTTTTGAACTCATAGTTTAGCTGAAGATAACTTTGAACTCCTGGTTTTCTTTGCCTCCACCTCCCAAGTACTGGGATTACAGATATACACTATCACCCATTACATTATAAATTTAGGTTTTGCTACCCTAAGTCATGGATCAAATGTAGCAGAAGCACTGACTTATGTTCATTGTTTATGAACTGACAGACTCATCTGGAGATCTCAAAGGATGAGGAATTTTCCTGACATTATGATTTACCTAAATTGGAAGATGTTTGCTCAGAGTCTGAGTTTGGAGGTTTAAACCTATACAATTTATTTTTGTCCCCTGTTTTTGAGCTTTGGATTATGCTATACAGTTATATAGATGATGTAGTCATTCACTGAAAGCCCACCCTTTTTATTAGAGTTCACTTTTCTTGTTATATACTAGCTAGTGAAGTTCTTGCTTTTTAGAGTATACTTTGTTTCAAGTTTTGTTACAGTATTTTTATTGTAACTATACAACAATTTGTGGAACGTTATTTTAAATTGTAGCTTGCTTCTTAACTGCCAGTGCTATATTTCAGTGACTTTGATGCAGACATGATTTAGTTGGAGGAAATTTTTTGCTCAAGATAGTTTGGAAAATGTCCCTTCATTGAGAACTTGAGGTGACAGAACCTTCCTCAGAAATTTTCCAGATAGCAAGCCTATGACAGAGCAGATGGTAATTAATCATATTAATGAGCAGTACTATCCTGTAGAACAGCCAGACAAACTGGCAAGACAGCTGCTTTAGTAGTATTGCTGTTTATAGACTGGTTGAGCAAAGTAGTTTTGTCATCCTTAGCAAGGCAGTCCCTAAGCAAGAAGTAGCACCATGGTGATCCTCAAGAACGATGAGAAATGAAAAAAATGAATAAGGAATTAAGAATTGGAAGTGCTCTAAGTTATGTTTTATAGAAGGCTCAGGCTAAATGCCCTTGGCTGCTTGATGCTTATCCGATCCACCTCTGCTAGAAGTGGTGCCTCCTTGGCCGGGTGGTGGTGACACATGCCTTTAATCCCAGCACTTACGACTTCACTTAACTCTAATTGCTTCAAAAAATCTCACTTTTGAATACCATCAACATACAGATTTGGGGATTAAGTTTCCCAATACGTGAACTTTGAACCAGTTCTAAATCATAACAATAAACATAGCCATAAGCACAGCAGAGGCAGAAGGATCTCGGTGAGTTTAAGGCCAGCCTGATCTACAAAACGAGTTCCAAGACAGCCAGGGCTAAACAGAGAAACCCTGTCTCAAAAAAACCCAAACAAATAAACAAGTGCTGCCTCCTCAAGTCTAAGAGTACTTATTTTACAGCACTGTGTCTACCAAGGACCTCTCTTGATAGTGTCCAAACCAATGTCATGAAATAGATTCTAACATGGCCTAAATGAACATCTTAGCCGCTATTCTACCCATGAAGTGTTTTTGCTTGGCCTGCAGAATTTTTTAAAGTTTTAATTTATTGTCAAGTATTAAAAACTGAAGTATTTGCATTAAATATCTAGCTTCCAAATCTGAAAACACTGGACACCAATTTTTGCATAGCAACAGTTAGCTGACACTGGGTAGCAGCTGTCTATTTTGGCCATAACTTACGCTTTCCTGTAGGCTTGACTTCCTTCTCTCATCCCTCTCTCCCTCCCTCTTTCCCTCCCTCTCTCTCATCTCTCATATATGTATACCTTTAGAACATAGACTGTATGTCCCTTAAAGCAAGACTGTCTATTTTGTTCATTGCTTTTCCTCATGACCAAAATATCTTCTGGCACATAATAGATGTGGTGGTGATGGGTGGTGGTGGAGGAGGTGGTGGTGGTGGTGGTGATTAGTAAAAAAGAATGAATTTGTAACTTGGTTTAAGTTTATGAGAGAGAGGAGGGATGAGATAGAACTTTTCAACTTTGATCCTTTCACAAATGGGGTTTGGATTCTTCTTTACCCCCAAGAGGCTAATATGACTTAGAATCATTTGTCTCTGTCTCTCTGTCTCTTCTCTCTCTTTCTTGAGCTTGCGGACAATTTAATTAAAGTTTGAGAGAAAAATAACAGGGCAAGCAAACTGAATTCTGGCAGCCATGTGGGGGAGGGGGTATGGAGAGGAGAAAGAGAAAGTGTCATGCCTTTTGAGTTAGGTTGGCAGGTTAACAATGGAGGTCAGTAAGCAGAGCAGAGCAGAATTCAGGTGAGGTGTCTTAGGGAACTAATGAGAAAGCTCAGAGTGCCTTGGAAAGAATGCTTCAGCTTTGGTCATATCAGAAAGAAAATGAATGAAAGAAAGAAAGGGAAGAAAAAGTTATGTTCTTCTGAGAGACTCAAATAGGCAACCCACACGGCAGAAGTACCTAGACCTTGCAAACGTCTGCCAGATCGTGCTTTTCATATATGACAGTCTCAACTACTAGACGGTAAATTTATTGGGTTCAGGGATCTGTTTGTTTGTTTGTTTGTTTGTTTGTTTGTTTTGTGTATGATACGTATGTTTGTTGCTATGTGTGTGGAGGGGCAATGGTCATTGTCAAGTATGGCTTTCCTTGTATTTTTTGAGCCTGTAGCTTGCCCTTATGGCTAGACTGTCTGGCCATCAAATACCCCATACATACCACCAGATTGTGATCCACTTGCCTCTGCCCCCTAGTGCTGGGGTTATAGAAACACACCCAGCCTTTATGTGGATGCTAAGTTAGGTCTGGACTCAGGTTCTTACTCTTGTGCAACAAACACTTCACCCATGACCCATCTCATCATCCCTCAACGGTCTGCTTTGTAATGTTTTAGATGCTTAGCAATTCCTTGCACATAAAAGATGCTGCAATTTTTCTAGAATGATTTCTCTTGAGGAAAACTTAAAAGTCAAGAAGGCTCAACAGCAAAGAGCCCTTGCTACTCTTCCAGAGGAGCTGGGTTCTGTTGCTAACACCAACATAGTGGCTCACAACCATCCATAATTCCAGGCCCATGGGATCCGATCACCTCTTCTGGCCTCCATGGGAACCAGGCATGATCATGGTACACATACATTCATGTAGACAAAGTACTCATACACAGAAAATAAACCTTTAAAAAAACTTGTAGGTGAAGGCAGGGAAATGTAAATCTTTATGTTGTGGTGGGAGATCATAAAATAGCTCATATAGTTGTTTCCTCAACCATATTTTCCTTGTGTACACATTCTAATCATATTTGTTCATGGTCAGGGCCATAGAAAGTTATCATTAATCCCTACCCTTACTTTTCAGTAGCAGAGTAGATTAGCTCCTCCTCCTAAATTTTAGGCACCCTCTGTTTCAGTGCTCATTATATTATTTTACAGTCTTATCTCCCAAACTTAGGTCATGATTGCCACATTAGTTAGAACTGTATATGATTTGCTTTTTGTGTGTCTGAGAGCGAATATTTATGTTATATTCCATGCCAACTTTGTATAGGCACTCTTCTAGAGACTCAGTAATGGAATTTGATTGAGTTTGTGTTTGGAGTTATGTTAAAGCTCTATACCATGTTGTTACTTATACAACATTTGTATAGTGATTGTTCATTGGATCTTGAAGTCCACTCTGAAGGCTGCAATTAGAAAGCCAAAATATAGAGAAAGCAGGCCAGAGTCACAGTGCAGATAATTGAATGTCCACACTGAACTTCCACAGAACAGTGCTACCTATACAGAGAGAAACTGGATTACAGAGCACTTGCCATTCTTGGCTGGGCAGTTTGGACTTGTATATATGAAAGCAAGAAGAGAAAGGGAAATGTTTTATGATGAGTTATTTTTGGATGGGGTTTTTCTTTTTTGCTGCCCAAGTCCTCATCCCTTCAATCAGGAGGACAATAGCATTCCTTAGGGGAGTGAGGATTGTGAGTAATATTTCGTTTGTTTGCCTCACCCTGATTCCATTCCTACCTCCCAGAATTTCCTTGTTCCCACCCAGCTCTGCAACAACAATCAATCTGATCTGTGGCTGTACTTCCATTTCTTTTGGACCAAGTAATACCTCTCCTCTCTCCACTTCCTCCTTAGGGCCTTGAAAAGGAGCCCTTTAATTACTCTAGACTTAAAAAAAAAAAATCGGAGACCAGCCCCTGCATACCAGGAATGCCAGTGGCTTTGTTAGCCTAGCAGGGCACTGAATTAGCACTGCCCTCTAAATCCCAGAGCAGGTGGAGGAAATCTAATTGGCATTCAGTATGCCAAGGTCCCTTGGGGGAATTTCTGATTTAAAATAAAAGGTCAGTGCAAAAGAAGGAACACTGATAGAAAGACTTCATTTTTTTTTTTCATGGTGGGAACTTCCTGAAATGGTCTGGGAATCAGATGAGCTGGCTTCTGTTCCACTCTGGCTCACTGACTACAAGTAAAAGCCATCTGCACAATTCAGATTTCCTTCTTTCTTGTCTGTGTCTAGGCCTTTGCTAGGCCCCACTTCCTAAAAAAATATTTGTTTTGTTAAGAGGGGAAGGGGCCTCAAATCACCCAGGCACTATCACCTGGTAAGCTTTTCCCAACATTCCCATGTCCAAATCACACTTTGTACCTACTGAATCATAAGATCTATTTAGCTCTGTTGTAAATACGTAATTTGGGAAAGATTTTTCTGGAAAATTTTGATGACATTCTCATGCTTTTAAAAGCTTAATTATAGAGAGCTCAATAAAGCCTAGTACCATGTTTGTTTGAACTATTATGATTATTTAGTCTATGTGTGTGGTCTTTTCCTGAGTTAAGAAAGGACCTGGAGGGGCAGGAGAGATGGCTCAGTGCTTAAGAGCACTGGCTTCTCTGGCAGAAGTCTCAGGTTTGATTCATAGCACCCACATGTCAGCTCACAACTATCTGTAACTCCAGTCCCAGGGGATATGATGCCCTCTTCTGGTCTCCTTGGGCATTAGACATACACACAGACATACATTCATGCAAAATATTCATATACACAAAATAAGTAAATTTATTAAAAGAAAAGACCTAGAGGTGAAATTCTAGCTGATTGTAACAATCACACAATAAATATTTTACACAGTGGGGCTTGAGAGCAATTAATGAGTAGTGAAGTCAATGGTAGTAAGTTGCTGCCATCCTTTTGATATCATCTAGGAATGCAGGAATGGGTTCCTTTTCTCTGTTGATTAAAGAATTATATTAGAATTTAAAAGAAAAGGCCCAGGACAGGTAAGCTATAAGTAGGTAACCAGCAGCTATCCAGAGGAGAGAAGGAGAAAAACCTATGCTACTGATGTTAATCTGTCATGGAAGTCAGCCATGTAGTGACAGACAGCCACATGATGGGGAGTGGCTTTAGAGAAAGTGAAGTCCAAAGTGGTAGGGAAGCATGCTTAGAAAAGAGGTAGAGGGGCTGGAGAGATGGCTCAGTGATTAAGAGCACTGACTGCTCTTCCAGAGGACCCTGATTCAATTCCCAGCACCCACATGACAGCTCACAACTGTCTGTAACTCCAGTGCCAGGGGACCTAACACCCTCATGCAGGCAAAACAAAAAAAAACAAACCAAAAAAAAAAAAAAAAAAAAACAGAAAAGAGGTAGAAAGAAGAGAAAGGTTATCACTTATGAATGCATGTCTGCTCTCTGTAAGAGATAAAAATCCTGGGAAGGAAAAGTACAGTATCTCATTAAAGGGATAAATTATTCTGCCTGTCTCTTCAGGATGGGTTAAGTGATGCGGCCTTTCTATGAGTAATCTGTCTTCCAGAGGAGTGGTCCCTTGGCCCGGTGATTAACTAGTCCAACTGGATTAATTATGGAATAATTCATTTATATTTTGGGTATCTTGAAGTATTCAATCTCCACCCAGGTCAGAGATTTCATCCTCTTGACCAGAAGGAATTAGTTTTTCCTTAATAGGCCTTTGCTGTTGTTGTGTCAATTTAAAAAAAAAAAATGAAGTAGATTTAAAAGTGGCATGCATTGTTTCCAACAAGGGTATTCATAAAACTTTCAAGTTCAAGCTGGCATAGTGGAACACTCCTTCAATCACAGCACTTGGGAGGCAGAGACAGATGGATCTATGAGTTTGAAGCCAGCTTGGTCTACAGAGCGAGTTCCAGGACAGCCAGGGCTACATAAAGAGAGCCTGTCTCAATAATAAACAAACAAATAAACTTTAAAGTTCCATGTGTTGCTAAATACTATGCTGCAATTTAGATATCATTTGTTTAGTTTGTAGTCAATAGTCCTTGAGCTAAACAGGGCAAGTATTGGAGTAAAGAGAGGTCTAGGAGGAAAAAGTATTAATGGGCAATGTAGAGAAGATACTAGATGGTAGGTTGTGTTCTATGCCCAAGCCTTTTGACTTTGAGCAATTACATTTTCTCCTAAGCCTTACATTCTTTTTATCACCTTGCATCTCCCCTATGGACTTTACCTAACATTTGCTTCTCAAGACTAACTTAAAGGTTTTAATAACTTCCTGACTCTGGCATCGATGGTACTTATTAAATGCATCATATACTTTAGAACATTTCCTTCAAACATTCAGATCCTTTCTCTGGGCATCTTTACCTACTGCTCTGTTGATAGGTTGTGTTGTCTGGTGTTTTGTTTCGGGGGTTGCTTATTTTCTTCTACTTTAAAAACATTTGTTTTACTCCTAGATTATAAGCTTCTGGAGAGCAAACACCCTTATTCATCTGTATGCTCTCAGTACTTGATATCTAGTACAAGATAGGCACTTCAAAAGTTCTGGCATGAATATCTTTAAGGAAAGTACATAATGAATTAGCCAATAAAACGCTTGATGAACATTTACTGTGTATCGAGCATTGTGTTTGGTGTGGAGATAGGTCCAGATATGTATAAGAAAGCACTGTCATCTTCTGAGAACATTAAGAAGTGGAACCATAAGCACACAGGGTTGCTGACACAGACATCATGTTCACATGTAGCTGCCTGGTTGTTTATGCAGCTAATGTGTAAGTTCCCATTTCTGTTTTTGAATATTAGTCATTAGAACCAGACAGGAAGCTTGTCTTTCCATCTTGATAAATTTTCTCAGGAATGTAGGAGCAAATCTTTTTTCTGACACAATGACCAAGCAGTTCTAAGAAAGGTTAATTGGAGGACAAAAGAGAAGTCTCACCCTTTTTATACTAAGTAAGTAGTAAGAGGTTTTGTAATATTTCCCATAATGATAATGTAATTGTTGGTTTCTACTTGCAGAGACAGCAGTTATTGCCTTAATATATTTTGTGGCTGTGCTTTTTAAGTGCACATACTTTTAGAATAATATATCTGGTTGGACTTTTAACCTTCTATCTTTGAAAATAAATCTCTTTACCTTTTAGCATTTTGCTGACTATTCACATAGGTATAGCAGCATTCTTTTGAAGAAATCTATTATACGTAAGTTTTTCCATCTCTTGGCTTTCAACTTTCCTAGAGTGTTAAATTTTTAGAGATACCTTTTGAAAACATTATACTAGTTACAAGATTGTGTTTTCATTTAGTCTGAGCCTCTCTTTTAACTTGTGAATTCACCTAATTCACATTTATTATGGTTAAGACAGTAAGGTAATTGACTCTTAACTGAGAGTCTAACTGATCTACTCATTTGGACATTGTATTCTGTGTACTTTATTAGTTTTCCTAGATATTTTATTATACATATTTGTTGTGGTTTGAAAGTGTATCCCAAAGTTTCCTGTGTTGGAAACTTAATTCCTAGTGTAACAGTGTTGGTGAGTGGGACCTTTAAGAGGTGATTAAGTCATGAGTGCTCTGCTTTCCTGAAAGGATCAATGTTGCAATGAATATATGTTTGTTATATATGTGAGTTCAGCTCCTGCTTGCTTGTTTCTGCTCATCTTGCTCTTCTGCCTTCCATTAGAGGGTAATACATCAAGAAGACCTTTGCCAGCTGTGAACCCCTTGACCTTGAACTTTACCTGCCTCAAGAACTGTAAAAACTAAATGACTTTATTCTCTATAAATTACTCATCTCAGCATTGCTATTGCAGCCTGACATGTAAGAAAATGCTTACTAATTTTAAAAATTTTAATAGAAAATACATGCACATGGCTTAAACATAAATTACTTAAGAAATTACTCCCTTTGACCCTTCTGCCTCAATCTGCTCAATTCTAATCCTTTGGTAAACAAATCTATAATAATATATATTAACTTATACATATGTTTTTGTTTTTTTTAGACAGGGTTTCTCTGTGTAGCTTTGCGCCTTTCCTGGATCTTGCTCTGTAGACCAGGCTAGCCTCAAACTCACAAAAATCCGCATGCCTCTGCCTCCCAAGTGCTGGGATTAAAGGCGTGCACTACCACCACCACCACCACCACCACCACCACCACCACCACCACCACCACCCGGCTTAACTTATACATTCTAATACAGATCATAATTATAAATACAAATATATACATATTCTGGTTAACTTATTTTTTGTAAGTGATACCACAAAGCACAACTTTATTTATGATTATTCACTTAACACATCTTAATAGTCATTACATATTAATGTTAAATTTTTCCTTCCCCATACTTTTCATTTAACTATTTGAGTGTTATTACAAAAATTAGTGGAGTCATAACTAAATCTCAGTATCTATCTATTTATCTCCCTCTTCCTACCCCTGACAGGGTCATTCAGAACTCCTGGACTCAAGAAATTCTGCTACCACACAGCCTACTGAGTAAATGGGAGTGTGATCCCCTGTCATGATGCCCATCCACTTAAATTTGTTTATAGACATTTCCATTGTTTTATATCTTATTTTAAAAAACTGTAAATTATGTGTATGTCATTTTATATACGTCCTTTCTCTAAGATTAATTTCTAGGAAGGAATTACCTGATTAAAGACAGAGAATGTGTGTATGTGTGTGTGTGTGTGTGTATGTCTGACATACACACACACACACACACACACACACACACACACACATATATATATATATATGAAAAATGCCTGCTTAGAGAATATATGTACTATTATAATTCTGTTTGGTTTTATGTTACCCTCCAAAGAGATAATAGGACTCATTTTGGCAAAAAAAAATACCTGTTTTTCCACAGTCTGGCCAACATTATTGAGTTTCTGGATTTTTGCCTGTCTACTAGCAAAACAGTATTTCAGAGTACTTTTAGTTTGCATTGCTTTTGTAAGTAAGCACTGATTGTGTTTTCACTATGTTTAAATATCTGTCTATGTCTTTGCTTATTTTTTATAGGTTTGCTGGTCTCATTGATAGTAGGTACTCTTTATATAAGAGATGAATCTTATATAACAGGAATTAGGATGAACTACGTGATCTTTAACAGTTTGTAATTTATCTTGTAATTTGCTTAGATTTGTAAATTTTATAATCACTATAATTATTTTTTTGTTTGTTTGTATTTCGAGTAGGGTTTTTCTGTGTAGTGCTGGATGTCCTGGAACTCACAGAGATCAGCCTGCCTCTACCTCCCCAGTGTTGGGATTAAGGCATGAGCCACCATTGCCTGGCTATAATGATCTTTTTAATGGCTCTGGACATCAGATATAAGAAATATTTTCCCACTCTGTGCTTATAAAAGAAATGTGCCACACTGTATTTTGTATGTCTTGTCTCTCCTTCCCTTCCTCCCTCTTTCTTGCTTCCCCTTTTTCTCCCTCTTCTCTCCTGTGTTACCCAGCAGCCTAGAACTCTCAGTCCTCCTACCTTAGATTCCAAATGTTGAGATCACAAGTGTGAGCCAGCATACCCAGATCTGTCCAGTCACTTGTATTTTGCATTACATTTAAATTTAAATGCCATCTCAAATTTTTTATTCATGGATCTGAGATCCTACTCCTATCATAATCCAAGTATTGATGCATTAGTAACCATTTATGTATTTAATTAAAATATTCAGTTCCATTCGTTGATCCATGTATATGGCAATCTACTTTCTTTTTATTAATAATACTTCAATGTGTATTTTTTTTTATCATGGTTGCAGTGGTCTCGCCTTATTAATGTTCTTGGGTTTTTTTTCTATATCAACTTTAAAATTGCCTTCTAATTTTAATATATGTAAAATTAATAAATTATCTTGGAGAGTGTATTTATTATTTTCTTGTGCTGTGATAAAACACCATGATTAAGGCAAGTTGTAGGAGGAAGAATTTATTTGGGTTTACAGTTCCAGAGAGTCAGAGTCCATGATGGTAGAGCAGAGGTGGCAGCAGCTGCAGGCATTGGCAACTGGAGCAGAAGCTAAAGACTCACATCTTGAACCAAAAGCACACAGCAGAGGGAGCTAACTCAAAATGGCAGGAGTCTTTAAAACCTCTCAAAATCCATCTCCAGTGACATACTTTCTCTAACAAGGCCATACTTCCTAAACTTCCCAAACAGCTCAATCAATTGGGGACCAAGTATTCAGATGTCAGAGAGTATGGGAGACATATACCATTCAAACCACCACAAAGAAAATGAGTACCTTACTAGTATATCTATTTTTTAATTTGGCATTAAGTAATACATTTACTCTCTGTTCTAATTTCCCATAGTTGCTGTAACAGGTTGCCATAAATGCCTTGGCTTAAGACAATGGGAATTTATTCTCTCACAGTTGCAGAAGTCTAACTCCAAACTCAAGGTGCCCTAAGGCTAAGCTCCCCTATGGTTGTAGTAACGAATCACCTCCAGCTGCTGGTGGCTGCGGCATTCCAGTCTCTGCCCCCATGGTTATGCTATTTCCTTCTCTGTGTTTTCTCTGTGAATCTTTGTCCGTTCTTCCTATCTCTTATGCCTCCTTCCAGGACCACACACACACACACACACACACACACACACACACACACACACACACACACAGAGAGAGAGAGAGAGAGAGAGAGAGAGAGAGAGAGAGAGAGAGAGAGAGAAAGAACCTTCTGCCACGAATTAGTGTCCATAGTTTTCAGAGTGTAGGGTGTGAATGAATGTGTCTTTGGAGGCATTACCAACTATCTCATTACACTTGTCTCCTGGATGGTTTCAAAATTAGGCTCTGATCACTTTTCCTAAATTGTCCAAATATACTTCTATCTTGTGCATGTATAACCACACAAATTAGGTGTTATTCTTATTTTACACTGTCGGTATTCATGTTTGTCACATATTTAACAATATTTGTGTTGTTTTTAGGATTTGTTTGTTTTTGTCAGACTTTCCACCTGGGATTTTTTTTTTGTATGTGTGTGTGCAGTACATACTTTGGAATTGCCTCTAATAAGAGGCTATCTATGGCAATTGCTCTGTTTTGTCTGGAAATATTGTAGTGTGTGTGTGTGTGTGTGTGTGTGTGTGTGTGTGTGTGTGTGTGTGTGTGTGTGTGTTATGGAGAATGAAAATGGAACTCAGGGCCTCCTATGTACTAGGTAAGCATTCTATCACCTAGCTACACTCTCATCCCTATTTTACTTTCATATTGAAGGAGTTTCGTTAGCTATAAACATTGAAAATTCGTTTTTCCCATATTGAAAACGCCCTACAGCAGTCTCTAGATTTTAGTGTCACTGCTATGGAGTCTGCCATTTGTCTACTAGACATTGTTTCATTGGTGATCTCTTATTTTGTTTCAGTATCTTTTTTGCCTTTGGTTCACCAACTTCATAGCAATATGTAGTTTTAGTTCTGTTTATTCTGCTTGAGAATATTGAATTTCCTGTATTTGAGGTTTGATATTCTTTCAGTGACTCTGAAAAGTCTTATTTGGAGGCACAGAATAATGTCTCTATCCTCTTCTTTTAATCTTTGAACTTAAGTTCTAAGATTAGTTATATTTTAAATCCTCTTATTCTGTCATTCATGTCTCTAAAACTTTAATATACTTTTAAAAGATTCCTTTTTTTTTTACTTAATGTATATGAATGTTTTGCCTGCATGTATGTATATGCACTGCATGTGTGCCTGGTGCCCACATAGGCCAGAAGAGGGCATTGGATCCTCTGGAACCAGATTTACAGATGGCTGTGAGCTGCCGTGTCCATGCTGGCAATCAAACCAGGTCCTCTGTAAGAGCAGCAAGTGCTCTTAACCATTGAGCCCTCTCTCCAGCCTTATAATTTATTTCTTGATCTTAATTTTCCTCCTCCTCTTTTGTTCCTCCTTCCCCTTTTCTCTCCCCACCCCCATCCCTTACTAAAAACTGAACCTAGGACATCCCAAGTATTCTACTACTGAACTCTATTTCCGGCTCTCTTGCAAATCTTTTTTTTTAATTTTGAAAGTCCCACAAAGTTTCACTGGCTGGCCTTGAATTTGCAATATCCCTGACCTTAGCCTCTTGAGTAACAGGATTACAGGTGTGTGGTACTAGCCCCAGCTTCTATGGAATATCTTTGGCTCTCTCTCTCTCTCCCCATCTCACTATCTATTTAGCTATATCTTAAGCTATATCTTATTTGCTGTTCACCTTGACCATTGACTTTTGTTTTTTGAGAGGGAGTCTCTTGTAGTCCATGTTGGCCTTTAACTTTCCTTGTGGTTGAAGATGACCTTGAACTCCTGATTCTTCTGTCTTTATACACCAGGTGCTGGCTGGGATTATGGACCTGTGTTACCACACTTAGATGATGACATTGACTTTTTTCCATTTCAGTTATAATTCTACATTCTTTTGTTCTTTGCTATTTTTTAAAGCTTCTCTTTTAAGTCTTAAAACATGGGATAGGGGATATAGTACAGTGGTAGAATTTTTGCCTAGAATGTGCCAGTACCATGAGGAACAGATTTATAAAGGAGTCTTTGTAAGTCTGTCACTTATAGTGAATCTTGAGTTTCATAATTTTTTCCCCAGACTCCATGGTTACCATAGTTGTCACTAGTGTATCTTATGTAGCCTTGGTGTCTACTCTCTTCCCAGGAGCTCTGCTTTCATATAAGTGTTTTTACTACGGTAAAATATTCATAATTTATACCATTTTGAACATTTTTACATGAACAGTCCAGTGATGTTAACATTCCCTGTGTTGAGCAAACAGTGCTACCATCCACTTTCAGAACTTCTCATCTTGCAAAACTGAAACTCTGCACCCATTGAACAATAGCTATGCATTGCCCCATTGGCCTCAAACCTTGGTTCTCAATCTTCACTCTGCCTCTCAGAATCTGCCTACTCTAAGTTTGCCATATTAGTGCAGTCATGCAGTATTTCTCCTTTTGTGATGACTTGTTTCACTTTGCATATTTTCACATTCATTCATGTTGTAATTTGTGTCAGAAGTTCATTTCTTTTGGTGGCATAATATGAGAGAAAAAGAGAGAGAAAGTTATACATACCACAACATTTTAATTTGTGGTAATCCATCCATTGTTAAATGACTTTTGGTTTGTATTCATGTTTTCATTTAATTTTTGTTCTCTACATATATCTTACATAATAATATTTTGAAAGTTAATTTTTAGCACTGTTTCATTTGATTTGTTAAATTGATTTTCTTTGCACTAGAAAGGGAAGATTCTAAGGTTCTGAGATATGGAACAGTTGTGTAGTTTTTGTATGTTTTGATTCTTTCTTTGAGCTCTATTAGGTAATTTCCCCTTACATATAAGAAAATCTTTTAAAAACAATAAGAAAAACAGCTCTATTTTGTATTTGGCATTGTTAATGTGTCATTTTGCCAATCTCCCACCTACCTTCAAGTGCCCTATGGAAGCGTTTGAAACTTGATTCACTGCTCTCTCCATTGGAGGAGACTGTGATTGTTTTGTATGTTCTGAGCTTGAGCTTTTGAAGATGTTGAGGCTGTTGCTGACAATGATCTGATGTTAATCTATGGGGGGAACAGAGGCAAGAATCCAAATAGAGTCAGCCTTCCCTGTTTTCCTTCACTCTGTCTCTCTTATTGGAGTCTTTTTACATAATAGGATGGTAGAGCTGAGAGTGGGCGGAGCAAGCTCCTGAGATCATTTGATCCAATCTCAATTGCTTCCAGTGATGTTTTAGGATCTGCTACACTGGAGCATTGCTGTTCTTTATAGATGAAGAAAATGAAACTTATGAGCTGCAAGTTATGTCCATGCTATCATATATTCACAGCAAAGACTGAGCGAGACACAGACTTCTATTCCTTTTCCAGGGAGAATTGCCTTAGACTAAAGTATTAAGTGATTGTGAAATATCCTAAGGACATTTTGTCTTTAAAAATAAGCCGGACCTTGGAGGGTTAATAAAAATGAAACAGTGAATGGGGAGTTCTTTTCTCCCCTCCTCAACTAAAGAGCTGCTGGGCTGTTTCATTGCACCACATGTGTTCCATTACGGTATAATGATGTAATTACCAGTAATACTGCTTCTGCCTGAGTAGTGGTGGAGAGGCAGCATTAAGGAAAAGACTAGCCCAGTTCTCTCCTAAGAGCCCACTTCAGTCTATTAGATTGAAGATGCTGGAAGGCGAATGGCTTCTGCAGAGGAAAAGGTCAGATTTAAAAGCTTTTCTGGGCTTGGCATTTATTATTGCCTTTTTGACCTTCAGAAAAGTCCCTTGTGTGTTTGTCCTTGATTTTTGCCTTTTCCATTAATACTTGAAAGCTGCATTGCTGGCCAGATCCAGTCTCTGGCATAAATGATTTCCTCCATAGTATTATTGAAGAAGGCGTAGCCCCTATCCAGACCACCAGTCCAGTTGTCTTTCCTGGCTTTATTCTAGTGTCAAGTCCTCACACACTTGAACATTTTAGTTTTCAGCAACACATACACACACACACACACACACACACACACACACACACACACACACACACACACACAGAGCCCTCCACAGGCATGATTAGAATCAGGAAATAAAAGGAATAAGGTGAGATACCTTATACAAATCACTTAACCTTCTTCAAAAGCATGACTCCTGCTACCTGATTATGAGCAGGTATTAATGGTGTCTGGAACACAGCAGACCTTCTAAATTGTTTCTCCTGTTAGAGAGTAGCTGTCATTCTTTTGGTAATGTCAAGCACCTGTTGGGTCCAAGGCACAATCTATAGGAGAGCATGAGCAAGTTTTATTTATTTCAGTGCTTTTCAAAGTGCAAACCTGAGATTAGAAACACTCAGGTCATAGGAACGTATTAGAAATGCAGGGTCTTAAACTAAGCCTGGCCTACTGGTTCATAAATTCCAGGAATAGAAATCTTGTGTGTTTTACCATTCTCTCTAGAGATTCTGTTGCACACCAATGTTTTTCTACTTTAGTACCAGGAACTGTTTGATTATGGAAGATTCCTTATTTTAATTCAGACCTGGTCTCTCTAATATATAGGTCACTCACCATTAACATTTATTTAAATTTTAATAAATGAAAACTAAATAAAATTAAAAATCTTTCTCAGTTGCACTAGCTACATTCCAAGAGCTATGTTGACATTTGTGTTTAGTTACAACTATACTAGTTATCTCAAATAAAAACATGCCATCACTGTAGAAAGTTCAGTTGAATAAAAGCTGAGTTCAGAGAAATAGTCTTTAAACTTTAGCATGAATCAGTTCAGCTAGAGGACTTGATAAATTCCCAAATGATGTGCCCCATTCCTGATATTTCTGATTCAGTTGGTACAATGTAGGGCTAAAGACCTAGCCTTTAAGTGATACTCATGGTGATGGTCCAATTACCATATACTGAGAACCATTGGTCTTAAGTAAATACTCTTTTTGTTGTTGTTTCTGAGACTATAAAGCTCTCACTATGTAGCTCTGGCTGTCTTGGAACTCACAATATAGAGCAGGTTGGCCTCAAACTCACAGGGATCTGCTTGCCTCTGTCTCCCAAGTACTGGGATTAAAGACGTGCACCAACATGCCCAGCTTGAAGCCTCTTGATCTGAAGTCTGTGGGCCTCTCAAACTTGAAGACCAAATAATACTTATCTCTGTGGGTTACAGGATATGAGACCCATGCTTTTAATCTAATTACTAAGCAATTCAGCAGGTCAGGAAAACTCAGATACCGTTAACAAAATCTGACCAGTAGTGACTTAAATTATAAGGACATTGACATTTGTTTCATATACTAAACAAGGTAACAAGTTTCAGGTTTTTGTTTGTTGATGTTTTGTGGCTCAAGCATGTTGCTAGGAAAATTAGGTACTTTTTGTCCTCCAGAAAAACCCTTATGTTTAGTTTTGAGAATCTTTTCTTTTCCTTCTCTCCTAGATCAGTCCCAGCTAAGGGGAACAGTATATGCATAATTGCTTTAGACCAGCTGTGTTTTGACTCCTGTAACTAGAAGGGTCTACCTTCCCTTGGAAGAAAAGAACAAATCTGTAACCTTTTTAGGTTTTGGTTTTCACTTTTTGAGGCAGGGTCTCACGTGGCTCAGGCAATCCTCTAGCTTGCTATATAGCTGAGGCTTCCCTTGATACCCTGATCTTCCTGCTACCTCCAAAGTGGTGCATTTGTAGACATATACACCATGCCTGGCTTTATATCTATATTCTATTACAGGAAGGAAACTGGCTGATCCAAAAACAGGGGCATCCACCTGTGCCATTCATTAACTGGCTTACTTCATCATGCTAGGCAAGTTAGAGCCTAGACATACTATGCTGTGACCCCTTCAGGCTTTTGCCTTTCTACCTTACAGTGCATTCTGTGAAGCTGTTCTGCCAGGGTGAGGGAGTGTGGGACTTAAGAACCTGATCTAGGTCTTTGGGAATCAGTATCAGGTAAGTGTTAAGGCTGATTCCTCTCTGTTGGAGCCCCCAGTTTCCAAAAAGGGTTCTTACTTGCTTCCTTTTGGTCAAGTCCTTGACAAAGTGCAAGTCCTTATATTTTGATTCTGTGGTCATTTTCTACTTTGGTCCACTATTCCTTTCTCTCACTGTTCCTCTGAGAACTAGAAATCTGACCCTAAATTTTCAGACTAAGCATTTGGATTCTGGTTCTAGACTTCTAGATCCTTGTCTACTTGTCAGCATCCCTGTTCATTTCCTCCTACCAGTGTACTTTAGATCCCTTCTTTGCTAAGTATGGAGATAAATTTTTAAAAGGTCTAATGGAAGAATCTCCCCTATAGAAATGATAAATGAAACACCGGGAGTTATGGATGGCATCAGAGAGTTAAACACATCTTCTTGAGTCTTTAGAACCACACCTAAGACCTGGCCACCTAGGTTTTATCCAGAGACTCTGTGGTACTGTAAGCCTAAGACTGGGAATTAGCAGAATTAAGACCAAAATCCAGACTTTGTTGTTTTGTTTTGAGACAGGGTCTCACTGTGGAGTCCTGGCTGGCCTGGAGCTTATTTTGTAGACCAGGCTGGCCTCAAACTCAGAGATCCATCTGCCTATGCCTCCCGAGTGCTGGGACTAAAGGTGTACACTGAAAGGGGTGAGGCCTGTGTCCCCTTCTGGCCAGAGTAGGACAGCTTGGACTTACAGCTTGTGGTTCTATGCAAAATATAGAAATATACAAAATAACAATATACAAAATACAATATATAGAAATATAAAAAATACAATAGATAGAAATATACAAAGTATATATATAGAAATATATAAAATATAGATAGAAATATACAAAATACAATATATAGATATATACAAAATACAATATATAGAAATATACAAAATATAATATATAGATATATACAAAATACAATATATAGAAATATACAAAATACAATATATAGATATATACAAAATACAATATATAGATATATACAAAATACAATATATAGATATATACAAAATACAATATATAGAAATATACAAAATATCATATATAGAAATATACAAAATACAAAATATGCAAAATACACAAAGGGGGAGAGAGTTCTGGGTGACAGAGAGGAGGGACAAAGGGAGATGTAGAAAGACATATACTGGCTAAATGATCTCTAAGAACCCTTCCAACACTGGCATTGAGCTCAAGGGTGACCGTGCAGAAACTGTAACAAGTGAAACAGAGTGTGGTACTCTCCTACTTTAGACCAAAACCTGACCTCTTGTTCTTGAGCTGGCAGTTGTCCAGCCAACAGCTGGATGCAGTATCCAATTATTTGCTGCCTAAATCCTGCAGTCCCCTTCCTCTAACAACTGATCTCTGCAGCTTTCCTCCCCAGTCCTCACAGGACAGAAGTAGACTTGAAGGGGTGTGTGTTTCAGTTCTCTGCCCCCTGTGTGTCTGTCTCCCTCTCATATCCTTGTTCAAAACGTCTAGGGAATTTTTATTTTCCAAAGTTACTTACCAGAAATGATTTGGCCAATACACTCTGGGGAGGAGGCTTTAGTCAAAGGAGCACAAAAGCATGTAACCCTATGATGAATTCCTTGTGCATGGGAAAGGGAAGCAAAGGAGCTTTCGTAAAATTGTAGCCCAGGCTAAATCAGGAATGGGAATGAGGAACAACTCAAAATACCACAATTTCCTTCTAAAGGGCTTCATCTCTGGCTCTCAGTAACACTCAGATTATGACAGAATTCAAAGGATGCTTGTACATACTTTAATTTTTTTATTTGGTATTATAATTTATAATGAGACAGTGAAAAGCTGCCTATTTTTATAATACAGAATTCAGAAAGTGAAGCTTGGCTGCTGAGGAATAAACAGGCAGCAGAGCAGCTTTCACAGAGGAAGTGCATGAAAGTTTGAAGGCTTAGGGAAATTATATTTGGTTAGAAATGGAGGGCCTTTTTAAAAAGTTGAAAAACATGTTTCACTGAAAACTAGTACTCATGGGTTATAAGGTTAAAGGAGACATGGGCAAGTGGAAAGGCAATCCCAGAGCCCAGTCTCATCCTGGTCTCCTGTGTTGGTCTCCCTTAGAGCCCCCTTTTCCAGAATTCTCCTTTGGGGGTACAAGTGTCAGCAGCTCTATCCATATTCTCCTTGATTTTTGGCCTGATTTCAGTGGATGTAGACTACAGCTGGTCTGAAATCGGAAGACAGTAAATTTATTTAAGCTTTCAGCATGACCTATTTGCCTTTTTCCACTGTGATGAATGGAAATCCAGACAACAGAATGTTTCACAAGACAGAGCGCAAAGAGAATAAGAATGAGAAGTGTGTGATATGTTTTGATCTTAAAAAAAGAAACACAGTTCAGACCTTTTTTTTCAAATCTCTGTCATCTGTGATCCATCACCCTTTCAGCCAAGATATTTTGGCTTTTTGACTCTGGGAAACCAGTGGGTGGGTAATTTTGGAGAAGCTAAGAGCAAAATACCAGCAGATGCTAGAGCCAAACGAGAAAAGTCTCCTTTGCTCCACAAGCAGAGGTGCACTCCCACTTGCAACTCTTCAAGATTCCTTTGAAAGACTACAGAAACCTCGTAGCCGACTCCTATCTAAAGATGACCGTCATTCCTGTCCTAGGCAGACAGCAACGAGGACAATCTAAGCAGTGGAGCAAATATTACCACTGTCTTTGAAGCTACCTGATCTAAATCCAGATCTATCATGAAATCCAAATCTGCCATTTTCCATCTGGGTAAAGTTTTAAGGGTTCTTAAGCCTTCTGAGCCTTTTTCTCCATCTATACTAAACATAATATTACTACTTTAGCAAATGTGCTAGACCTAAATGCCTGGCATAGTGCCAAATGCCTGATTGATACTCAAGAATCAGAGTGTTTCCCAGTACATTCCCCTGGCAGCAGCTTTTCTACTACCTTCACAACTTTGGATGCAGTTTATTTCTCTTAACATTATAAAGTAAGAAATGCATATTGTAAATTTTTGAGGATAATTTACTGGCTACAGTGTGACTTGCATCATGCCACCAAGGCATTGGAACTTTGGTGTTTTTAGGTGAGTATTGTTGAATAATTAGTTAGTCTTATGCAGACTTGCATTTATACCTAAAATTTGGCTCCTTCCATAACTGTGTAGAGAGTATTTTGACTCCAACAATTAAAATGAGGAAATCAGTTCCTATCTTAAGTCATAAACCATATGGGCCAACAATATTGATATTCACATTTATAGAATAAGTAGGTCTTAAGTTTTATATTCATATACCTTGTGTTCACTTTTTTTCTTGGAGTTTCTAATGGCCTTTTTGTTTCATGATTGAAGAAATAAGTGTGTGACTTTACCTATTATTAAGATCATTTAGTGTCTTAATCATATGACTCCCTTCTTGATGCATTTGTTAAATCCTCATAGTTTCTCCTCATTTCAAGACCTACAACCATTTATTTGAGGTTTTAAGTTATATTACATTAGTTGCAAACCATGCCATCCTCTCTATCGTTCTTATACCCATTGTGTTGTGTTTGTGTGTATGTGTGTGTCTATGTCTTTGTGTGTGTGTGTGTGTACACATGCGTGTGTGTGCATCACAGCATGTATGTGGAGATCAGAAGACAACATTCAGGAGTCCATTCTCTCTTTCCACCATGTGAGTCAGTCACCACTCAGGTCATTAGGCTTCATGTCAAGTGCCTTTTATACGCCAAACTATCTTGCTGGCCCTTATCCTTTCTTCATTTTTTGAATGTTCTATAGGCATCCTTGGTAATTTTTTCAGACAGAATGCTTAGGAGGTAAACTCTCTTAGCCCATTTCAAACATTTTACTGTGCCTTTCTTAGGCCGTTCTTTCTTGGAGTCACCTTGATTTCTGCCCCTCTTCCTGTCTTACTTTCCTTATCCTCTAATTTCTCTGTCCAGTGTTGTTATCTCTAGCCATTTGTATCTCTTGAGTATTTGAAACCTGGCTCATCTGAACTGATATTTGCTGTACGTATAACATACATAATGTATTTAGAAGACTTAGAACCATAAGCAGAAAACAAAATATCTCATTTTTTGTATTGATTATGTGTTGAAATTGTAATATTTTGGATATATTGTGCTAAAAAAATCAAAGTTAACCTGTTTCTGTTTTACTTTTTAAATGTGGCTACTAGAAAACTTTGAAATCACATGCGTTCTCTGTGTTATGTTTCTCTTTAGCTATGCTGCCGTGTTCCTCAGCCAGATCCATTTCCAGGCCCCAGACACAGGCAGCCTTTCCTCATTTTCCTCAACCTTGTTTCCTTCACTTCCATACATGGATGTTGTAGTAATCTATAGTTTTTCTCCCTATTAGTATAGCACCGTATATTTCAGTCTTCATAAAATGTTAAGAATTTCTAGTCTTTTCTTCTCTCGTTCTTCTGTCTACCCTAAACACAATAATTGCTTTATTTCTTCTTTTAGTATTTTGCCTTTTCCTCGAGATTTTCGAGGTAATTATATTTTTAATCTGTGAACTGGGAAACGGGTGATTTTACTATTTTTTCACTATTTTACACAGTAGTTTGGTGGTCATCCTCACATATGTAAGTCTGTCTATATCTCTAAATATTTCCCTAACATGTATTTCTAGAAATAGAAATTTACTAAATTGGATTAACTTTTTAAATTTCTTTCATGTGTGTGCATGTATGTGCACATGAGTGTGCACAGGCCAGAGGACAACTTTGAGGAGCTGGTTCTCACTATGATGTGGTTTCTGAGGATTGAACTTGGCTCATCAGGCTTGGCCAGCAAGAACTAACTAATCTTAGATTGATTCCTTAAGGCTCTTGATATAAATATTGACAGGCTGCTCCTCTATACCTCTCGCCCCAGAGACTGGTCTGTTTTCAGTGGGCTGTTCAATAAAAGATAGGAACAGTTATCCAGGAAGAACACACTTCACAGCTGAACCCATTAATGGACAGCATTAATGGACTTGTGTTTGGAAAGAAATTCTTTTCTGAATCACTGAGCAGGGCTGAGCTTTCATTTTCTTATTTTTAAAATTAGGAAAATGATACCCTGAATAACTTCACTAAGGTAGCATTGTCAATAGTTCACATCAGTGAGGGTTTGAGAGCACTTTAATTGAATAGAGTATGTGCACTACTTTAAAAACTATGAAAAATATCTGAATGACAGAGACCCTAGCCTTGAACTGTTTTTTTCTAAATGGAATAGAATAGGAGATGAGAAGCTGCTATACCATCTTTTTGTGATATGTGCTAAAAGATATAAACAAAGTATTGGAAAGATTAGATGAGGGAGAGTTTGCATTCTCCTTACAAAATCAAGGATGGTGTATCAACTGAGGGGGTGGCATTTAAGGCAGGTCTTGAAGCATGAGTATAATGTTCACACAGTTAGGGAGTTGCCTGGGGAGGGTGAGGTATGAAGATGAGCCTAAGCAGCCCCCAAGATGGTGTCAGTGCACTTCAACTGAGAGCATTCCCTAGAGTAATAAGCAAAGACAAGGAAAATTGTAATTAGTCTTCTTGAGGAGAGTTATTTGGATGTGCCAGATGAGGGTAGTAATCTCTCTATTTTTGCAATACTTCAATAGAGAAGGTAAAAAGAAATCATTTCCTCCATTTTTTTTTTTTTTTTTTTGGTTTTTCGAGACAGGGTTTCTCTGTGTAGCTTTGCGCCTTTCCTGGTACTCGCTTTGGAGACCAGGCTGGCCTCGAACTCACAGAGATCCGCCTGGCTCTGCCTCCCGAGTGCTGGGATTAAAGGCGTGAAGTCTAGCCAGAATTTGTTAGGCAAATTCTTTAGGCAAATTCTCTAGGAACAAGAACAAGTTACACCTGGCCCTTTTCTCCCTTCACCAAGGTTGGGAGTGGGAATGGTAGAGGAAGTGTTGTGTTTCTAAGCCATTTTAGGTAGTCTAGGGCTATTTGACATTGTGCTGATCCAGTCAGATGACAACTTGAACCAGCAGTTTTGAGCAGTGCTTAGAGTTAGAAGATCCATGAAGAGAAGGATAATAAGTAGGTTGGTAAAGAAAAAATTGAGAAAGGTAGATCTTTGGTGTCATCATATAAAGCCTAAGAGTTTCATGAAAGCAGCCGGGCGGTGGTGGCACACGCCTTTAATCCCAGCACTCGGGAGGCAGAGGCAGGTGGATCTTTGTGAGTTCGAGGCCAGCCTGGTCTACAGAGTGAGTTCCAGGAAAGGCACAAAGCTACACAGAGAAACCCTGTCTTGAAAAACCAAAAAAAAGAGTTTTATGAAAGCAATCTAAGGAGTCTGTTTTCCATCTATCCTTCTGTCTCTTTACTTTTTGGAAATTCCTTGTCCTCTCACAATAGTTGTTTGTTAGTGTTCACCTTTCCTTCCTCAGTGCCCAAGATTTTTTTCTTCTTAGCAGCATTCAGAAATTCTCTCCCCCATTGCCTATAAAATGAAGTTAGATTCCCAGGTCTGGTATCTAAGATGGCCTCAGTCTAACTGGAGGCTCCAATGTGCATTTATCATCTTACTTTGCATTCGTATGCCATTACCTCTCATCTACTTCTAACATAAGCATCCACTTCATTTATTTATGTAACAAATACTTATTGAATACCTATTGTGTGTCCTTTTTTCCAGTAAACTCTTACTGTTATATTCTAGGTCTTAATTTAGAAACTGTGTAAAAAGAGAAGAAAGGCCATAGAGTTAATAAATGGAGAATGACTGTGAGATTCAGTTGCAGAATCAGCATAGCATTAAATACAGGTAAGGCAAGAAGTATTCAAGTAGTCTTGTGGAATAGCCTTGGGATGTGCTAAGATGGGTCACCAGGACACACTGGGATCTAAGTATTGTGACTCCATATAAGCTGGCAGATAGATGTGATCAAAGAAACAACTGTAGTGATCCTCAACTAGGGTCATCAGCTCCAGGACTGATGATTGTTTTTTAAAAGATATAATTTTATTCTAATTTTGATTCATGTGGGGAAAATGGCCACCACTTTCATTGGTTATGTCTCGTGTCACTTTTGGGATCTGTCTCACAGAGCTCTTTTCTTTAAATGGTGACTCCACAAAACAGATACTTAAGATGTCCCACATCAGTTTCCATAGATAAGCTTGGTTCTTTTTTTTTTTTTTTTTGGTTTTTCGAGACAGGGTTTCTCTGTGTAGTTTTGGTTCCTGTCCTGGATCTCGCTTTGTAGCCCAGGCTGGCCTCGAACTCACAGAGATCCACCTGGCTCTGCCTCCCAAGTGCTAGGATTAAAGGCGTGCGCCACCACCACCCGGCATGCTTGGTTCTTAATTCTTAAACAAGCTTTGTCCTTTTCTGCTTCCATCACTAGAGTGATAGGAAGAGAGATAATTTGAATGTAGATTTGAACTTAAAACCTAGCTTCACCTCTCATTCATTCTGTGAACTGGGGTAAATTTTATACACTGGTTAAAGGCCTTGGGAAAATAATAACAGTACCTATCTTTTCTAGAGTCGTTTATGTTAAGGTATAGATGTGAATTTATGTAGAAGTACTTAGAGTGGTATCTGTCACATGGCAAATACCCTTTTCCCCTTCCTGGAAACTTTCATGTACTCTTTCCCCAGTGTCTAATTATTAAAATCCTATCTGACCTTTATTTAGCTATTACATCACCCCTCAATAAAGCATTTCCAGTGTTTCCAGATGTGAAAGATACAGTATTTCCTTCATATGTGCATTTTTGTGGGATTATTTGAGACCTTTGAAGAAAGAGTTCTAAGTAGTAAGGGAAATGGCACAGAAAGTATAGAAACCTGAACAAACTAGCCCTATATTTGGAAGCGGGAAACTAAATACTAGCAACAGACATGGAACAAATAGTATAAATAAAGGTGCTGTGTCACTCATGCAGGGTGATTGATTTTTCAGCTTGGTCACTCAGTTCATCTCAGTAGGCCAGAGACAAAGGTTGTCTCCAGTTTTTAGTATTAGCTATAGAAATGGGGCATTCACTGCTTATTCTAGGTGGTGGGGGTCTAGGAGACTAGGGACTAGCCACCAGTCTCCTAGACAGCCTGAGTTATTAGGATCAGTGCTATGTTTGATTAGACTGGGACAGTCATTCTACAGATGTTTCCAGCAAGACCTAGTTTGGTCAGCAATATAGAAAACACCAAGAATAACATCAGTGTGCTGGGCTTCGAAGGGAACAGCCAAAGATGGTCAGCATAACTGCTTGCTCTTTTATTTACCATTTCACGCCTGGTATATCCAGGAAGCTACATTTTAAAAAATTCCTCTTTTTAAAAAATGTACGTATTCATTGTAAAGCCAGAAGGATTTGTTCATTGTAACTGCTCGTTCATGTTTGTAGAATTTTGTGTAGCTGGAGGGGCTTTAGAGTTGAGTGAGGTTGTCAAAGGGATACAAAAGGCTTTTGCTTTCTGAGTGAACTGAGTTCATTTAGAAGACAATTTTTTCTTGATCTTTGAGGGGTGATTTCAGGCAATTAGCTAATTGGCTGAGGGAGATGACCTATCAGTATTGCATAAGGGCTGTCTGCTCTTAGGGATCCACATAAAGAATCAATGCCAAGTTTTCCATGACAGCCAGAAGCAGCCCTACTGAGCCTCCCATGTAATGGTCAGTCATAATCACAGAATTCATTTCCCTGGAGAGTGAGGCCTGAACACCCCACCAGCTGCCACCAGCTGACCACTGCCACCATCAGATCAGTGTTGTTCCTGCTGTGAAGTATTTCCAAACAACCTTCCAATTTGCTCTATTGTAAGGGGTAAATGACCCTCCAGAAATAGTCTGCTGTTTGTCTTAAGTGTATTATCAGATGCTTAGATGCTTAGTCTTTTGATGTGGCTCTTGTCTACTTAATAGACAGTAAGAGCAGGACTTGGACTCATTTGTAACCATCTTGAATCTCCAAATGGATACAAAAAAAGGAAAACTTCCCATAGGCAAATATTAAAAATTCAAATGTGGAGAAAACTGTGACAAAAAAGGTCATAGATCAAGAGAAGAATCAGGAGATAACTATAAATAATAAGTTGAGTCCTTTTGCCCCAGTCTGAGAACCAGTGAAACTAGATTTCGTGCTATTGTTGTTGATGATGTTATTATAATGTACCCAGGATGATGTAAAGGTCATAAGATGACTAGTCTGTCTAATCAAAACAACCACTGGCCATTAAGAGACAGCTTTGGTAGATAGTATATACACACTAACTACTTGTTAATGCAATAGTTAAGTCAGGGCTTTGGATCTGTCAGACATAGGCTTGAAATCTGTTTCTGCCACCCCCCTTACTTTATAACCCTGAGTAAACACATGATAAGCATTTATTTCAAGAATATTTTCAGTTTATGTAACAGAAAGGCAGATTAACAGTGGTTTAAACAAATAGCTCATTCTTTTCACATTATAAAAATTCTGTAACAAGCTGTTGCTATCTTAGGTTTACCAGCATTAGTCAAGGATGCTTAATCCATCCTCCTAAACCAGTATATTAGTTTTCAGCCTTATGGTACAAAGAAATCCAAACATTTCCCATAGGAGATTTGTTCTAGTAACTTATTAACCAGAACTATGACACGTTAAGAGAGAATGGGAAAGTAAATATTCTCTCTTTCTAGACTCTATGATGAAAGCAAAGTAGAAGATTGTGTATTGTTATGGTATCCAGTCAATGGTTCAGAATCTGCTGCAACATTCAATTAATGTTAAACACTTTTATGATGGTGAGGAAGACAACCCCTGCTCGTTGTGCTCTTTAGAAAATTGAAGTGATACCATGTTTAACATTTTGTACTTTATGAAGTACTTTGATTTACCCATGTAAGTTGTTTTTTTGGTAGTTATTGTTGTTATTGTATGTTTAAAAGTTCCTTGATGATGGCTGTAAAGAAGAAAGGTCACCCACGAAGAGGAGCAAAGCCTAGCCTTCATGTTGACTGGCCTGGCCCTAGGTCTGTTGCTTACACAGCTTTCTTAGACCACCCAGAACCACAGCAATTTCTCATTCCACTAAATTTCTGACATATATTGTTTATTTCCTGACTTACATTTTAAAAATACACATGCTTTCCTAGGCAGGTTTGAAGAACCTTAATTGCCTGCTTTCTTTATAGTGCTAGGAGATCTCTGAATTAGAGGCCAGCCTTGTCTACATAGTGAGTTCCAGGACAACCGGGCTATACAGAGAAACGCTGTCTCAAAAACTTAAAATAAATAAATAAGTAATAAAAATAGAAGAGTAGTTGCTAATATTATGGTTCAGTGTATATCAGTCTCAAGTCATTAATCTAATTAATTTATTTTTATTATCTATTTGCTTGTACACTAAGACTGTCATTATACATTTGGCTACTTAATTTTCTCATACTTTTTATTCTTATTGATTTTTCACTGTTTGATGATGTTTGCTGTTTAAATTTAGCAAATGAAATGCTAATTGTGGTATTTATATTTCCAAGATTTAAAATAAATAATACATAGACATTGTGCTGGCAAGTTTTATGTCAACTGGGTACAAATTAGAGTCATTTTGGAAGAGAGAACCTCAATTGAGAAAATACCCCCATGAAAATGATCTGTGGTGCATCTTCTTGATTGATGATTACTGTGAAAGAGCCTTGCTCACTGTGGGCAGTGCTGTCCTTGGGCTGGTAGTCCTGGGCACTATAAGGAAAGCAGGCTGAACAAACCATGGTGATCAAGACAGTAAGCAGCACTTCTCCAGGGCCTCTGCATCAGTTCCTGCCTCCAGGTTCCTGCCTTAAGTTCCTGCCATGACTCCTGTGGATGATGAACTACAAGCTATAAGCTGAAACAAACCCTTTCTTCCCTGAGATGCTTTTGGTCATGGTGTTTCATCACAGCAATAGAAACCCTAATTAAGACAGATATTCACCAGGCAGTGGTGGCACACGCCTTTAATCCCAGCACTCGAGAGGCAGAGCCAGGTGGATCTCTATGAGTTCAAGGTCAGCCTGGTCTAGATCAAGATCCAAGACAGGCACCAAAAACTACATAGAGAAACCTTGTCTCGAAAATACAAAAAAAAAAAAAAATCATAGACAAAATACAAAATTCTATTATTTATTTGTATTGTAAAACAGTTTATCAGGACTTTGGGTACCAGTGAATCAACTTTCCACTCTGACAAATTAAGATGAGGATATTAACTTTACTCATGATTGCCCAGCAGGTTCTAAAGTACAGTGTGGAGTTTAAGACCAGAATTGCACTGTACAAGGAGGACAATCTAAACCACTAAGAGTGTGAAGAGTAAGGCAAGAGGAAGCAAGGATGAAATCTCGGGAACTGTAGACCTTCAAAGGACCCTGTGAAGACTGACCACAAAGATGCAGAAAATTGTTATGTCACACAATTAACCGGATTTAGAAGAAGCCTTTAGGAAAGAAGGAGTGCTCAGCTGCCTCAAATGCTGCCAAGAAGTGAGCAAAGAGCAGCAACAACAGTGTCCATGGGGTTCTACAGCGAGAGAAAGATCACCCACTGTGAAAAACTCTGTGTTCTCCAGGCTCAGTCTCCCTAGACTAATCACACAGGACCACCTACATTTTGTTTACCAGCATGCCTTCACATCTGGCTCCTATTGGGTATAAAAAATATAACACTGAAAGATCTTTGCTCTCAAATTATTCATGTTAATCTTGGAAGAAGGTCTTGTCATATGTATCTGTGTGTTTGCAGATTTGTAGGATGGTTAGTAGAAAAATTCCCTTTGTACCTGGGAACCAGAACTTCCGGGTGTACAGACTACAAATACAAGATCAGTAATGTGCCTTTGGGCTGGGTTATTACGTAGGTGAGTGCTGAGGGCTCCACAGTTCCTGGCTGACTCTGAAAATAAGTCTAGCATACCCCCCCCCCCCCCCCCCCCCCCCCCCCCCCCGCACCCAATCTGCCTTTTTAAATTGTGTATTGTAGGGAAAATACAGATAATGGAGTTCAGTAAACGTTTAGCAAAAAATTTGAATTTTGTAGGTATAAGAGGAGGGGAAAGCCGGGTGGTGGTTTGTACACCTTTAATTCCAGCACTCGGGAGGCAGAGCCAGGCGGATCTCTGTAAGTTCAAGGCCAGTCTGGTCTACAGAGCAAGATCCAGGACAGGCACCAAAACTACACAGAGAAGCCCTGTCTCGAGAAACCCTGTCTCTGGGGGAGAAAAAAGAGGAAGGGAAAGCTCTGAAAACCAACTCTATCTTTAAATTTCTGCTCTGACCCTAGAGCATGAAAGAACTCCAGGTCAAGCATGTGCCTCTAATCACCCACACAAAAGTTCTTTCTCAAAATTTACAAATAATCACTTCTTAGCAGATCCCTTTTATCCTCCTGATGTCACAGCTTAGTTTCCCTGTTGACACGGACCTCCAAGAGCCGACCCTGCTCTTCATTGTCCCATCTCTGTGGGTTTTCCATAGACTCAAGTCTGAGCTGCTTCAGAGGTAAGGCTCACCGGTTCAGAGCCCACCTTCATGAACGTAGGCACCGCTGGTCCTGCTGCTTCATGTTTCTCATCATGTGAGTTGAACTGTGTGTGAGGACTGAGACTCTTCTCTCTGGGCTGTAGTGACTCCCATAAATAGCCTAATCCACATGGAGAGTTGATAAAGCCTCAGGTGAAGTTTAGATCACACTGGGCCCAGTCTGCTTCCTGTAGGTGAGTAAGCCGTGTTAAGTTAACCTCATGAGACGAGAGTGCAGGGAGGCCTGCTAACTTCCTGAGCCACTTCTTGAAATGTCAGGCCCTTGCTGCTTGTTTCCAATGGCCTGTGTATTTTTAGTACTGCTTTTCATGTTAGCTTCCTGTTAACTGCTTGCAGGAAATCTTTTCTTGGACATAATCTACCCATTTCCTGAAGTTTTCCTCTCCACATTGTGTCAGTTTGGGGATGAATCAAGTCAGCAGTTTTGGAGAAGGCTTGTTCTCTTCTCTGCCACAGCCTCCCTTCTTTGTGGAATACCAGAAAAGCTGCCTTTCTAGAGGGGGAGGGAGAGGCGGGCCCTCGGTGTGTGTCAGCCTCTGAGGCTCCCTGACACAAATGTGCTTTTGTGTGTGGAGGGGGCATGTGTATGTGTTTTCCCCTTCCCAATGGACACTTTCATTTATTAGGTCCGGATGGTGTCCTAGGAGCTATAAACAATGGTGTGGAGATACAGAGCTGTCTCAGTGAGGAGGCTATGGTGGCAGCCACTAGATTTCCCTCTTTGCCACTGCCCCCATCTCTTTGTCCGTTGTGAGTCGGGTCTGCTTTAAAGTACCCTAGGACCCCATAGTCTCTTCAGAACTGCACAGATACTCCCTCCTTACCTCGGTGACTGGCGTAACCACTCCTTATGTTGGCAGGATGTCTAAACATGCTTTGACGCAAAGGAGCCTTTATACAGTACTGGTAAGAATACAAACTAGTCTAGCCATTGTAGAAATCAGAATGGAGATTCAAAAAGAAGAAGAGGAGGAGGAGGAGGAGGAGGAAGATAGATCTACCACAGGATCCAGCTATTCCACTGTGGGATATTTACCCAAAGTCAACATATCACAAAGATACTTAACGCATTGTTTATTGCAACATTATTCACAATAGCTAAATTATGGAACCAGCTTAGACATCCAGTAACAGAGCAATGGGTAGTTAAAATGTGGGGTGTGTGTGTGTGTGTGTGTGTATGTATGTGTGTGTATATATATATATATATACATATATATGTATATATATATACTTTTTCAGCCATAGAGAAGAATGAATTCATGTCATTTTCAGGAAAATGGATGCAGCTGAAGATAATTATATTAAGTGAATTAAATCCATCTTAGACAAATATATGTGTTTTCTCTAATGTGGCTTCTAGATTTTTCTGTAGATACATAAAATTATGTATATTAATAGACATGAAAGTAAAATATTAAGGTGAACAAAGAGGACTAGTGGGAAGAGGGAGTGAAAGAAGGGAAGACGGAGGTCTGAGGGTAAATACACTTAACACACAGTATATACATGTACAAAAGCTTATTTATAAAAGTATGCACTGTCTCTTGAACTGAAATTCTGACTTTATCATCCCTTAAGAATGAACGATTTAGATGAGAAATAAGTGTTTTGAGTACTACTATTTAACAACCGTGAAACCTCAGATATCAGGCAAGGTATGGGCCTAACTATAGTTCTTACTTTATAAGATGTTCCAAAATTTAAAAAGAAAAATACATGCAAAGTGCCTGCCATATGGAAAGCGCCCACATGTTACCCAGAAAGGGAGGAAAGGAAAAGGAGTGTGAAATGAGATGGCATAAATGAATATGTTGTGCAGAAAATGGAAAGCACACTTACCAGTCACTGTTCAGTTTAAGACCTAAAGACAAGCCCTGTTCTTCTCTTCCAAGCTACCCTTTCAGCTGCTTTCTCATTCTGACCACTCCTCCCTTTGCGAACATGGCTACCTATCCTATCTCAAAGCAAAGTCAGACCTTATCCCAGCACTTAGTACAAAGTAGGAGGATTCAGCACTTACTTGGTACATACTAGGGATTGGGAGTAAAAAGCCCCAAAATGTAACCCTTTGTGTACCCTCCTTTTTCCATCACCCAAACTTACTTCTTCATTTTTATATTCCAGGATAAGTGCAGGAAATGGAATTCACTGCAGATACTTTAAATAGGCAAGGGTTTAACACTAGAAATTCAATGCTTACTGAATGGTCAAAGAGCTAAAGCTGTGTTCTCTAGTCTAAAATCCCATGAAGGACTTCTCAGAATACCACTGGAATGATCAGGTCAACATCCTGCCAATTTCATAGCTGTGTTCTTGGGCCTGGAAGCTACCAGTGACGGTGCCCCATGGCATTGAGGACATGGATCACAAATCCAAAGCCGGGCTGAGTTATACTAGGAGACTGACTCAAAATCCAAAGGGAGGGGTGGCAAGGAGAGGGGGAGGGGTGATCTGGGGAGCTGGCTCTGTCAGTAAAGTTTGTACAAGGATCTGAGTTTAATCCCTAGCACCCAAGTAAAACTGGGCACAGCAGTACATGCTTGTAATTCCAGCTTTTGGGAGGCAGAGGAGGAGGATTCCTGGGGCTTGCTGGGCAACCACTCCAGCAAAATCAGCAAGCTCCAGGTTCAGTGGTAAACCTGTCTTTAAAACAGGGAGTGGGGACTGGGGAGCTGTTGAAGACACCTAACATTGACTTCTGGCCCTTTATGCTCACACACATGCACACACACAAACATACACAAAACCACATCATAGGCTAGAAAATAATTGGAAGTTGGTTATTCCTACAAGAAAGCCCTTCAAAATGCTTTCATGACTAATGTGTGAATTATTTGCTCTTCTATTAGCACGTCTTTGATATACTTGCTTATTTCTCTTATTGACATGATCTCTAAAATATTGTTTCCTTCTTTAAGGAAATCCAAAATATTAAAATAAATCCTCTTAAACTAGCAGTGGTGGCTCACTTCTATAATCCCCGGTCGTGAGCACAAGAGGCAGGAAGATAAGAAGTTCAAGATCATCCTGAACTACATGCCAAGTTTGTCAGTGTGAACTTACTTTAGCTTCTTGTTTAAATGATGTTTGCTTCTGGTATCAAGTTGTGATACAACTTTAAATGAGACATTTATGTGACAATGAGGCTTTAACGCTCTATCTTCCATGAAAAGTAACAAATACGTTCTTTGGATACTGATATTGAATAACCCCCAAGACATTATTTAAATGGAAAAAAATCAAGATGCATGTGATATACAATGGGAAACATGATCTATATTTACTGTTATACCCATCAGATATCTCAAAATGAAACACAGGAAACTGATGGCAGTGATTATCTCTACAAAACAGAACAGAATGCTAGGGTTAAGGTGAGGGAAACTTGTTAATGTTTGCCATTCTATATACATCTCTTTTTTTCTTTTTGGTGGGTTTTTTTTTTTTTTTTTTTTGAGACAAGGTCTTACTACATAACCTACAATAGCCTTGAATCCAAAATTCTCTTGTCCCATCTTCCTTAGTTCTGGGATTACAAGCATGTGCTCCCACATCCTGTTGCTTATTTCTATTGATTCTTTTAAAAAGATTTACTTTTTATTTTTTTAAGTGTGTGTGTGTGTGTGTGTGTGTGTGTGTGTGTGTGTGCATGCGCGCGCACGCACGCGCGCGTGTGCTCACACTAAGTATTGGCTCCTCTAGAGTGGAAATTACAGGCAGCTGTGAGCTACCCGACATGGGTGCTAGAACCTGAACTCAGGTTCTTTGCAAAGACAGTATGCACTTTTAACTGCTAGGCCATCTCTCTGCTACCACCCTCCACTGTTGATTTTTAAACATTTTTCCTCATAAAACAATGTTTAGGAGTGGGCATGTGGCTCAGTTAATGGTACATTTGCCTAGCCTACAAGGTTAGATCCCCAGTGCCACATAAATTAGATATTGTGGCATATACCTATAAGCTCAGCACTCCAGAGGTAAAGGCAGGAAGATCAGAAATTCAGAATTATCCTCTGCTGTATGAGACTGTGTCTTTCTAAAAACCTGTATTTAAGCTAGATATGGTAGCCCACTCCAGTAGTCTCTGTTATTCAGGAGGCTGAGGCAGAAAATGCTACTTTCCAGCAGTTTGAGGCCAACTTGGACCACATAGTGAGACCTTTATATAAAAATAGCTTTTCTTCTTCCAGGGGAACCTGGTTCAATCCCAGCACACACAGTGGGTAGCTGCCAGCCATCTGTAGCTCTAAGTCCAGCACCCTCTTCTGGCTTTCTGCAGGCATACCTGCACATACTAACGTGTGCCCCCCCCCCCCCCACAAATGTGTTTAAATAAAAATAACAAATTTTAAAAAGAAAAAGAAATCAGGATGGCAAGCTGGGTCAAGGGGTGAATGCACTTGCCACCAAACTTGACAACCTGAATTTGATTCATGGGAGTCACATGGAGTAGGAGAAAATTAACTCCTATAAATTGTCTTTTGACCTCCATGCAGTGACATGTGTGCACATCTCACACACCCTGACTTTAATTTAATAAAAAAATTTTAAAGAAATGTTTTTAAGTGAACAAAATATGATTTGGAGGTGGTACATTTCTAATAAATGTTCTCAAATTTTCATTGTGTTTGAGTTGTTGTTCATGGTTTTGTTAACATCATGTTTTCTGATGAAATCACCCTTCCAGTATAATCTCTGTATCTTGTGATTTAATCATGTACAATGCAATAGTTGCTAAGTTGTGTAAGATTCTTAGAAACTCCACATGTTAGGGTGCTAGTTGTTTCTGTAGTCAGGAGGAAGGCATGTCAGAGAGTAGACAGGAACACTGTGGCCTGAGAGCCAAAAGCGCATCCCATTTGCTCTGCACTGTATTTACATTCCCTTTGCAGCAGCATTCCTGCGGAGTGGTCATTAGCACGTTAGGACTTCTTGATGCTCTTAAATGTGGTTAATAGGGATGTGAGCCACATCAAGGAGAGTTCAACCCCATGGTCTCTGCGCTTCCCCAGCTCTCAAGACCACTGGGCTAGGAGTCAAACTACTTCAACCTCAGCCCTACAACTAATTAACTCTGTGGCTTCCGCGAAGTTACTTTCCCTCTGTGGGGCTTTTTCTTCATCTCTCAAATTAGGCAATGTTAGGGAATATAAGTGCATGGCATAAATGAAGACACTTTCCTTTCATCAATTCTTGGTTTTGGATGATTTTGTTTTTTGTTTTGTTGTTTTGAAACAGAGTCTCACTTAGTTGCCCATGCTGGCCTTGGACTCTTGACTCCTCCATCTTAGCTTCTAAGTATTTAATTATGTGTGTATGTCATAAATAACCTTTTGGTGTGTTCCTTATGAAAGATAACCACAAATGATGTCTCAGAAACCTTCTCAACAGTCTTCATCACAGCTAGAACCAACAGGTAGAACTTGACCAGTAAAACGGGAGTCATTCCTTTGCATCTCTAAGGCGCTCAAACAGTCGTGCACTGGTATTTATTTAGCAATAGGTTATCAGGGGAAATAGCAGCAGCAGCTCTAATTTGCGGCATTTACTAACTTTCATGGTGTCAATATTCCCACTGTGACTGATTGCACACTATCATTATGAAGTCCTCTGGGTTGCAAAAATCTTGAAAATTTATCAAGCAGTTTTCATTAAGGCAAGAGAAGACAATTTGGCTTATCATCATCAAATTGATAAGTTTGAATTAAACTAGTCACATCCAGAGGTTAAAATAAAAAAGACCATTTTTTTCTAGTAATTATATCCAGGAGCGTAATTTTGATCCTGTATAATCTTTCAACTATGGAAATACTTGTTTGTTATGAGACCTTGGTGAAATGATTCTACTTCCATGGACCTTGGTTATACTGCCTGGGAAATGGGAATAAGAAAATTTGCCTAAAATTGTAATAAATAATGAATGACTGTGGTAGTTTGAATGTAATTGGCCCCCATAAGCTCATAGGGAGTGGCACTATTAGGAAGTGTGGCTTTGTTGGAGTAGGGAAGGCCTTGTTGGAGTCACTGTGGGGGTGGGCTTTGAAGTCTCATATATGCTCAAGCCATGCCCAGTGTCTCAGACTACTTCCTGTTACCTATGGGTCAAGATGTAAGAACTCTCAGCTATTGGTGAAATTATTAAGGCCACTCCACGTAGTTAAAAGGAAAGTTTATTAGTGGTGTAACTTACAAATGAAGGGATAGGTAGGTCGCAGGGTCTGGGGAAGGTGTATCACAGTCCAGCGGTGTTCTCTGGAGCTCTGCTCGGTCAACCTCCACCGTCCAGGGTCCAGGAACAGAGAGAGCAGCACATCTGGATCTCAGGTCTTCAGGGTCCTCCCTTGGCCCCGCCTTGTAGGCGTGACAGTTACCAAAGCCTCAATGGGGGTTGGAACTTCCAGATCAAAGCTGGAATGGCTACCCACTACACTCAGCTCCTTCTCATGTCTGCCTGCATGCTGCCTTACTTCCCACAATGACGATAATAGTCTGAACTGCAAGCACACCACCCCAATTAAATGTTTTCCTTTATAAGGTTTGCTGTGGTCATGGTGTCTCTTCACAGCAATAGAAACCTAACTAAGACAAAAACTATGTTAGCATTTATCCCAGGACCCAGTATGTCGTTTTGCCTTTACACTATTCCTTTTCTGTTCACAGAGTGGAAGACTGTCGGGTTGGGCTGTGTCTTTTGCCTTTCCCATACTCATGAAAGACTAGCCATTGCTTCCTCTCCAATCGCTTTGTTTTCCTGTTACACTTCTCTGACATTCCCTTTTCATTTGCTTCTCTCCTCTGATGTATTTAATCTTCTGCCTGAGCGAAATATAAATATTTAATCTTATGATTTTCTGAGATTTAAATTTCTTATTGATCCAGTCCTAGCTTAGTGCTGTCTAAAGTTATCAGACCTATCTGTTGAACTATCCCCATGAGGAAACACTAGTTAGTCCTCACTCTTGGAATAAAACTTACGTGAAGGCTCTCACCAAAGGGAGCATCTCCTATGTGAGCAGAGCAGGCTGCTGAGAATATCACATCTGCTAGTACATGCTCATGACAAAAGACCTGGCAACACGCAGAAATAATGTTACATTTTTAAGAATACAGCTTTAGGCTGGCAAGATGGCTTAACTATAAGGGCACTTGCCACACAAGCCTGGTAACCTGAGTTTAGTGGCCAGAATCCGTGATGAGAGAACTGTCCCCCAAAAGTTGTCCTTTAACTTCCATACATTCCATAGCATGCTTGTATGTAACATACACACACACTTGTACATACACACATGCACACATACAAATAATAAATAAAATATTTTTCAAATTAAACCTTTTTTTTCTTATGCAAGTGAAGTAATTCTCAAAAGTTGTCCAAAGTCTGGATTTTGGTTAAAACATACATATAATCTCCCTCTTCCAGAATAATATTTGCAAAACGAGAACTACTTTTAAAGGTTATATAATCTGTGTTGCACCTCCTTAATACAGGCATCTACTTTCCAGATACTTAGTAAACACACAGCCGAGCTCTATACACTGCTGTGGGTTTTCAGTAGTAAGATGCAGGACATGGCTCCTACCTGTAAGAAATTTACAATCTGAGAGGCAAGAGGTTTAAGTTAATCAGCATTATAATATAGGGTGATAACAGCAAACAGAAACAGGAAGGCAGAAGGCTTAATGGATCATAGATGAGAGTTGTTTCCATCAGCTAGGAATAGGAAGTTTATGGGGAAGCATCCTGTGCACAGTGATAAGGGAAAACTCTGTTCCCCTTCCTCCCTCTCTCATTACACTTAGTACTCTGCCAAGATTAGTAAATCCTCGTACAGAGGTGGAAGATTCACTCTTGTTTTTAGGGCTACCTCCCTACATGCTGATTGTATCTTCCCTCCTCTGTGCGAACCACAGCTTAGTTCAGTTAAAAAGCCCCCGGATTATTCTTTGCTTGTGTCATCCTCCATAGCCCAGTAACCTCTGAGAAATTGGCTGTGGCCGTTATCTCTTCACTATCTTCTCTCTCCTCTTGACATCCACTGCAATCTAAGCCACATGGGTTTTCCCTAAGATCATAGTTGTCTCCCAGTTGATTTAATGAATCCTAGTCTTGCTCTTGAGCTTTTCTTACAACAGAATGATCTAACCGGAACACAAATCCAGCCACAGCATTCTTCTCTTACGTTATCCTTTTCTAACTCCTACACAGCATACCATTTTCCTCTTTACAATAAAGGCCATGCTTTATCATGATTATTTGTTTCTACTTGATATCTCTGCTAGAGAGAACTCAGACCTTGTCTGTGTTGGTTACTGTTTTATCCTCAGCACAGTGCCTAGAATTCAGTAGAATACTGAATATGTGAGTTCATTTAAAATGCATCTTAATAATACTTCTAGACAAATTAGTATAAAATCTCTAACATAGGTCTTTCCTAAGTGCAGTTAAACATATAAGTAAATTATATTTATAGTACATCTTCTTTAGATTGGGGAAAAGTTTGTAATTTTTGTCATATCAGGTTCTGTCAAGAGCCATAGAGATCAATATTATGTTCTCTCTGTCTCTCTGTTTCTCTGTCTGTCTGTCTCTCTCTCTCTCTCTGTCTCTGCCTCTGTTTCTCTGTCTCTCTGTCTGTGTGTGTGTGTGTGTGTGTGTGTGTGTGTGTGTAGTGTAGTGTAGTGTTTGTATGTGTTTGTTTGGGTGTATGTGGAAGCCAGAAGTCAATATTAGATATCTTCTCTGATCACGCTCCAGCAGTTTTGTTTTTTGTTTTTTGGTTTGGTTTTTTTTTTTTTTTTTTTTTTTTTTTGAGACAAAGTCTCTTACTGAACCTGGGGAACATCAGTTCAGCTAGTCTGGTTGACCAGTGACCTCAGGGGATCTTCCTGCTGTGGGTTACAGACCTGTGCCACCACACCCAGCTTTTATATGGGTGCCAGAAATCTGAACTCAGATTTTCATGCTTATAGGACAAGCACTTTACTGACTGAGCCAACTCCTCAGCCCCTAAACATTCTAAAGCCTGATGAGGGTAAGTTAGGGGGGGATACCCAGCAGGGAGAAAACACAAAGAACAGAAACTGCCACATTCTCTCCCTAAGTTTGTTATAATAAGGATTTTTATGTATATGTCTTTTTCTTTCATTTGAATTACCTCCTTAAAATCAGTTGTTGGAAATAAGAATTATTGACTAAAAGGAGAAATGAACATCTTTAAGGCTCTTGAAATAACTCCAGACTGTTTTCCAAGCACGTTGTGCCAACAAATAGCCTTGAGCAACATACAAGGATATCTTTTTAAATCTCACTTTCTACCCTGGAAGTCATTAAAATCTTTTGCTGGTTGAAAAAATTAGTCCTTTCCATCCCTATTAGTTAATACTAGATCTTTTCCCATCTTATGTGCCTACAGCTCCTTCTGAAGGAGCATCCTGACCCTTGTAGACTGTCAGAAGCTATAAGGGATCACAACTTCTGTGGCCCCTGGGGCATAGCGTCTCCCTTGTGTAGAGTAGAGAGGGGAGGGATGGAGGGAAGGCGTAACACAAACCATGCCATTGTTAGGGGATGGGGTCGCTGGGATAATGCTGTGAAAAGGGATGAAAAGAACGATTCTCCATTCTTGATTGTTATGATTTCCAAGAATGAGCCAACAGCTCCAGCCCAGAAAGGAATGGATCTTCACTGCAGCCAGATGCTCCTTTTTCCAGTGCTGCCTCCCATTATTTCTGGAGAAGGGGTGGGGGATAGCACAGCAGCTGAGACAGATTAACTGCTATGCCAGTTTCCTCCCTTTGAGTAAAAGCCCTGGATGTGAGGCATTCAGAGTTAGTAAAAAACTCTTCAGAAATAAGAACGTGGCTTGAGGTCCACAGTGTGTAGGAGCCAACCTTCTGGAGTTTGCACTCTACTCCTGCCTTTGTCTGTGTGAGCCACTGAAGACAAAGAGCTTTCTTTCTCTCCTATTTTCCTGCTGCCGCTACCTTCATTTGGTCTTCTTTCTGTTGTTTCTGAGCTATGGCAACAGATGCCTGCATCCTTTAATTTATCCTTGTCTGCACTCCTGCCAACATGGCCTTCCTACCATTCATCTTACCATTCTGCTGTCTGTCCCAAGTCTGTTGTCTTGGGCTTATCTGCTCTCACTCCCCTCCTGCTGCTGGGTTAGTTCCCACTCTGTGACCACGAACCTCTTAATTCATTTAACCACCATCCCTCTCATGAATGACTTCCCTCTAAAACTTCATGGTTGGCGTACAAGTTCACACATGCCATTTGGTACAGAAATGGGTGAAAAAATGGCTAAATAATTTTTTCATCAGCATACACAAGATAGTCTTAATTTTAGGATTTAAAAAAAATTGTATGGTCTCTGCTTACTAGCAACTGCATTGAAGTTGAAACAAGACACAATATTTTTATAAGCACTTTATATTTTAATTTTCTGTATATCATGTAATCCCTGACAACATTTGATGAGTAAAGAGAGAAACTTTGTTTATCTTCATTTTAGGATTAGGAGTCTGTAGCCCAGAAAAATTGAGGGATTTGCCAGAGGCCATGTAGCTAACCTGAGATCAAAGTGGCATTTATACCTATCTGACTCACTTTAGGCAAGATATTTAACTACTTTATCAACCAAATTAGTTCATCTGTGAAATAAAGGGCCATGAGCGTTAAAAACCAGTACTGGAGAATGTAGTATGGTACTGACATGTCAATGAGGTTCTCAGATGCTGGTCGTTATCCTCACGTGTCATGGTTTTGTCATTGCTGTCACACACTTTCTGGGTATTAGGGGAGAAAGTCTAGCAAGTACCGTCGCTGTGTTTCTGCCCTGGGTTGTTGGGATATTAGTGACTAAGCGTGCTTTACTTGCAAGCCCTGTGTCAAGTGCTTCATGTGATACCAGCCTGATTCCGAACGGTCCTTTTTAACAGCCCCCCTCCAAGCTCGGTCCTTTTGTAGGTGAACTTAAATCTTGAAGCTGAACGAGTCAGAAAATGCCTGAGATAAAAATCAAAGGGTAAAAGATTTATTCTGGCTCACAGTTTCAGAGATTTTAGACCATGATCACTGTTGACTCTGGGCCTTGTGGTGAGACAACATTACAGCATGAAGTGTCTGGTAGAGCAGAGCTGTTCACATCCTGGTGGCCAGAAAGTTAAGCAGAGAGAAGAAAGGGTGGAGACAAAATAACATCCTTCAGGTACACATCCTGAGTGACCTACCTCCTCCAATTAGGTCCCACCTCCTGAAGTGCCTACTACCTATCAACAGCTCATTAAGCTGGGAAACCTAATGATTTAGTCACCTCCCAAAAGGTATTATTTTTTTTTAAACACTGCTACACTGGACCAGCCTTCAACATGTGAACGTTTGAGGGATATTTCAGATCTAAACCATAACCACTGATCCAGCTAGAAACAGAATTTAGAACTTCACAGTATGTTGGACCATGGTTCTTTACAATCTTCCCTGTGTTCTTAGTCACTTGAGGGTGGGGGCAGCAGGTAGGTAGATTTAGATTGGTGGGATCAGTGAAACATACAAAAACTCTTCTATACTGATGTCTTGTTTTCACTTTGTAGTGGCCCCAGGGCACTTGTGTGATAAATGGTACTGTGTAAATTAAAATGCAACTAAAGATCTCTTCAGTGTTTCTTAAATTAAGTGTATTATGTGTGATAATTTGCACCTAGAGGCTTTTGTTGTTATTTGTTGTAATGACTATGGCAGTAATGATCTGGCTCCCAGAAAAGCTTGGCACATGTTTCTCATTTGCATTTGGCAGGGCTCCATGGTATACACTGAATAAAATGAATCAGCCTATTTGGGGTGTGGGGAAACTGAATCACTAGAAGGTTGTAGGTCACATGATCCCCAGCAATCCTCAGATAAGGGAATACCAGAGAATTCTGTATTCTGTCTCTAGCGATTATTCTTTTGTCTCCTGACAGGAATAACAAATCCTGTCTATTTCAGTCATTCACAAAAGCACCAAGCCAGCAGGAGAAGTAAAGGGACCATTCACTCAGCATCTGAATCTGGCCAGCATCACATGAGGCACTTGACATGAGACAAAAATGTAAAGCAGACCTGGCCATTAATATTTACAACAGCCCAGGATTCTGATTCAGTGAATCATGTGCTTTATTTGTGTAGGTAACACTATCTATCTCACATCTGCATTTATCCAAACCATTTGAAGAATTTAAAAGGGGGAAGAGTGAAATAAAATTTCACAGAAATTCTAAAGCCTGTATACCAAGGTGTATATATGTGTGTGTGTGTGTGTGTGTGTGTATATATATATATATATATATATATATATATATATATCTGATTGTTAGGACAACCTTTAAAATAAACAGAGCATTATGTCAAAGAATTTACAAGGGGTGGGGGATCATCCAATAAACCATGGGTTATAGATTAAACCCAAAAACGGTACTTGAATCACAAAATTTAACATAAAACTATTTATCAATGTAACCGTTTATTATTTCTAGCTCCTTCTTCTGTTCTTTTTGGGACTAGGGATTTAAGACCTAGAAAGTTGCAATAATCTTTAAGAGATGTGTGATTTGTCTGAGGCAGGGTTCTGTTGGTCAGAGATGTATCTTAGTTAGCAAAGAGCTTGTAAGGAGAAAGAAGTCACTACTCTGACATCTCATAACTTTGTATATCTACTCTTCAAATGGGATAATAGTAACTACTCAGTATAACTGTAAAGATGAAATGAGCAAATATTATGGAGTGATTACTATAGTTCCTGTGTATCCATTGATACTGACAAGGTAAAGACCCCACAGCTTAGGAATCTCAAAAATCTCCCTCCTGCTTCCCGGTCAGTGCTTTCCTATTGAAGAACTATAGGGAAGCAGTATAACCTTTTGGGTTTTGCTGTTGATGGTGATGATGTTGTCTTCTCTCAGGTCAGGCTAACTTAGAGTTTGAGCTGCTAGTTGACTTCTATTAAGGGGGCTACTGCCCTCCATGAGGCCCGTGGGCACAGGCTTAAGTGTCTAGCTCCTCTGGTAAATGTATTGTACGTTGGGTATTTATGGAAAGAATCAACAAACATATGAAGGTGATGTGAAAGTAATCCATTGAGCAATACTAATACCCATGCCTGGCCCAGGGCCTGGCACAATGCAGTAGCTCAATGAGATTTTGTTGAATAAATTATCATTTTAGATATAATAGATTTACTATTGTAAGCATGAATTTGAAGCCAAGTTCAAATGCTGCCTACTTTGTTAAACTGTTCTTATTATCAAATACAATTTTTTTCTTCTGTAGCAGGACAGAATAGGAAAGTTTATGTTATAGTCTTCATATAGACAAAGAAATAAAAACAACCTTTCATTTCCATTACCCAACTCTCACAATTTCCCTATTAAGATTATCATCTTCATGTTAAAATTGGAGAAACAGGCTTAGGTACATAAAAAAGCCCAAGTTTAGACAATTCTTAAGTACCAAATTAGCTCCAAAACTTACTTTTGGCTGTTAAATTTTTTCCTGGGTTAATATATTATACAGATTTAGTTATGTTCAGGTTTTTATTTCCCCAACAAGAATGAAGCCCTTTTTATCTGAGAACAGTCTCCTACTATTGTACATGTGTCATAGAGTATCACTTATAATAAATACTGAAAGTAAATTATCAATTTTAGTATTCCATACTAGAATTGAAGAAATGATCAATGGTAGAATTCCATACAAAGTAATTGGAGAGCAAGAAAAAGATTTAGATTATACACAAGTCTAATATAGAGAGCTCCCTAACACTTGTTCTTAAGCTGGACTGTAGGACATAGCTCTGTGGGTCCTCTTTCTGCTGGTTTATGTGAGGCCCGGGTTTGTACCATTGGGTACAGCCTTTGCCCTTCCTACATCTTTGAAGCTGCAACTCCGACATACAGCATAGACTCCAAGGCAAGGAAGGCAGAACACTGCAGGCTTCATTCAGGCCACCAACCTCCCTAGCTGACTGAGATTCATTGCTATAAATATCTCAAGTTTCTATTAATACTCCCTTTTCAATGTGAGCTCATTTAAATCCGCTGTTCTCTAGGCTATTTTTAACCACACATTCTTGGGCACGGGCCTGGTTCTGGTTAAGAGATCATAACTTCCATTTTGGTTTTTGCACTTGCAGGAATAATAGGATCTCAGCCTTTTTCATTTCTCTAGGGAGAAATGGGCTCCACCTGATGTTTGAGGGAGCCAAGTGACAATTCTTTGTTATGAAAGACTATTAATTCCATACAGGTTTTGTTCGTATACCTGTCCCCTGACCACTGATGCTTATAGTGCTCCAGAGGGTACCATCACACACAGTACATGTTTCCACCCACCCTGGGTAATACTCCTGCTGGTTGAAAGCCACTATATCCCGATAGTTTGACTCTTCATGTTGGAACTAGATAAGTCTTGAGAAAAGATGCTTTTCAGGTGCAGTACAGCTCCTACCTTTTGTAAAGCCAAGAAGCAATTAAGGCACTGACATCATATCTCCTTGAGAATTGGGCTAGTGACACCAAATGAAAATCTCTATCACTCTGTCAAGACAGGTTTTAATCACAAGGTTTTATTCTCTTCAAATTGCACGAGGACTGAGAGTGGAGGCAGGGTGTGAGAGGGGGTGACTATAAATGAGAATAGGGTTTCTTTGGGAATAGTGGAAGATATTGTGGAATTGATGGTGGTAATAGTTACACATCCTTGAAAGTATGCTAAAAGCCACAGATACATACACTGTTTTATGTGATTTATCATTAACTTATCGTGTGTGTAGGTATGTGTAGGGGTCGTGCACATGATCAGAAGACAACTTGGAGTTGGTTTGTTCCTTCTACTGTGTGGTTTCTGGAGATTGAATTCAGTCTTGGCGGCAAGTGTTCTTACCTTCTGAGCCATTTCTGCTCCACATTTATACATTTTATGGCATGTGTATCAGATACTAATCTCTTCTAAATTTTAAAAGTCTGCTACTTTCAATATTTTTCCACTTATTTCAGTTTTCCAGGCTTAGAACTTAAAAGAGTTCTCAGTCACTTGCAGTTCCTCTTTCTCTCAGATTCCATTTCTAATATATCACTAAGACCTAATTCCTAAGTAATTCTCAAATCCTCCCTTTCCCCTCTCTGCCCTGCCACTAACTTTACTGAAGTGCCGTTCCCTTGCCCAACACTGTTATGACCTCTCTTAATTTCTCACTATTCCCAGTTTCTTCCAGCCCCCATGATATTTTCAATTATGTCCTCAACTTTTTATTGTGAAATATAATATGCATACAATGATTGTATAAAATATATTATGCCATAAAGGAAAGACCCATAACTGTCACCAGCAGCCAGGAAGCTCTTTATGTCCCTTCTCAGTTAATTCTTACTGTACCCCCATTCTTCTTCCGTTCATTTATCATAATTTTTATGGTCACTTGCTTGGTTTTATTTATTTATTGTTTGTTTGTTTATAGTTTTACCATAAGTGTAAATTTTTGAGCAATACTGTTAATTTTGATTTTGAACTATGTTTAAAATAAACCACATTTTTTCACTCCTGATTCCTTTTCTCTACTTCATGTTTTTGATATTCACTGTCTCTTTTGTGAGTGACTTTGTTCACATTTTAAAAACAAGATCTTAGCTGTTTCTTCTCATCATGAAGATGCTAAGTTCAAATTCCTTGGTGTGTCACTATTCAAGGCACTCAGTGACCTTCTTTTATGGTTACTTCATTGCTTTGGTGTCTCTGTCACATTCTTTCCTGTAATGCATCGAAGAACTTGCCACCTCCAAAGAAACCATGTGTTTCTATTCCAGGTGCTTAAATTTTAGACTTTCTTCCATTCTTTCATTTTAGCTTGACTCCTCTCTCATGATAGAATAGTCGAGTCTCTGTTCTATCTTCCATAATTGTTTGAAACCATTCTCTCCTTGGTTATTTTATTTTGCATTGCATTTATTTGACACACACATGCATGCAAAGGTCATAGGACAACTTACATGAAATCCGTTCTCTCCTGCTGTATGAGTCCCAGTGTCAAACTCAAGTCATCAATCTTGATAGCAAGCTCCTTTATCCACTGAGCCACCTCATCAGCCCTTTTGTTTTTTGTTTGTTTGGTTGTTTTTAGTTTTTGATTTTTAAAAATTATTCCCATATTTTAAGATTTTTTTTTCTATTCTCTCCTTAACTTTCATAAGATGTTTTGTATTAGAATAACAAATTGTTTATTGAGGCTGGCAAACCAGATTTGAGACTTAGATAAATATTAAGTAGAAGTTCAATACGTTTCTCTTTTACCCACTTAGCATAACAGCTACTCAGTCCTGTTGGTGAAGTCTTTAATGGTAGCACACTACTTTTAAAGCATCAGTGTAAAGGATGCAGACTATTTTGTTAGCCTCGACAGTCTCTGAAGCCTGTCTTGGTGATCACAGTTTATCAGGTGTTTGATGTTTCCAGGGGGCTATTATACTTGTAAAGAATATTGTCTACTTATACTTTATTTCATGTTTCATTTCAAAACTTGGAAAATCTATTTTTTATTGCACAATCAAATGTTACTATAAATTTGTTTAAATTCTGTTAAACAGCATAATTGAGGTTTGCACCTAATTCCCTTGAATAATTCACAAATCTTAAATAGTAAATATACAAATACAACAATTGAAAATCTGTTGTGTTTTATGCTTAATCTCATCCTAAAATAGCAATACCTGCATTATGTCTGTACTTCTTTGTATGCTCTCTTAGGATACTGTCACATTTACTGTAACATTGTTCCAATACTTAAGTTATGTGGATTTGAGTTTCCCAAAGAAATGGCCAGAGAATAAAATAGCCTTACCTGAATAAAAAGTGAAAGGAAGTTCTTCTCAATTGGCAAGGTCATGGGGTCAGGTAGTAAGCCGATTGATGTTTGGTAGAGGCATGGGTCTTGGCTGCTTGCTTATGATGATTGGAGCCTGTGCCATCGCTTATGACACTGAGCTTCTCCAGTAAACTTCTCTTGCTGTATTAATGTGACTCGTGTTCTTCTTTTGTACTCTAGTTTCTTACCTTCAGATGAAGAATTCCTTTGGTCTCTTAGTTGGCCAGAATAATAAAACACTGTCCAGTAATGGTGGTATTGTGACCCGAATGTAAATGTTAATGCCTCAACACTTGAATGACAGAGACTTCAAAACATGATCTAGGCAGGGTGTGGTGGTGTATACCTTTAATCCCAGCATTCAGGAGGCAGAGGCAGTTCCAGGACAGCCATGGCTACACAGAGAAACCCTGTCTTGAAAAACCAAACCAAACCAACCAAACAAACAAACAAAAAACATGATCTAGAACTGGTAGCAGCAACATCTAGAAACTTATTAGAAAATGAAAAGTCTAGGCTGGTGAGATGGCTCAATGGGAAAGGCACTTGCAACGGAGCCTAATAACCTGATCCCCCAGCGGGAGACTAGAATCGACTCCTGCAAGTTATCCTCTGGCTTCCACACACATGATGTGGTACACAGTTTATCAACATGCACACATTCATACATTCACACGAAATAAATAAAATGTTAACAAATTAATTAAAAAGGAGAACCGTATAATTTCTCAGATTCTTCTAAATACCAGACCTTCTGAATCAGAAATGCTTGGAATGAGGCCCAGAAATCTGTGTTGGAAAAAGGACTGTAGGTAATTCTGATGGATGCTAAAATTTGATAAATCCATCTGGAAAATAAGAGAATGGTTCATTAATTTAGCCTACCTTGCAGGCTGAAGTGTTACCCTGAAACACAGTGTTGAACTTGGCCTTCTTGATCAATGTACATGAATAACAGTGCTTTTAACTGTTGGACTACTCTTTTATTGGCTGTTGTGGTGGTTTGAAAGAAAATGGCCCTCAAAGGGAATGGCACTATTAGGAGGTGTGACCTTATTGGAGTAGGTGTGATCTTGTTGGAGGAAGTTGTGTCACTGTGGAGGCAGGCTTTGAGGTCTCATATATGCTCAAGCCACTCCCAGTGAGACAGACCACTTCCTGATGCCTATGGAAGATATAGAACTGTGAGGTCTCTCCAGCACCATGTCTGCCTACATGCTGCCTTGCTTTCTGCCATGACAATAATGGACTAAACCTCTGAATTGTAAACAAGCCTCCCCAATTAAATGAATGTTTTCCTTTATAAGAGTTGCCCTGATCATGGTGTCTCTTCACATCAATAGAAACCTGAACTAAGACAGCTATTATATATGATCTTAGTACTGGCAAGTATTTTATCCTTATGTGTAGCCCCCTTTATTGATTCTGTCTCTGAACAAATAGATAGAAATAGGTACATATCCATTTGTTTATCAGCCTTGTAGCTTACTAGGAGAGAGTATCCAGTGTATTGATTCATTTTCCTTATAAAAATCTATTGAAAACCTCAAATAACTATTTGCATTAGTATGGATTCTTCAGAGAAATGAATTAAAAGGATAGATGACTAGATAAGGTGGATAGGTAAGGCAGGACTAACTATAGGAATTGATTCATGGAGGTGAAGAAGTCCCATGACATGTCATCTATAATCTGGAGAACCGTGGAAACTAATGGCATAGTTCAGTCATAGTTACAATGCCCAAAGACACAGAGGGAATCCTATATCTCAGAATCAGAATGCCAAGAAATGAAATACTGTCGAAAAACTGAATTTAGACTCTGAAACTTACTTAGCCACAGTGTTCAGTCACATATAACCAGAGAAAGATGGCTTGAAGTAAAAATTTCTTGAGACGAAAATGCCCCAATGCTATATTCCCTGAAGTTATCAGCATCTTCCTTTGTGTACAGACAACTGTGAACCAGTGAGGTGGCCAATAGTAGATTGCAAAATTAGAAGGAATGCTTCAATTTGGGCTGGACAGATGGCTCAGCAGTTAAGAGCAGTGACTGCTCTTCCAGAGGTCCTAGGTTGGAGTCCCAGCACCCACATGGCAGCTAGCAACCATCTGTAAGTTCAGTTCCAAGGATATCCGTGCCCTCCTCTGAACTCTGCATGCACATGGTACATAGACATACAGGCAGGCAAAACAGCCATACACATCAGACTTTAAAAAGAAGACAACGAAGGCTTCGGGGCAACCAGAATTCTCCCTTCATCAGTGGAATACTCTCCCTGCCTAAAAACTCAGAATTCACTTCTGTCTAAAATCCTGTTCTTCAACCTGCTACCAATCTTATAACTTAACGTCGATATACATTATATAGAACACTATTAGGATTTTTTTATTTTTGTAATTTAAGTGGCAGGTCTGGCTGGGTGTGATGACTGACACCTGTAATCTTATCATGTAGGAGGTTGAGACAAGAGGATTGTTGTGAGTTGAAAGCCAACCTGGGATACAAAATGAGACCTAGTCTCAAAAGTGGTGTGGAGGGCTGGGGAATGTGGGGCAGCGCGCTCTCGCTCTCGCTCTCGCTCTCTCTCTCTCTCTCTCTCTCTCTCTCTCTCTCTCTCTCTCTCTCTCTCTCTATCTATCTATCTATCTATCTATCTAAAAACACAATGACATGGTCTGGTAAAAGGAGACTTGAGTTCTTGTCTCAGCTCTACATCCATCCCAGTGGATACTCTTTTCTGGTCTATGATCTGCAAGATGATGAAGATATTCCCCTTACTGTCTCTGACATAAAGCAATTTAAAAAGTACAAGTAAGAACTAATACTCTGAGAGGTCATCAGAGCTGAGCATTCAATTTGTATTAGCTTAGTACTTTTTTGTGTATGGGGAAGGAAAGGCTCAATCCCCACCTTTCCTCTGAGAATGAGGAAAACTACTAAACATTTGAGTAGACTCTTGGAGGATTAATAGGATTCTGACAGAGATCATCCCAAAGACACAAAATTGCAGGGCTTATTTTCACAAAGCTATTTGGTTTGCCTGTAGTCTAGAATGTTTAAAAACAGAGTGAGAAAAGACAGAAAACCACCCCAGGAAGCATTTTGCAGCCAAATGAAAGGAGGCCCTGGAGTGCTGTTCTGAGCAGCTGAGGCTTGGTGCTGTAGGTTAGTGCCTCCCAGACTTTGCATCATATTGCACCAGGAAAATAATATTTTATTGTCAGCTGCAGGTACCAGGTAGCTAGAGGGGACTGACCCTACAGCACTAAAGGAATAAAAAGCATTTAATAGCTTGGCACATTGTCAGTGAACAGTTCTGTGCAGCAACAAGGTTAACAAACTTTATGGAAAAGTTTTCTCCTTTCCTCTCTCCAGAGCCTCGGAGTATGTGTGATATACTCGAGCTCTTTGGATTTTGCACTGAGAGTTGCAGAATGGGTCAGCTCATCACTGCATATCATGTGGACACTAAAAGGGCAATGGATGAGTAGTTTCTAGTGACTGGGAGAAGGGGGTTGGGGAGAGATTGGTCATTCACGGGGTTTTTTGGGGGGGCATGACAAAATGTTCTGGAATTAAATATTAGAGATATTTATGTAACATTGTGAATATTCAACAAAATTGTGAATTATATACTTTAATTTTATGGTACATGGAGTAAATTTTATGGTATATGAATTGTATGTCATTTTGTAAATAATAGAAAAATGTTATGCATAACTTTACCTAAGTAAGTTTGGTAATGTATGAGATTAATAAGTTCTGTAGAGGGTGTATTAAATAAACTGATACCATATGGTGATATGTCTCTAATTAGGAGGACTGAAGTTTAAGGCCAGTTTGGAATATATAGGGAGAAAAAACAAACGGTGACTCACCGGATAAAAGCACCTGCCACCAAGACTGGCAAACTGAGTTCTATCCCTGAGACCCTCATGGTAGAAGGAGAGAATTGACTCTTGTATGTTGTCCTGAGACTTCTGCATATGGACTGTGGCACATATGAATCCCGATCTACCCACCCCACCCCACCCCCGTGCAATCATGGGCACATATACACATAATACACATATATTTTAAATGTTAAAAAATAATAAAAAAAAACAAAAGAGAATAAAACTCTGAATAGCCTTATTTTAAAATCTAAATAGCACTATTTAAAATTTAATGCCAATTTTAAAACTTCCATTAAGAAAACTCCAGGCATTTATAGCTTCTCTGAATTCTAGCCAGCACCTGAGAAAGAAATCATTCCCAAAATAATGGAAATAAATGCAAAGGATCTAGAATAACCAAGCAACTTTTTTAAAAGAGGAAAGCTGGAAGACCCAACACTATCCATTTTAAGGCTTGCTATAAAATTTCAGTAAGATATTGTGGTAATGGTATAAGTATATACTTGTGGTACGGGTATAAATAGAAAGATCAATTGAATAGTAGAGTCTAGAAATAGATGTACATACATTTCATCAATGAATTTTCAACAAAATGCAAAGGTAACTTGATAAAGAAGATAATTTCTTTCCAACAAATGGTTCTGGAACAGCTGGATATGGGGTGGAGGGCAAAGAACATGATCCTTTACATTATCTACAAATGTGCATCAGATAAATATAAAAGGTAAAATTGTAAGATATATAAGAAAATAAGGCAGGAAGGCTTTGACTTTGAGGTCGGAAAAGGTTCTTAGATAAGACAAATAAGACAGATAAAACCTTGAAGTCTTTTTTTTAAATGTTAAATTAGTCTTAACCCAGCATTCAGGAGACTGAGGCAAGGAAAATTATAGTGAGTTTTAAACCAGCCTTGACTATAGAATGAGATCCTGTCTGAGAGATGGGGTAGTGGGGAGAAGGAGCCAGGAGAAGAGGAAAGGAAAGAAAGGGTGCTTCATCGAAGTCAAAGACATTTTTCTTTAAAGGATATCAATGGCAAAATGAATATAGGCATTTATTGTCGATTAAAAAAAAAACTAATTAGAAGACCAAAAGGCAAGCCAAGGTTGAAATAAGACATTAGTTCCCTTTAAACACACACACACACACACACACACACACACACACACACACACACACACACACATATCCTGTGCAGTTTTTGTTAATTCTAAGGATGGACTCTATACAAAACATGTAAAGGCTGATTTTATGTGAATGAGTGTTTTGCCTGTGTGTATGCATGTGTATCATGGGCATGCTGGTACCTACAGAAGTCAGAGGAGGATGTTGGGTCCCATGGTAGTTACAAACGGTTATGAGTCACCATGTGGATACTGAGAATTAAACCCAGGTCTTCTGTAAGACTGTCTAGTCTCTTAACCACTGATCCATCTCTCTAGCCCCTAGAAATCTTGTTTAATTCAGTAATATGACAAAACATAAAAAGGAATCTGAACTCTTAAGATGGCTGAATTTTATTGAACACAAATTATACCTCTATTAAAAAAATAAAACCAGGAAAGGAAGGATGAGCCTGGGGCTATTCTAATTCTGTGTATAGGCCTCCCCTTATACACTAAATGAAAGTCTTCAATTGCTCTCAGAAGGGCTGTAGAATAGCCTGGATAGGAATTTTTTTTAACTATGTATACACTCCAACAGTCAGAGTACAGTAAATTGGGGTTGCACAGAGTCAGGTCATTTACTTGATTACCTGACTTAATCACCTGGAATTAGTTTCAATCCCTCCTTCCATCTTTTGAATGACTACCTCCATTTTCACCAATGTGGCCAGCAAAGAAAAGCAGACGCCCGAAGAGCTCCATGCCCAGTTCATTTGTACCTTGGAGGCACTTTTTAATACCTGCTCATGACCAGTACATTCCATTGTGTATTGTTGTATTCAGGTGGGCAATACAGAGGTGTCCAGAAAACATTGGATTATGTGATACGTTCATGTATATGCAGTCTAGACACCTTAAGAGACTATCCAGAAGCTCTCCCTTACGTAATTCAACCCTTGTCTTTACTTGTAGTCTTACAGTGTTAGAAGTTAAACAGGCCAAACATGGGTTTGACATAGATGAGGAAACAAAGGCCAGAGCAGGAAACTGTTTTCCTTCCCAGGTTCATATTCTAGGGACAAAGCTAGAGTGTAACCCAAACCTCCAACCTCCTGATCACATTCTCAGAACCGCATCCCAGCAGTCATCACTGACAACAGTCCTCAGATATTCTGTACTAGATTCTTTGAGTTTTGTATTCATGGACTCCAGAACTACCAGGACTGAGAATTCAGTGTACCTACTTGCATTTTGGATAGGTCTCTGATCCTGATTCACACCAAATTTTAAATAGCACTATTGCAGACAGTGCACTAGTGAGAGGATTATGACACGGCTAGAACACAATCAGATATACTTAAAATACAGAGTCTGATTTGGGGGTGGGGTTTGATGCAAGAAGTAAGGCTCTGTTCCCAAGGGAACTATTTAGCTGTATTTATGGACATTATTTGTCTGCTTTTCACTTAACTTTGCCCAGTTTTTCCTGGTAAACTTTGCTTAATTCAGTTTTTAAAATATGACTTAAATCAGACCATTCAAGGACACGACAGTGGTGTCCCTCAATGGAATGACCTTTGTTTCCTCCAAAACTCAAATGACTGGCAACAGCTTATGTGTTGCTTTGTTAATGGGAGAGGTAATTCCATTAATGGGTTTTGAGTCCTGTGCAGGAAGGTTGACCTGGTCTTTCAAAAATCAATCTCCTAGGATGCAATGTAATTACTGACAGAAGGCTCTTTGGCTTCCCAGATGTGATCTGCTCCCCTTCATATGTGTCCAATTCACCTGGACTCTTTGTCTTTGATGTGGTGTTATAGTAGCCTTGTCTCAGAAAGATAGCTAGGATTCTCTTCCCATCTGAAAGTCGTAATGTAGCCCACCAAGTCGTTCAAGCTGTATTTATTATAAACAAAAACTGTACTGCATTGTTCTCAAGCCTGCATCTTTGGTTGTTAACATATCGATTTATTAATTCCTAATCCCTATTGAGGGATTGTGTTCTGTCAAGTTAAAATCTAAACTTCATCAAATGCGTACAAGGCCTGCACCTTCCTTTCCTTTCCTCCTGCGGCCTCTCTCTTTGCTTACTGTGCTCCTGCCGTGACCCCTGTGGGCTTCTCCCTGGGCCAAGCTTACTTTCTCTCCAGTGCCTTTGCACATGCTGTTCCCTTCTGCCTAGGCTGCTCCCCACTACATGACACTAATTCCCACGGAGTGGGCTAGTATATCCTGGGTCCTTCACAACACACATACTCTATCATACCAAGCATCTTATAGACTGTTTTCCATGAATTTTTAACTCCCTTCCCCTACAAAATATGTGGTTATGCTGATTAATAAAATAATTGGGTTAATTGACTTACAGTAGCTTTTCTTAGTTACTAGCAAACACTAAAAAGTATATTGTTCTGTAGAAGAAATCTCATATTTTACTGCATAGTAATATTTGGCACCGAGAACAATTGAGCCAGCATATAAGACCCTTTTTTAAATTCCCCCAACTACCTTTCTAGCCTTAATTTCAATGATTTCCTTTCCCCATCAATTTCACCAAACCTGGCTTTATACTTTGAGCAGACCAGACTTTTAAATATGCATTCATTCTCATATTCATATATTTTAGATTCTGTGTTCACTAATTATACTACTCACTAAATTTTTGAATCCCTCAAATCAATCTGTACCATGTGCCTGATTGTTTGTGCCTCTTGAAAATTCATTTATGGAAATCTAATCCCCAATATGTTAGTGTTAAGAGATGGGCCCTTGGACAGTGATTGAGTGGGTCAGAAGACAAAGCAGTCACAAATGGTAGCCATGCCATTATAAAAAGGCTTGAGAGAACTTACTGAGCCCCTTTTACATTGAAAGTACAATTTATTATGAACAGGCCCACAACACCCAAACTATTGATATCTTGATCTTGGACTGCCAAGCCTGCAAAACTGTGAGCAATAAATTTGTGCTACAGTCACAGGTATTATGTTATATCAGTGCAAGTGGAGTAAGACACTGCTTTCACAGTCAATCCTAGACTACAAGCACATGTCTAGAACAGTGGAAAATTAGAGCTAACTGATATGCATTTTCCCTGCTGATGCGGAACAAGACAATACCCTGCTTTGTTATTTAACTCTCCACTGCAAATAAATGTTTCTTCATGGTCCATTTAGTACAATGGTTGTGTGTGTGTGTGTGTGTGTGTGTGTGTGTGTGTGTGTGTGTGTGTGTGTGTGTTGTTAGTGATTCTTACACTTTTTGTTAGTGATTCTATTAAATACTTCCAATGCTGAGGTGTTATGTTATGTGTGTCTAAGCAGAAGACTGGGATGTGTTTTACTGAGAAAAGAATTATGTTCAATAAGCTTTGTTCATGCTGTTGACCCTGAGTTTTGTGCTAATAAAACAACAATATATATTAAATAAGGTGTCTATGAACAGAAACACTGAGAACAAGGATCATTTTTTTAAAATGTAAAGAGCTGGTACATGCCTTTAATCCTAGGACTTGGGAGGCAGAGGCAGGCCAATCTCTGAGTGCCAGGCCAGCCTGGTCTACATAGGAATCCCCAGGACAACCAAGGCTTCATAGTGAAACCCTGTCTCAAAAACAAACAAACAAACAAGAAGTGTAAGTACAGGCTCACAGAAGCATAATCCTATATTTCCCCTAGAGTAATGATTCAGTAGTCACTAGTTCATTGCACTGACTTTACTAACCATAACTTCCTAGAGTATCAAGAGTCAATTTGACTCATTCTCTTTGCTTGAAAATTTCTCCCTGTAACATTTTTCTTTCTTTAACTGGTAGAACGTTCCATCTTTTAAGGTCCAACCCAAATATCTCTAATGTAAGTTTCCCTGACTCTTCCCAGGCAGAATAGGCTCTGAGAATCCACAAATTTTGTTCATGTCACTGATCCAGCACCAACCTGTATATAATGAGTTACACTACAGATTGCACCTGCCTGTCCTTTCTGAAGACCATAAGGTCTTAAAAAGTCTGACACTAGTAGATTTGATAGATGTGGTGAACTGTTAGAAGAAAGGGAGAGGAAGATTTTTGTAGGTGAGAGAAGTTTAAATGAGAATCTAGCTACCTGAACCAACAGATCCAAGGAGAGACTTGGCTCAAGAGTGAGTTTGATTTAAGTCTCAGATTTCATCAGGAGTCATTTCTGTCCTACTGGCCCCCTGCTATCTCCACCTCCATCCCTATGTAGCTTAGACTAACCGAACTTTTGATTATCCTCTTTCCTACTTCTTTACCATACCTGGCACAGGATTCACCGTAGAACTCTGCTCTCTCTGGGTTAACTATTCCTAGGTTGCAAATAGCCATCCCTGAATTTCAAGCCCAAATCACCACAGCCCCCTGTGCATTGATAGAGAGAGTTTGTGTTAATATATAAAATGGTGCTGGAGTTGGATCTTAATACCACTGAACTAACTTGGCTGTGTGCTGATTGCCAAGCTAACCACTGTGGCTCAATGGAAGTTCTTCCCATACTTTATGGTCTACCACTATAACCTATCGTTATTGTTGTTTCAAATATAGAACATGAGCTTTTCCTGGATGTCCATTGTGTTTCTGATGTCTGTGAAATACTACCTCATCCAGGGTAGGTATGACAATACATTAACAGGTTAACAGTCTGAGAGCTTTGGTTTTATTCACTTTTCCTGTTTTTACAAACAGAAAAGCAAACAGATATTCTTTCCTTTTGCTCCTTAATTATGACTATCACTGTTATCTAGTACACTATGAGTTCTAAGTACTGTGCTAAATGCTGAGATAAAAAGAGTCCTGACCTCAGTGTAACAGTCTCGTGATTAGATAAAGCTAATTCTGTGCTCATCTGGAGCCTGAGAGAACTTTTATAACAAATAAGTCAGGATTAAGTAACTATACTGCCTTCTCCTGGGGGTTCACTTCTCATGTACCAGTTAACTTTGTACTGAGAGCTAACACCTAAATTCTAGTCCTGCTATTGTCTTCTGTAATCATCAGTTAACTATAAACTTGAATATTCTCCAAAACTCTCTGGCCAGTGTTTCTCAAAGTTTATCAGAAGTTTGTCTCTATCTCCTCAAGCTCTTTTCTGAGCTCTCACTAGACCTCTAGGATAAGAAGATCTGAGGCTGTGATGTTTGTTAGTTGTATAGCATCTGAACTTTTTTTTCCAATTTATGAAAAGGGAAGTATGTTTACCATGCCTCACTGGTTTAATAATTAAATATTATAAGGGACGGAAAGCACATGGTATGTTGCAGGAGCTCAGGAAATGCTTTCTTTGATTCCCTCAAAGTATGAAGTCCCTGGAGTCCAGAGCACTTGAAAGATTCCTAGAACATAACTCTAGAGCCATTCTGCTCTCGGGAAGAATTCCTCCAGGAGTGTATTCTCTCCATGCTTATACTGGGTATAATAAGACAGAAGACTAGCCTGATGTACTTTACACTAAAATAAATTAGTATATAATTATATTCATAAGTCTGATCAAATCTGCTGTGTCTATGATTGCTTAAAGTAGAATTCCAATCCTGTCGTTACTTGGAGGTCTGGAGGGTGGGGGTAGATTTAGAGTTAGTTATGGTGATTTTTTTTTTTAAGGAAAGCAAGGAGATTTTTAAAGATAAAGTATTTTGAGTTATATGTATTAGAGTTGATGTATTGAGGTGTGGTAGCCTCTGTTAGGTTTTGATGGACTGTAATCCTAACTTGACAGGCATCTCTTGGCTTATTGGCAGTTTTTGGTTTTACCTTCATCAGAAAGAGGGAAGTTAAAAGGACACACCCATTTCTAGAAGTTATGCAAAACTCTCTTCCAAGAAATGCCTTGCCCTTCTACAAGTTTAGCCACAGGATCTGGAGTAAGATGATTGGAAGCACTGAGAAAACTGTAGTCATCAGAGAAGAGTTCTGTTATCTGGGGTATAGTACCTAAGGCAAGGCAGAAGATTGTGGAGTTTAAGAAATATTTTCAACTGCCAGGGAAGAAAGTAATAGAAGGTTCTGCCTAGCTTGGCTATTCAGAAGAACACAGCTCTTGCTTCCAAGAATCTGAGTAATCTGGTTAAATAAGGTATTGTGATATCAGATTGTCTTAGTGAACACCATAAGAGGCTGTCCAGGATGGAACAGAGTTCAGTCTCTCACCCATTTGTTAAGCACATCCTCCTAAGAACACCTTCTACCTCTCTTCCTATCCCTTCTACTTTATCCTAATCCAGGGCTTAGCAAACAGCCCTGCACTACTCTTTGGGAATAGTTTTGTGAATACAAGCTAGATCTGTTTGCTTGTAAATTGCTGTGTTCATGCTACTGTAGATTTGAGTAGCTTTACCAAAGACTATATGCCCTATAGTCTGCCCTTTATGGGAAACTTTGTTGATCACTACCCTAGGCTGTCTCTTTTTCAGAATTTCCAGTATTAAACATTCTCTAATTTCCAGAGAAGGTCTAAGAAAATCCTTAGTACTTCAAGAAGAGTTCTGTTTTCTTTGGTATAATACTAAAGGAAGAATAGAAGAGTCTGGAGTTTTAGAAGTAGCCTGAACTGGCCATCTCCTATGACCAGATTGGTGCCTAACCTAATTGTCATCAGAGAGGCTTCATCCACCAACTGATAAATGATGCACACCCACAGCCAAACAGTAGGCAGAGTTCGGGGAATCCTGCAGAAGATGGGGAGGAAGGATTATAGAAACCAGAAGGTTCAAGGGCACCACAAGAAAACTCACAGAATCAACTAACCTGGGCTATAGGGGCTCACAGAGACTGAACCGATAAACCAGGGAGCCTACATGTGACTAACCCAGGCACTCTGCATATATGTGACAGTTGTGGGACTCTGAACAGTTGGAGCAGGGGCTGTCTCCCATTCTTTTACTGGCTTTTGGAATTCTGTTCCTCATACTGGGTCACCTTGTTAAGCCTTAATACAAGGGGAGGTTCTTAGTCTCACTGAAACTTGATATGCCATGTTTTGTTGATATCCATGGGAAGCTTGCCCTTTTCTGAATAGAAATGGAGGAGGAATGGATGGGGAGGGGTACAGAAGGGAGGTGGGGGGGAAAGGGCTGGGAGGAGAGGAGGGAGGGGAAACTGCGGCTGGGATGTAAAATGAATAAATAAATAAATTTATTTTAAAAAGCAAAACAAACAAAAAAATTTTTCAGGGCTGAAGCTAAAAGGGCTTTTAGGAAGTTCTTTCTTAAAACAAAAGACAACTCTCCTGCAGGAACTAGCCTAGTTCAACTTTAATGTGTGAAATAACCTAAAAAACAATCAAGTTCTTGTTTCATGTGTAAAGCAGAACACTCATGGGTGATTCCAGGGAATCTCACTGGAGGCTGATATACTAGGATTTTTGTTTAGATCCTTCACCATCAACAGAATACTTAAAATGTGATCTAGCCATCCTAAGTCTCAACTGGGGCCTATTTTAATTTTCTAGTTGCCAAAGAGCAATAGGAGGAAGTCATGACCTTGTTCTGCACATGTACAGACCTAACCCAAAGGACAGACAGGATCACATGACATGCACTCTGCTCAACGGCCGGAGTGTGATGCAACTTCCAGGTCATGTGTACCCACATTTGTGTCTCTGTGGTCTGGGGAATTGTGAAATGCTTTGTTTTCTGACTAGATTTGGGCACAAAAGGAAAACAGTCACTTCTGTTTCATCAGAGCAAGTGGTGATATCTACTTGATTCTAGACACAAATTCTAGCTTTATTTTTTTGACAGTATATATCTATCTTATGTACTTCTTTAAGCATTATCTCTTCCTCTCTGTCTTGATTATTACTATTCTATTTATTTATTTCATATACTCATTTTGGTGGTTTTTGAGTTTGGCTTTTCTGTTTTTGTTTGTTTGCTTGTTTGTTTGTTTTGAGGCAAGGTCTTGACTGTATTGCCCAAGCTAATGACCCTACTGTCACATTATTCTCATTTAGATTGCCATTTTCTCTGACCATGGAAAGCTATAGCAACAACTTCCAAAATAGATTGGGTTTTGTTGTTGTTGGGTTTTTTGATTTTTGTTCTTTTTTTCTCTTATTTATTTATCTTTCTCTGGTTCACCTTGCTCGTTGCTAGATGAGCACTATTTGACATTTGAACAAGTAGGTACAGAGCACTATTTAACATTTCTTGCTGCTGTGCACTTTGCAGTGCCTCCCAATACCGATAAAGATGAGGCTTCTTAGTGTGGCTCTGAAGGCCTTACAGGGCCTCCAAGCCCGCCCTTTCCTCCCTTCTACAGTTAAGAGACTCACAGAATTTTCCAAACCTGTCTTATCTTTTTCCCCATGCCCAGGGGTTGTTTGTACTGTGTGTCTTTTAAAGAAAAGACTTTCTCCTTTCTTTACAGCCTTCCTGGTTGTTTATAGTCATTCATTTCTCTCTCTTCTGTGTCCCTCCCTTTCCCCCTTTTCTCTCCCTTCCCCCCTGTCTGCCACTGTCTCCAGAAGTTTGAGTTTCTGTTTCAGTGATCTGCTAGGACATTGTGTCTCTTTTTGTGATACTTTTAAAACGCTGCTTCTTCTTTTAGGGCTGTACATTAATGCCTTATCTTCCTGAAACTTGATAAATATTTTAAGTCACTTAAAAGGAATGTTTGTGTCTTGCCTCTCTTCTTTATCTCACATAGCATAGACCACAGTTCATCTTTGTTTTCACTGACTACTTAAAAACAACAACAACAACAAAACTTGTTGATTCGTCATAAGACAAAAATTTCCACATATTTACATTTTTTAAAAAGATTGAGCCGGGCGGTGGTGGCACATGCCTTTAATCCCAGCACTTGGGAGGCAGAGCCAGGTGGATCTCTGTGAGTTCGAGGCCAGCCTGGGCTACCAAGTGAGTTCCAGGAAAAGGCGCAAAGCTACACAGAGAAACCCTGTCTCGAAAAAAAACCAAAAAAAAAAAAAGATTGATTTTTTTTATTTGGAGGGGGATCTGTGTATGTGTTCATGCACATGTGCACAAAAGTGCCTACAGGGGTCAGGGTCAGATCCCCTAGAGCTGGAGTTACAGGGGACTATGTGTCACCTTGTGTGTGCTGAGAACCTAACTCCTGTCCTCTGGGAAAGTGACAAACACCCTTAATGGCTGAGCCATCCCATTCTTTATTTACTTTTTAAATATTTTATAGCTTTGACATTTTACTTTCAAATCCATGATTCATCTTTTGTTACTGTTTTGTTAGCCTATTTGTTTTTCATGGGAGGTCTCCCTGTGTGGGCCAAGTTGGCCCAGAACTCATAATCCTACTACTTCAGCCTCCTCCTGAGCATTTGGTATTATGGGCATGTACTACCACTCCTTCCCCAGGCCCTTTTTCCGTGGATTCTCGGTTTCTCCAGCACCATTTATTGAAAAGGCTGTCTGTCTTCCACTGAATTTCTTTTACACCTTTATCAAAATCAGTGGGGCCAGTAAGATATTTCAGTGGATAAAGATGTTTTTACTAACAAACCTGGCAACCCAAATTTTATCTCCAGACCCCACATGATGGAAGGAGGAAACCAACTCCTACAAGTTGTCCTCTGACCTCTACACTTGCACTGTGGTACACATCCCCCCCCCCAACAAATACATGTAATATAGAAGTAAATAAAAATCAGTGGGTATGTCATGTGGTTCTAGTTCTCGGTTCTCTGTCCTGTTTCCTTGTTCTGTATGTTTGTAACTCTCCTCCAGTACATATAGTCTTGATTGCTAGAGCTATAGAACATTTAAAATACGTGCACTAGGGCTGGAGAGATGACTTAGTGGTTCAGAGCACCAGCTGCTCTTTCAGAGGACCCAGTTTCAATTCCCAGCATCAACATGGTAGTTCAAAACCATCCACAACTCCAGCCAAGGGTACCACACACATAAACACACATGGTACACAGACTAAAAACACTCATAAAATAATTTTTTTAAAATATAATGCCCTGATTCTATCCATTTTAATCTTCTTTTCCAAAATTGTCCTATCTGTTTTCATCCTGTTTTCTTTCCATGTATACTATAGAATAAGCTTGTCTATATCAACAAAACTTTCCATTGGGATTTTTATAATTATTGTGGTAAACATATATGTGTGTGTGTGTGTGTGTATGTTTTGGAAGATGTAATGTATTGATAATTCTAATGTGTGGCATGTCTGTTGAAACATTTAGGACTACTTTGACTAATTTTTATCAACATTATATAGTTTGTAACATATATGTTCTGCATGCACAACGTTTTGTTAGATTTATGCTTTTTTTTAAAAAAGTGATTATAAATAATCCTGTGTTGTTGCTGTTTTTTCTTTTTTCCTTGTTTTTGGTGCTGAAGGTTGGACCTAGGGTCTTATTCATGGTAAACAAGCACTCTACCATTGAGGTATCCACCCAGCTCCAATGTATATTTTTTATTGTCTATGCTAACATTCATTGCTAGACTAGAGAATAAGTAGTCTAAAAGTAAATAGATTTTTTTAACTTATCTTGTATCCTGTGACCACCATGTTCTCAGAATTATTTTGCAATTATTTGTGGATTTTCAGCATAAATAATCATGTCATCTGAAAATAGGACAGTGATTTTCTTTTCTTTTGTCTTTATCCTCTTTTTCTGGTCTGTATGTTTCTTATATCTGTTTCCTCCTTTGTCACATGACTAGAACTTCCCGCACGGTATTAGAAGTGATTGTCTTTGTCTTGCTTCCAATTTTGTCAGTCTTTCAGAATTCACTGTAACCTATAACATTAGATACTGGTCTTTTTATGCAATTTATCAGATTCAACAAGTTCAACTATATTCTTGTCTTCTGAGGTTTTAAAATGAATGCATATTCTTTTCTGCATTGATGCAACATTGTTTTCTGCTTTAGCCTTTCTATATGGTGGGTTATGTTTGTTAATTTCAAATATGTCTTGCATGTACAAATCAGCTCTACCTCCTCATACTAAGCCCCACTTAGTTACCTGGCTCTTTGGGTTACTGAATTGCATTTAAGTCTGTAATCTACTTTAATTTTTTTTTTCCAAGATTTTGTGTATATGAGAACAGTCCTGGAAAACTTTCTTTTTACAGAATATTCAAGACTTGTGTTTCCATATTGTCTTTATGTGTTAGTAATATTATGTGTTAGTAATCCAAGAGTAATTTTTCATATCTGTGTCATGGGCATTTTCAGCTAACGCTCCCAAACCCCTTCATAAATGTTTATTATGTGCACTGCTCAGAATGAAAGGGCAGAGCTAAAGAACTCAAATCATGGAGATTCCAACACATACTTTTATCTTGTTCTCTTTTCTGTGAGCCTCTTGCGTACCTTTCTTATTTTCTGTTATAAAAAGTTATTTTTAAATTACACCTAGTAAAATGAATAAATTATGTACTCATTGAATGAAAAAATGCCAATACATTTTTGCTGAGTTCCCATATGTTAACACTGTGCCAGGTACCTGGTGGCCACGCTGAACCTAGTAGCCTCAAGAGACTCAAAGCTTAAAGTAAATAAGAGCATACAAACAATTGAAATGCAGATTTGGAGAAAGAAATTCCCAAGTCCAAGGTACTAGAAGTTTAGATATCCTAGGTTTTCTGTTTTTCCATGTGAAGTTGAGTATTATTCTTTCAAGGTCTGTGAAGAATTGTGTTGGGATTTTGATGGGGATTGCATTGAATCTGTAGATTGCTTTTGGTAAGATTACCATTTTAATTGTTGGTTCTACCTATCCATGAGCATGGGAGAGCTTTCCATTTTCTGATCTTCTTCAGTTTCTTTCTTCAAGGACTTAAAGTTCTTGTATGCAAGTCTTTCAAGCTAGGAAACAAGGAGGACCCTAAGAGGGATGTACTGATCACCTTGGGAAGGGGAAACAGAGGAGATCTCAATGAGTAAACTTGGGATGGGGGAGCAATAGAATGTAGGAGATGGGAGATGAGAACATGAGGGGACTGGATGGTTGAGCTGGGGGAGGGATGGAGTGGGAGAGCAATGAACGAGATACCTTGATAGAGGGAGACACTATGAGGTAAGGAAGAAATCTGGTGCTAGGGAAATTCCCAGGAATCCACAAGGATGACCCCAGATTAGACTACTAGCAACAGTGGGGAGGGTGCCTGAACTGGCCTACCCCAGTAATCAGATTGGTGAACACTGTCACTATAGAGCCTTCATCCAGTAACTGATGGAAGCAGATGCAGAGATCCACAACCATGTACTAGGACGAGCTCTGGGAATCCAGTCAAAGAGAGGAAAGAGGGATTACATGAGCGGGGGGTGGGGTGGGGGGGTGTGTTAAGATCATGATGGGGTAATCTACAGAGACAACTGAACAAAGCTCAAAGGAACTTTAGACCAACAGCTGTGGAATCTGCATGGGACTGGACTAGACCCTCTGCACACGGGAGACAGTTGTGTAGCTGGGTCTGTTTGAGGGGCCCCTGGCAGTGTGATCAGGATCTATCCCTGGTGCATGAGCTGGCTTTCTGGATCCTTTTACCTATGGTCAGACAACTTGTTCACCCCTGATTAAACAAGGAGAGGCTTGGTCCTGCCTCAACTGAATATACCAGGCTTAGCTGTCCCCCCATGGGAGAACTTACCCTGTTGGAGGAGGGGATGAGGGTTGGGGGTTAGTGGGAAAGGGATGAGAGGGGGATCTGTGGTTGGTATGTAAAATGAATAAAAAAAATTTAAAAAGGAACACACAAAAAATAATTTAAGAAGTAATAGCTTTTTCATAAAAAAAAAAAAAAGTTTAGGACCAGAAGTTCTTGCTATATCTTTAGCATCAAGAACAGTGGTTCTCAACCTGAGGCTTGAATTACCCTTTCACAGGGGTCACATATCAGATATCCTGCATATCATCTATTTACATTACAATTCATAACAGTAGAAAAATTACATTTAAGAATAATAAAAATTTTATCGTTGGGGGTCACCACAACATGAGGAACTGTATTAAAGGGATGCAACTTTAGGAAGGTTGAGAACCACTGCTCTAGAATATTGCCTGGTATGTAAGAATACCAAGAAACAGAGGAGAGCAGTTATGATAGAAGAGGGATGTGAGCTAGAGACAGCATTACCTGCTGTGTCATGAATACACCAGCATTTTGTAAGCAGCTGTTTATTGGCTTGTACTACTTCCTTGGAAGAAGAACCTGACATATATATATATAACAGCGTATATTATACTGTGTATAATATAAAGTGTACAAATACTATGGTACATTGAAAAGTAGATTTAATAGGTTAGCTGCTGCTTGAGTTAAGTATTCCCTCCAGTGCCTGTCTCTCTGGAAAGGGCTGTCCCTAAATCATTGATGTTCAGGTTCTAGTATGAACAAATACACAGAGACATCTCAAAAAGAAGAAAATGATGTTTGCTATGGGTACTTTAAGAGCTTCCCAGGTTCTCCTTCCAAGGAGTAGTATAGGCCATAAACGACTGCTTACAAAATGCTGATGTATTCATATATGTACACACACACACACACGTACACTCACTCTATATATAGCTGTATACAGCACCTACTGGGTACATCTATACAAGTATACAGAGTTTCACAAACAATGGCCGGGACAAGATTTTATGTGACTATAATTAAATGCCTTTTTATTTTTATTTTTCCTCAACTTTATTATATATGGTAATACCTCAATTTTAATTTAATCTAAGGCTTATCAGACCTCATGTATAGTCCCCTTGACCAATTAAGTGCCATAAGGACTTTATGCTAGAAAGCAATCAAGTAATGGACATATTTATTGATTGCTATTTAGGTGCAAAGCAGTATTCTAAATACTGTGACTATAGCATGGAAGTAAGGAGGTGCATTGGTTACTTTTCTATTGCTGATAAAAAACACCTTGTCCAAGACAGTTATGGAAGAGTTTGTGTGGGCCTATGATTCAAGAGGGATAAAAGTCCATCATGGGGGAAACATGGCAGCAAGTGACAGGCGTGGTAGCAGGAGCAGACAGCTGAATGCTTATCTCTTCAGACAGAAGAGAGAGATCAGACTGGGGGTGGGGCAAAGCTGTAATCTCTCAGAGCCCACCCCCAGTGACACACTTTCCCCAGCAAAGGTACACCTCCTAAACCTCCCAGACAGCACCACTAACTAGGGACCAAGTATTAACATTTCTGAGCCTATGGGGGACACTTCTCATTCAAAACCCTGCAGAAGGGAAAACAAAGGAGAATGAAAGGGTCCCTGTGCTGGTGGCGGTTCCATTCCGGGAAGTGAGTGCAGACAATCCACAGAAATGGTGTGAGTGCTAATAAGACCAATGAGACCAGTGAAACCCGACCAGAAGAAAGAAGAATGTGAGTACTTGCTACGGGAGGGGGTGGGGAGCAGCTTCTCGACAATGTGACGTGTGGATACACACCTGAATAAAGAATAAGGAATGGGACACTGGGAGAAGGCACATGTGTCCAGAAAGAACAACTAAAATTAAGAGCCTGAGGCAGGTATGTGCCTGGCAGTGTTTAAGGCCGTGTGACAACAAAATGGACAAGATTGACGTGAGGTAATGACGGAGGTTCAGGCACAGCAGGCTGTGTTTGTGAAGAAGGGAAAAGAGAACAGCAGCCCTTGGTCCAATCCTCAGCACCACGAAGAGGGAGAAACAGGAGGGGAAAAGCGGCTTATGTGGGATCACAGTTTAGAGGTTTCAGTTGCTCCTGTTGTTTTAAGCTATAGTAAGGAAGTACCTTGTGACAGAGACACGTGTTAGAGCAAGCTGCTGTCTTTGGCCAGGAAGCAAACAGAGAAAAGAAGAGAGTCCTATAGTTTCTTCAAAGTCACGTCACCAATGACCTAAGTTCTCTCACTTGGCCTTATTTCTTAAGAATTCTACAACCTCCCAAATAGCATCACAACCTAAGACCAAAACTTTGGAATTATCCAAGACCCAAATTGTAACTTAGGCTAAGGGGCCATCATAAAGGAAATTGGTTTTTACTCTGAGTGGGTAGACAGTGATTTCATGCAGAGAAGCACAGCCTACCTTGATTTATATCCTATCCTGCTTTCTGACCTCACTTTCGTGAATAGATTGTTGAATGGAATCATGAAGGGTATAAAAATCAATGCAATTATGGGATAGTGAGATGGTGTATTTGCTGCCAAGCCCAGTGACCTGAGGTCAATTCTTAATAGGCACATAGTAGAAGGGGAAAATTGACCCCAGCAAGTTGTTCTCAGACATACACACGCATGCACGTGCGCACACGCGCACGCGCGTGCGCACACACACACACACACACACACACACTGTAACATGCACACGGACACATAAACACACAACGAAATTAGAGAATATCAGGGAAGATAAGGAACAGATATTTTGAACTCTTTCACTGACGGAATTTGCTGATAGATTAAATATTGAATATGGGAATAGTTACCTTTGACATAGGAAAGATGTTATAGCCATAATTAAGATGGGAAAGATTATAGGAAAAAAATGAGTCTGAGGGATATTAGAAGGCCAAATTTTGGAGGTAGATAAGAGTTGAGACAGAGTCTCATCTTGTATACTAGGCTGGCCTGGTTGTCACTGTGTCAAACTGGCAACAATCCTGTCCTAGACAAATGCTGAGATGACAGATGTGAGCCACTATGCCTGGCTGGAAGTTCCATTTTTAACATACTAGTTTTGAAATGCTTAATAATGGAGAGTTGGGTATAGGACTCAGGTTCCTCAGATAGGGTTAGGCTGGGGGCTGACATTTGGAAATTACAGCAAGTAGATGGCTTTGATCCAACGGTGGGTGTAGAAACAGTCCATCTGAGAACTGAGCATTGGAACATTCTGGGGCTTAGAGAATAGGAAAAAAAAAACAGCAATGGCATCTGGAAAAGCAATACCAAGTGGGAAATTGAGAGTGGATGCCAAAGCCTATCAAGAAAGTGTGTCAATAAAGGTGACACAGTGAAGGTGTGCCAATAATAGACCACTGTAAAATGTTCCTGAGCGATCACAATAAGGCCCAAGAACTAGTTAGCAGCACTGGAGTCTTCACAGCCTTTGATACAGTATCCCAGAAGTAGTGAGGAGTAGCCCAATGAAAGTACCTTCATATGGGAGGAGACAAAAACCAATAAGCACAGTGCTATAGAAACTGAAGCTTAACTGAAGAGTAATTGAAAAGCTGAACCCTAGTCAAAGATGAAGATGGAATCATGACACCTTCTACCTTTTTCCTGAGATGGTGGAAATGATTCTTGCAGGGAAGGATGAAGCCACTACTCTGGAGAGGGCACGGTTGTTGAAGCGATGTTCCAGGTGGGTGAAAGGGTGTGTGCCTAGGGAAGAAGGCTGCTATAAATTATTAAGAGAACTGCCTGTACTCTCACCAGAGAATGCGGCTGTGGAGGCAGGTGCATTGGTAAATGTGGCACCGGATCTCTTTTGATTGTATTTCCTCATGAAGTTTTGGAGATTTAAAGAGAGAAGATCAGAGATTGTTGACAAAGAGTACAAGAAAGTCCTGGACTAGGTCAATAAGATGGTTCGGCATTGTGAGTGGCCTGTGTGAAGGCCCAAGAAAGGCAATCTGCAGCTAGCTATTCTACTTTCCCTCTACCTTGCATAGCTATTATCACTTGAGGTAGAGTAGACAGAACACTAGACTTAGCTGGAGGTTGTGGTTTTGCCAAGTAAACAAGAGAAATGGAAAAAGAAGCAAAGAAATTATAAGGATGGATCAAGAGCATTGATTACTGAAGAGATTGAGGACAAGGATAAAAGGGGAGTGTGAAGTATTGGTAGAATTAATATAGCTCCCTGAAGATTGAAGGAATTGTGATGATAATAATAATAAATTATTGACATTTATAGTACTCTGGTTCATTTGCATTAAAAAGCCCTCTCATAAATAGGGTAGATGGTGATAGTGATGGTTATGATTCTCATTCTGTAAATAAGGAAAGATCCAAAGAAATAAGTAACTTAGTTGAAAAATCATGCAATGAGTCTGTAGTAGAGCTCAGACTCAACCCAAAGCTCTGTAACTGTATTTAGTTTTTGGTTGTTTAGGGGTTTATTTTTTATCACTGTGTATCAGTTCTGCTCAGAGTTTATTCAGTCATTTTAAAGAGATACAATGTAGAAGACAGCATAAGAACATATGTAGTCAAGTTTTAAATTCCATAATGTGGGATAATATAAGACATTTTTCATTCAGTAATATAGATGGAATGCTTGACATGAGCAAGTAACTTCCACGAGTCTTAGGAAAACTATGTCAGTAAATAGGACTGAAGACGAGGGGAAGGCCCTAAAGGTAGATACTCAGAGAATTCCCACAAAGATTTCTCAGCAGTGATTTTTCAATGAAAGAGGCATACTGTAGGAAATTAGGAAATTTATTTTTCTGCTACACTTGGTATAACATTGTTGCTTTAACTCACAGTGCCTTAATCTGTAAGCTAAGATTTTTATGGCTTTGCAAATACTCCCTAGCCTGAGTATGTATCTAGTCTAAAGGAGTAGCTGCACTACTCCTGTACTAACATGTTCTAAAACCATCTTCCATTATTGAGCTGAGGAATCTGAAAGGGAAATGTAGGCCATGAGTACCTGAAGGGTCCAGCAGTCCCTAGGTTAATAGGTATGAGTCCAGGAGGCACCAACTGAGATTTCCGGGCTCTTGTGTCCCAGAATAAAGAACTGGACTAGGGACACAAGGATAGTGATAGAAATAGAGACAGTTTATTAAGAAAAGAAAGGCACACTGAGAATGAAGTGAGCTAGAGAGCTGGCACAGGTCCCAGGCCCTCTGGCCTTGACAGTCTGGATTCTTTATAGGTAACATATAACACTCTCCTTCTTCCTCATTTAGAGAGCTTGAGTTTTAGGCATTTGTTTTTTGTTTTTGTTTTTTGTTTTTCTTGTTAGGAAATGCTCTTATTTTATTACATGTAGCCAATGGCCAGAGGTTCCCAGTCTTCCTTTGTCAACTGGCTTCTTTTATATGATAATCTTAATTATTTACATGTTTATTTGCTGGACACAAATACTATGATGCGTATGTGGAGGTCAAATGATAACGTTCATACCTTGTGGGTTTTAGGGATTGAACTCAGATCATTAGGCGTGGTGGCAGGTACCTTTATCCAATGAGCAATCTGGTGGGTCCCTCACATGATGATCTTGGAGCCTTTCTCTCCAGGCCCTACCCTGTCATACCCATCCTCAATCAATGGTGTATGAGAACCTGCTAAAAGCTTTAACATAACTAATGGCATTTTCTCCTTCTTTCTGTGTCTCTGGTGATTTAGGCCTGGAAGAAACGCTGGTTTATACTGCGGAGCGGCCGGATGAGTGGCGACCCAGATGTTCTGGAATATTACAAGAACGAGCACTCGAAGAAACCCCTGCGGATCATCAACCTGAACTTGTGTGAGCAGGTGGATGCAGGCCTGACCTTCAACAAGAAAGAGCTGCAGGACAGTTTTGTGTTCGATATCAAGACCAGTGAACGCACCTTTTACCTGGTGGCTGAGACAGAGGCCGACATGAATAAGTGGGTCCAGAGCATCTGCCAGATCTGCGGCTTCAATCAGGCTGAGGAGAGCACAGGTATGAGAGCAAGTACAGCTCTTTCCCAAGAGGACTCTACTGAGACCTCAGGTTCCTCTAGCTAGGAAAGCTGGCCCTAGTTAAGATTACTTTTTTGGCACAAGTGATTGGCAAGTGGGGAGAGTATAACAGAGTTGGCCTGATATAGAGGGACCTCCTGGTTCTAATACTGCTCAAATGGAGAATCAAGAAAGGTGAGGGTCACGAAGATGCTAATGATGTTTCAGGTGCCTTGATGCTTCCAGCATTTGTTGTCTCACAACCATTTCTCCCACTCCCTGTTTAACACACTTTGCCACCTGTCAGCCATACCATAGGAAAGATCTCCCTTGGATCACACCTCTGCCTGTTCTGTTCCATCTATTTCAGATCATCTTACAGTTTGCTTGCTTGTTTCTTAGGCATCCTTTGTGGTTATTGCTACATAGTCTCATGTTCCTTTATATCCACTTGAGGACAGATAAAAGGATGAAATGCTGAATTTATGTTTGAGTTTTGATAGCCCTTTGTTAAAAAGTACCTCAACTTGTATATCTATGTTTTATGTGTGGGAGGAGTGTGAAAATATATCCATGCACATTTAGCAGCCAAAGGAGCATTGGATATCTTCTTCTATCACCCTCTGCCTTATTCATTGATATGTAAATATCTTTTCTTCTTAAAAAAATCTTCCCACTAGTTTCAGAACTTGCTAGTATCTCATATTTGTAAGCCATAACTGTGACTTTTTAATTACAAAAGTTTTATGACCACTATAACAACATCCCTAAGCACAGTCTCTTTTTTTGTAGTTTTTTTTAATTATTAAGAGATTTTCTATTCATTTTACATACCAACCACAGATTCCCCTATCCCCCCTCCTCCTACCCCTCAGCATTCCCCTCAACCCATCCCCCATTCCCACCTCCTCCAAGGCAAAGTGTCCCATAGGGAGTCAGCAGAGCCTGGTACATTCAGTTGAAGCAGGTCCAAGCCCCTCCTCCCTGCACCAAGCCTGCAAAAAGTGTCCCACCATAGGCACTAGGCTCCAAAAAGCCAGTTCATGCACCATGGCCAGTCCCGATCCCACTGCCTGGGGGCCCCCTAAACAGTTCAAGCTAAACAACTGTCTCGCCTATCCAGAGGGCCTAGTCCAGTACCATGGGGGCTCCTCAGCTATTGGTCCACAGTTCATGTGTTTCCACTAGTTTGGCTGGTCGTCTCTGTATATTTTCCCATCATGATCTCGATGTCCCTTACTCATAGAATCCTTCCTCTCTCTCATCGGTTGGACTCCTGGAGCTCAGCCTGGCACCCGGCTGTGGATCTCTGCATTTGCCTCCATCAGTCACTGGATGAGGGCTCTATGATGACAGTTAGGGTATTCAGCCATCTGATCACCAGAGTAGGCCACTAATCTTCCCACTAATTTCAGAACTTGCTAGTATCTCATATTTGTAAGTCATAACTGTGACTTTTTAATTACAAAAATTTTATGACCACTATAACAACATCCCTAAGCACAGTCTCTTAATAAAATGCAGCAAGTATCTATATGCATGTAATATTTTTAGCATTAAAAGGTGTGGTTGCCTCAGTAGCAAAATAGGAAAGGAGATTGACCCCAGATCACCTTGAGTGACTTACGATCTAGGAAAGTAGGACAGAATGCATTTCTTGTCAGAAGCAGTGTGTTGGGCTCACAAGAAAGCCTCAGGTAAGGATCTGCTGCACAAACCTGACAGCCTGGGCTCTGTCTCGTAGACTCACAGGAAGAAAGAACTAGCTCACAGGAATGTCCTCTGACCTCAAACTCACTGTGGCATTCATAACAACAGTAATTATTAGTTGGTTATCATTTTGTGGTGTTGGAAACTACACACAAGGCCTTTGTGTCTAGGTCAGAACTACTACTCAGCTGTAGCCCCAGCCCTTATCATTTTTTTCTACAAAGTAAGTGTAATTTACATAGATCTAGAAATAATTCAAATGTTCTTATTCTTCGTGTTAAATTCTATCATGCAAAATGATAGCTTAATTCTTTAAGTAAATGATACACAGGTGATAATTCAAGTTTATAACTCATAAATCACAGAAAGACAATTTTATTCCTTCATGTGCTATAACCGATTCAAGAAGATATGAGGTTATGTTTACATCACTGAGCTGGCTAGTAATGAACATTTTACTAGTTTATTTTATAGTTCCAAACCATTACCATGTAATTTGAAATGTTAACAATTTAAATGTCTAAATATTCTAAATAGCAAACACCTGTTAGCAGTGTACACTAAAACATACATGGTTATCAAAAACAGTGACTGTTCATACCAAATAATTAAATGTAAAATATCATACCAGGTCCTCTCAGAGAAACACAGAAATAATGCTGAAGGGCTCACTGTTGTTGGTGTTAAATTATAACTTGGAAGAATGAAATAAAAGCCCGAAGTCAGAATGTATGAGTAGATACAGTACAGTGCAGTTAGAGAGGTCCTTGCTCAGAAAACTGGAAAACAGCTCCCAGGACAAACAGCCAAGGGTCTGGGAAGAGGAGAAGATGGTTCAGTCGGTAAAGTGTTTGCTTCCCATTGTGAGGACCTGAGTTCAGTGCACCCACGTAAGAAGCTGCTGTGGCAGCAGTGCTGTGAGAGGGAAGGGAGATCCCTGAAGCTGCCAGCCAACCAGCCTAGCCAAATCAGTGAGAGGCCCTGCCTCAAAAAAAGAAGGTAGAGGGTGACTAAAGAAGACACCTAACAGCAACCTCTGCTCTCCACATGTATAATATGCACACCCATTTCTGTGGACACGCGCGTCACACACACACACATTTGGGCATGGTAGCTCATGACTTAATCTGAGCACTCAAGAAATTAAGGCAGGAGGATTGCATGAGTTTGAGGCCAGCTTGGGTAACAAGAGTTAGACCTGTCTCAAAAATCGAAAAGAGGCCAGGGACAAAGCTCAGTGAGTCCATCCTGATGGCCTGAGTTCAATCCCCAGAACCCAAGCTGGATATGACAGTGAGCATCTGTAATCATAGCACACCTATAGGAAATGGGACCCAGAGATAGGAGAGTCATTTGGAAGCTAACAGCTTGCTAGCCTAGCATATGAACCTATGAAATGGCAGAGTGAGGGGAGGGAAATTCACACACAGACACATGCACTCTCAAAACAAGTTTTGCCTCAAGAAACAATCCCTATACCCAAGGCCCAGGGAACATCACAGAAGAGGTGGGGTAGAAAGATTGCAAGAGCCAGAAACCAGAACATCTACTTCAAGATAGTGTCTTCTCTATATGTCAGGAAAGCTGCAGCCATGAAATCTCAACAATATGGTCACCTAAACAAGACCTGCATAGTGATAGCACATGGTTGACATGCCAGCAGGGATGCGGGAACCTCACAAGGCCCCAACCCTAAATGAAAACTACAGGTAAATAATGACCACAGCAAAAAGAAGAATCAGTCTTCCCCAAGGATGAGCTCCCTAGTTGGTTATCTATTATAAAGCAGTCAGCCCTAAAAATATATGCATATGAGTAACACTAAATGGACTCAGCAAGTTGTATTTATATTTATACACACACCCATAACAATAATTAAAGAAAAGGGGTTATAAATTTGAGAGAAGGGGTAGAGAGTGACATGGGAAGAGTTGGAGGGAGAGAGGGGGAAAATGATATATCTACTGGGGCTGGACACCCCCAGTCAGTTGTTCTCTTCACTTTGAAAAGTTGTAGCTTTCTACAGTGTTCTCTGTTTACTACAAAAAAAAAGTTATTTAAATGAGCACTGCACTTATCTGTGGGTAAAAGGATAAGTACTTAGAATGCAGTTAAAATTATGCTACTTTGGCTGGGCGGTGATTGTGCATACCTTTAATCCCAGCACTCGTGAGGCAGAGGCAGGCAGATCTCTGTGAGTTCAAGGCCAGCCTGGTCTAGAAAGTATATTCCAGGACAGCCAGGGCTACACAGAGAAACCCTGTCTCAAAAAAACAAACAAACAAAATACACACACACACACACACACACACACACACACACACACACATACACACACACACACACACATACACACACACACACACACACACACACACACACACACACACACACACGTACACACACATTTGGAAAAGTGGCAGTATTAAGTTCTCTAGGTTCTGTGGCCTCACCAGCCATTTGTAGTTGGCTAGGTTCACAGTACCAAGCATGAATTCCCTCTTAATGAGTGGGCTTTATGTCCAATTAGACAGCTGTTGATTGCCCTCAAGATATAAGTGCCACTATTGAACCTTTGGGGATACCTTACCTGTCATATCTGGGTAGGACTGTGGTCTTAGCCAGGGTTTCGGTTGCTGTGAAGACACACCATGATCGTGTTTTTTTTTTTCTTCTTCTTTAAATAAATAAATTTATTTATTTATTTATTTATTTATTTATTTATTTATTTATTTTACATCCTGGCTGCAGTTTTCCCTCCCTCCTCTCCTCCCAGTTCCTCCCCCAACCCCTGTCTGTTCCAAACCCCCAGTGCACTCCTCCTCCATTTCTGTTTAGGAGAGGGCAGGTCTCTCATGATATCAATAAAACATGGCATAGCAAGTTGCAGTAAGACTAAGCACCTCCCCATGTATTAAGGCTGGGCAAGGTGACCCAGTATCAGGAGTAGGGTCCCAAAAGCCTGTAAAAGAGTGGGAGACAGCCCCTGTTCCTGCTGTTAGGAGTCCCACAAGAGGACCAATCTACACAACTGTCATATATATGCAGAGTGCCTGGGTCAGTCACATGCAGACTCTCTGGTTGTCTGTTCAGTCTCTGTGAGCCCCTATGAGCCCAGGCTAGTTGATTCTGTGGGTTTTCTTGTGGTGTACTTGACCCCTCTGGCTCCTACACTCCTTCCTCCTCATCTTCTGCAGGATTCCCCGAACTCTGCCTACTGTTTGGCTGTGGGTGTGCATCATTCATCAGTTGGTAGATGAAGCCTCTCTGATTACAATTAGGTTAGGCACCAATCTGGTCACAGGAGATGGCCAGTTTAGGCTACGCATCCACTATTGCTAGGAGCCATAGCTGAGGTCATCCTTATAGATTCCTGGGAAAGTCCCTTGAGCCAGATTTTTTTACCTGACCCCAAAATATCCCCCCTTTCTAGTAGTCTCTTTCAGTGCTCTCCCCTCCATCCCCCCCCCAACCTGATTGCTCATGTTCCCCCATCTGCCCTGAGTCCACTCAGGAAATCTCTTCTTTTTCCCCTTCTCAGGGAGATCTAGGTGTTCCCCCCATGATCCTTCCTTGTTACCTAGCCTCTCTGGGGGGCTGTGGATTGTAGCATGGTTATCTTTTATTTTACAGCTAATATCCACTTATGAGTGAGTACAACCATGTTTGTCTTTCTCAGTCTGGGTTGTCTCACTCAGGATTAAGTTTCAGAGGTTTAGTCCATTATCATCATGGCAAGGAGCATGGCAACGTACAGGCAGACATGGTGCCGGCTACATCTTGATCATAAGGCAACAGGAAATGGTCTCAGACAATGGTCATTATCTTGTGCATAAGAAACCTCATAGCCTGCCCCCACTGTGGCACACTTCCTCCAACAAGGTCACACCTACTCCAACCACACCTCCCAACAGTGCCACCCTCTGAGCTTATGGGGGTCGATTGTTTACCCCTTGGCAGCTTGCATAGCACCTTCTGGCACTATAAAAGCTAGTCCTTGGGCAGGAGGCCGCCAGCCTTCTCTGGCTCGATTCTAAGTCCTGTGTCTAAAGTATGTGGAGTCTTCAGAAATAAGGGCTTCTCTTTAAATTCTGGTAGGTAACCAAGGGCAATGGCAGTAGCCTATGTTGTTTGATGAGTTTCTTGGACTCTCCTGAACAACAACTCAAAACAAGGTTTCTTATGCTCAGTACTGAGGTCTTTATTCAATAGGCTATGGTTGTTTTTTTGTTGTTGTTTTTTTTTTTGGTTTTTTTTTTTTTTGGTTTTTCGAGACAGGGTTTCTCTGTGTAGCTTTGCGCCTTTCCTGGAATTCACTCGGTAGCCCAGGCTGGCCTCGAACTCACAGAGATCCGCCTGGCTCTGCCTCCCGAGTGCTGGGATTAAAGGCGTGCGCCACCACCGCCCGACAGGCTATGGTTCTTGAGGGAATGCAGTATCACCCTAAGTGGCATAACTTTATTTAATGTATACACACATGAACACATATATTATATCGTATATGTAATTTTAGGTAAACATAAAATAATATGATTTTCAGGACTGGAGAGACGGCTCAGTAGTTAAGAGCACTGGTTGCTCTTCCAGAGAACTTGGGTTTCATTTCAAGCACGCACATGGCCACTAACCAACAGTCTAACTCAAGACCCTCTTCTGGTCTCCATAGGCATTATATGTTGCACAGACATACATGCAGACAAAACAACCATACAGTCCTGAGATGATAGACATGTATCACTGCATCCAGCTTTTTAAATGGGTGCAGTCAACCCAAACTCAGGTCCTCATACTCATACTTGCAAAACGAACACTTTACTGAATGAGCCATCTCACTAGTCCTGTTTTCTCTCACTCTTAGGTTATTCATTTTGGTCACTGTTCCCACTACTGTACAGAAGCATTTTAGTTATTACATTTGTAGTAAAAGTCAAGTCACAGTCTTCTGTCTGTGAACAGCCAGTCCCCAGAATCAGTTACTGAGGAAGCTGTCCTTTCTCTGGTATATGTTGTTGGTGCCTTTGCTGCCAATTAAGTGGATGAAGATATGAGTTTGGTTCTGGGATCTCTAGTCTATTCCATTGGTCTGTGCATCTGTTTTTATGCCAGTATCATGTTGTTTTGGTTACTATGGCTCTGTAGTATGACTGGTATTGTAATGTCTCCATTTGTTCTTTTTTTTTCCAAGATGGCTTTGACTATTTAAGATTCTTTTTCTAGTTCTGTAAAGAATGCCATTGATAGTTTGATGGGAATTTCATTGAATCTATAAATTGTTTTAGGTAGTATGAATATTTTAACTATTAATTTATCCAAGCTTTGAATATGTGATCATGTATTTGTATTTTTGTGTGCCCTCATTAATTTCTTCTTCAGTGTTCTTTAAATTTTCATTTAAGATGTCCTATTTTTTTTTTAATTTTTAGAGTCTTGGAGCTGTTTTGTAGGATTAGTAGTGATCATGAATGAGATTGCTTTTATACCTTTGGGGTAACCTTAATTCATAATAACATGTTAGATATTTTACAAATAACTAGAAGGAGTTGGATAATTAAAGGTTCCAAACATAAAGGAATGATAAATAGATGGAACTATTAATTATCCCAATTTTATCAGTAAGTAAGGAATGAGAATGGGCAATGTTTAGAGGGTGACAGATAAGTGACTATTTTGTCAGAGTTAAGTGTTTGTTTATTAATAATAATAACTAATTCCCTTAACAGCAGGCATAATGGTCCAAGACTGTAATCCTAGCCCCTGGGAGGCAGAGGCAGGAAGACTGAGTTAAAGGCCAGCCTGGGCTGTATAGTGAATTCAAGTTCTCATAGGCTATACAAAGCAAGACTATCTCAAAAAGAGAATAAAAATGAAAAGTAAAATAAAAGATATATTCCCTTAAGCCTTAAGTTTTGTTTTGTTTTGTTTGAAACAGGATCTCAAGAGTGGCCTAAGTTAGCCTTGAATCCACTATACAGCCCAGGCTGGCCAACCTCCAACTCTCAGACCTTACTGCCTCAACTCTCAAGTGTGAGGATTAGGCAGGTGCCACCATGCTCAACTTTAGTTTCTAATCATCATCATTATTATTATTTTAATACAGGTACTTACTCTGTCACCACAGCTGGCCTCAGCCTTCCAAGTGCTGGGATGGCAGACATGTGCTGCCACACCTTCATTTAGCTTCTTTTTGAAGGTAGATTATTTTATTAGATGTCTAGTGGTTTTATTACCAGAGCAGCATCATAGTTGTCTCTGATAGAATTGAGGTTCTTTTTGTGATCTTTCTAAGAAGAACAATAGGCTTCTCTTCCTTCTCATAGGAGACTCTAGTATGCTGCAAGATCAAGTTACATAGTGAGTTATATTTTAATTAAGTAGCTTTTTCTTAATTATTATTATGGGGGAGGACACGTGCCAACTTTGTGAAGGTGATTCTCTCCTTCCTCCTCTCTGTGGATTCTAGGACTCATGTCATTGGGCTTGCATGGCAAGCACTCTCACTGCTAAGCCATTTCACCAACCCTTCAGTAGTTAAGTGGATTATAGCTATAAAACCCAGGAAGTGCCCGTAGATGAGAGCTGGGGCTGAGGGGAAGCAGGAAGTTATCATCTGACCAGGAAGTGCCCATAGATGAGACCAGGGGGCTGAGGGGAAGCAGGAAGTTATCATCTGACCAGGAAGTGCCCATAGATGAGAGCTGGGGCTGAGGGGAAGCAGGAAGTTATCATCTGACCAGGAAGTGCCCATAGATGAGACCAGGGGGCTGAGGGGAAGCAGGAAGTTATCATCTGACCAGGAAGTGCCCATAGATGAGACCAGGGGGCTGAGGGGAAGCAGGAAGTTATCATCTGACCAGGAAGTGCCCATAGATGAGAGCTGGGGCTGAGGGGAAGCAGGAAGTTATCATCCATTTTTGCTTGAGCCTGTATCATTTAATCACTCTATTTCTATTGTTTTCCTTCTTTCATCTTTCCCTCCCTGCCTTCCTGTCTTTCTCCCTCACGTTCTTTCATTTTTCCTCCCTCTGTCCCTACCTTCCTGTTTCCTTCCTTCCCTCTTTTCCTGTCTTTCTCTCTTGTGATCATGCTTTGTAGACCAGGCTGGCCTTGAACTTACAGTCCTTTCTGCCTCAGCCTCCCAAGTGGTAGGATTACAGTTGTGCATCACCACACCTAGCTCTGTTTTCAAATAAGGACAGTGAGTAATCTGTCCTCCCTGTGTAGTACTTTCAGATCAACAGCACTTAAACATTCTTTCTGTTCACCCACTCCTGACCTGGGCTCAGTACAGTGAGCCACCCAACTAGCATCAGTCCTTGAGACTTCTTTCATGTGGCTCAGCAATCCTGCTGGGACCTGTGTCCTGGCATCAACACCCACCTTAGGTATAGAGCACCCTGAACTGCTTCAACCTAACCTTCAGCAGCCATAAAAAGAAATAATAGCTGCCAAATATGCTCTGAATATAGAGACTTTAAATAAATCCCTACTAAAAATGAATAGTAATCCTTGTAGGCAGCAATAATTTCAACCCATGGTCACACAGCTGGAAAATGACACATCCAGGATTCAAGTTTCAGCTAGGGTTGACACCACATTATAAATGATATTCTGTCTCTTTGTCCCTGAACTCCTGGAGTAGGAATATCTGGCAGAACTGAACAAAAACTGTTGGCATTGGGTAAGAGACTGCAGGCATTGCTGACCCCTCCATGTGGGGTCCCACAGCTGGCTCAGGTGTCACTCCTTACCACCTCAAATTGTCTGTCTGTGGGCTAGAATATATGACATCTAGGACTTCAGTCCAGTGTAGCTGGAGTTATCTCCAGTTCCACCGGGGCCACAACTGCTCAGATCCAAATAAACACACAGAGATTTATATTACTTATAAACTGTTTGGCCATGGCAGGCTTCTTGTTATCTAGTTCTTATATCTTAAATTAACCCATTTCTATAAATCTATACCTTGCCACGTAGCTCATGGCTTACCAGTATCTTACATCTTGCTTCTCATGGCGGTGGTGGCTGGCAGCGTCTCCTGACTCAGTCTTCCACCTCCCAGAATTCTCTCCTCTCTCTTTATCCTGCTTATACTATACCTCCTGCCTGGCTACTGGCCAATCAGCATTTTATTTATCAACCAATCAGAGCAACAGATTCACAGCAAACAGAGCCGTATTCACAGCAGTCCAGTCCCCAGATTCCATTGGTATGTCTGTAGGCTGCAGTAAGACTCGTTGGTTCAGATCTCTACTCTGGAGCTTTGTGAGCAAGTGTTGCTTGATGCCAAGTCTTAGTCTCCTGTTCTTGCCAGTGCTTCTGCTTCTCTGTGGGTTCCTGAGGCAAACCACGGGTCTCTGGCAGCACTCCATCTGCATGTTCCCCAGGACTGTGCACACTGTTCTCCATGTCTGGGTCACCTGCTTACTGCCTGACCCTGTAGAGAGTCCTCCACATGGGAGCCTCCTTCAAGCAGACACTGCTTTTCCTTTATCTGCACCTCCCCACTTCCCCATGATGGGTGTGATGGGATCCACTGAACACTTCTGTTTTTTACTTTTGGTTGGAAGAGCTTCTGTAACAGATGGAGTCTGTCTTTTTTTCTCTCCAACTTTCTTGCCACCCCTAGATTCTTCTTTCTACTGCTACCCTGCAATTCCTCACATTCTTCAGCCAAAAATGTCTAGTATAAAACCTGAGGGATCCATACATACCAGGAGGGAAACTGAGTCTGAATATTCACATAAGCTGGAGAAGGCATCAGCCTGACAAAGAGCTCCTTTTAAAAGAAAACCTGGGCTAATACTCCAGAAAGAAAAGAAAAATGCCCAAAAGATTTCATACTGTGTATGTAGGGTCCACTTTTGTTTTGTGTATATATGCAAAATTAAAACCCTCCCTCCCTAGGAATCAAAATTACCTTCAAAACTAACATAAGGAAGCAGATAACTACTCTGAGCTTTGTTTACCAGTAGACTAGTCTGGATCCTCACATTGGTGGCCAGTCGTGGGCAGCTGTCCGCGACCAGATGTACCACGTACAAAAAGAACCAGCTTTCAGCAGAAAGCTTTGATGAATTATTCATGTGCTGAGGAGTCAGCCAATGTTAGGAAAGAAAGCTCTTACCCCTCTCCCCTTTGAATCCTGAAAGCTGAGGACTGCCTTCCTGTGTCCCCTTCCTACTTCGTGTACTTCTCAGTTGCTGCCCACAGAGCTACTGTGGAATCTGGCAGGTCAGCTGTGCTGGAACCCAGGGCTTATGTTTATTTGCTATTTGACATCAAATACATAACTTTACCTCTTAAGGTTTTATCATCTTGAAAATGGAAATGATGCATCACAGGGTTGTTGGGAAGGTTATGCCAGATATAGAAAACATCAGGAAAACATGTAGGAACAGTAGCTGCCAAGCACTGCTTCCCATATAGTGAGGACGATGATAATAAAGTAAAGATGTTTTTTATATCTATAGAACAAGATAAACAGAGTGTAACTTAAATATCTACCATTTTTAGAGAGCATTACTGTCAGCAAACCCTTCTGTAGTCTCATTTGAGACAAAGCCAGATAGACAGGGGCAGCTGGCATTATTCCTATTGCATGAGTGGGGATAAGGACCTTTCAGAACACTGAGTGGCCTGGCCTGAAAGCAGAGGTGCTGGGGCTGAGCTCCAGGGCTTTTATGCATCCTCAGGCCATGTTTGATGACTCCTTCTCATTTCTAAAGTCTTCACAGACAGGTCTGGCATAGCTGCGTTTAAGTCACAAAACAGGCATCCAGAAAGAGGAGCAGCAGGACGTTTATAAGTCACTGGGAGCTGATTACTTTGCTAGCGCAGTGCTATTATACATGAACAGTGACCTCTGACAGCTAAATTAGCAGACTAACGTGCTGTCTCAGAGTAGCCAGCAAGCCTCTATAAATGAATTTGAGCTCAGGGAGTTTAGCTCACCAAAGCCCCGTTCTGCAACTGGTAAAGATTTTGAAATGAAGCCAAGGCCTCTTCCATATCCTCTCCACGGAATTAGCTTTTCCCTTCTTTACTCCTTGACACGAGTTTTGTGGCAGTAGTTAGCCTAATTCCGTGGAATGAAATCCCCAGCGTTCTAGCTGCTTTTTATCTCTTCCCCACCTTTCTTCTACTACAAAATTGATGAGGCTGTCCCCCAAAATGTTTTATAAATATTTAAACCTCTAGTAATCCTTGAGTTTCCCAACTACCCAGCAGAATATTTCAAGTCTTAGATTCCATCTGGGGTCAGACAACACTCACAGGAATGCTTTGGGAAAATATTCAGCATCCTGTAGAAGAATGTCTTCAAACTAAGGGGTCTTCAAACAGCTCATTCCTCTCTAGAACCCCTGTTCCTGCTGGACAGCAGAGAGAGCTGTGGGAGAGCTGCTGTCCACACAGATGCCTCCCCCGCCACCCCATGCTGAAAGTAGGTGGGAGAGTGGAGAGTTGGGAGTGGAATAGGGTGGGGAAGGAAGACGTCCTTCCTTCCCTTATCCCTGGGAGGCCTTTTCTGCCCTGTTCCCCACCACCACCACCACCTTTTGGTGCTATTTCTCTGAGCTCAGACTCCCAGCTTCTCTTGGGACCCTTCTTGGAAGCTGAGAGCCAGTGTGGGAGGTGAGAAGCAGCATCTCCCCAGACTGCAACCAGCTGTTGAGCAAAGCAAAGAGCAGGGTGGAGACTGACCCAGGCCCCAGCCCAGAGGCGGAGGCTGCTGTCTCAATCACCCACCCTTTTTTTCCACTCAGACAATGAGGAAAATAAACATCCAGACCAGTTTCCAGCCAGATTTGAAATCCCTGTCTTTTTTTTTTTAAGTGTTGTTCTAAGTAGTTCTGAAGTATCACATCTCCTTTGTAAGTCTTTCGCTTATTTTTGTTTGTTTGTTTGTTTACAACTGGGTCTAGTTACTCAAAGAACAGGTCTTGAGTTGAAAATAAACTCCATAAATCTTCATAGAACTTACTGCATTGTCCTGGAACAGGCCCCAGCCCTGACCTTCAGGGAAGTCCAGACTCTGGAGGAGGAAAAGGTGACTGGGAAAAACATGACCCCTTTCTCCATTCTAAGCCTTGATCCTTCTTCCTGCTCTGTCTATTTATACGAGACACTTCCCCTCACCCCCTAGCCAGCCAGCATAGATTAAGTCTAGTGTTACCTGCCAAAACCCACAGACTGAGAGGTAGGAGCAGTCTGGTCCCAAATTCTCAGCCCCAGCAGCTTTGGATAGCTCCCAACTATAACTTGAGATTCCCTGCTCCCACACCTCCTTTTTGTTGTTATTCATGGAGGACTTCTGATTCTCCATAATGAAGGAAGGCAATAATGATTGTTGAATTGCCAGAGTAGATTCCAAAGTTCAGTCTAACTTTAATTTTGGACCAGACATAGAACTAGATTTTTGTATTTAGTGGTAAGTGGTGTTTGTATTAAGTTGTCATCTTGGGTCCTTGAAAATCTTGAGTCTGATTAAACATCTAGTTATAGATAGTTATTCTTAGGATTCTGAATGCGACAAAGATATGATCGTTTCTCCAGGATTTAAATTGGGAATCAAAGTCTCAATGTTAGATTCCAATTTTGTTACTGATTCAATGTATAGATCTCATGTTTTTCAACAGTAAACTGGAAGTAATTTTAAACACTATTTTGAGCATTGCTTTTTAACCAGATCCTACATGGAACACAACACCTGAAAAGGGAGAATAGGAGTTGATTTGAGTATTTCAAGGGAGACAGTCAGTGGCTACAAGTTGAGCACGACCTAGTGCTCTTCTCCCATGCTTTCCTGCAAAGGCTGAAACACAGTGTGAAAATACTAGCTGTGGTAGATATCTCAAAACACAGACCTTTAGATCAGTACTAAGGTAAGAACAATTTTTATCAATCAACAACAAAATGAAAAGCAGAAGGAGGATACAGTTGATTTTACAAAACTAAATGTGACCAGATTTTAGAACTTCACTTTATTTAGAGCTTCTCTGTGTATGTACATGTGTTTAACATGTTCTTATGTGTATATAAAATCACAATCCTACTAGATGATACTTCCCCATAGTTGACACCATTAAAAAGTGGCAGCCCCTGCCAGGTAGTGGTGCAACACACTTTAATCTCAGCGGATCTCTGTGAGTTCAAGTCCAGCCTGGTCTACAGAGTGAGTTCCAGAACAGTCAGACTGTTACACAGAGAAACCCTGTCTCAAAAAACCAAAAAGAAAAAAGTGGCAACCCCAACTTGATATACCATAGCTGACTGATATCCATAGGAGGCCTGCCCCTTTTCATAAGAGAAATGGAAGAGGAGGAGGAGGAGGAGGAGGAGGAGGAGGAGGAGGAGGAGGAAGAGGAGGAGGAGATGGGGATGGGGATGGGGTACTGGGAGGAAAGGAAGGAAGTAAAACTTCAGTCAGGATGTAAAAACAAAAATAAATAAAAAAAGAAAATATTAAATCAAATCCAACAAAGAAAGAGACAGAGACAGAGAGACAGAGAGAAGGGAGAGAGAGGAAAGGAGCAAGGAAGGAAGGAAGAGAGGGAGGAAGGGAGAGAGGAAAGGAAGGAAGGAAGGAAGGAAGGAAGGAAGGAAGGAAGGAAGGAAGGAAGGAAGAGAAAGAGGCAGCCCCATTTTTAAATGGCCATTTCTAAAAGCACACAGATGAAAAAACAGAGGCTGTGCCTAAACTCATCAGTAGAATGGAAGCATTCGGAAGCAGTACTTTAAAGATGCTGCTAAGTGTCAAGATGACCTGGTCCCTACCTCTGCTTCTGCACTCATGCCCAGGCTGCTGAACATCACCATCAAGTTCAGTGCACACACACACACACACACACACACACACACACACACACCGCTCCAGGCTGCTGAACATCACCATCAAGTTCAGTGCACACACACACACACACACACACACACACACACACACACACACACACACACACACACACACACCGCTCCAGCATGATATCCATGCTCTTAGGGAGCCTTCATTCCCTTGGCTGAGTTCTGGCCCTATTCCTCTGTTCTAGTTAGGATCAACCCTGAAATTTTCGCCTTATTTTCTTTGCACTTTAACCTTTTTGCAGTCTTTAGTCTCACCTAGGATGGATCTGTCCTGTTTTTAATTTAGTTCTTCTCACAGGTCAGAGTCTTCCCAGACGTTAAGTCATTGCCCACAGCCTCACTGCCCACTGGAAGATGTCTGGGTTTCCAGTGGTCTGAGCACCTGAATTTCTGAAGAAAATCTGCTTCTGCTTCCCTGCACATGTTTCCTCTTCCTCTTGGACTCTGCAGCCCACAGCTTTAAGTGATGCCTCAGTTTCTGTTCTGTTTACTCATTCAGCCTGTACCATGGAGTACCTGCTTTTTTATACTCTCAGCCAAACTTCCTTTGTAAACCATTTCTTTGTTTGGGTTTGAGAAGCACGTACCTGAGGCTGGTCTTGAACTCAGATTGACTGCCTCAGCTATTCAAGTGCTGGTATTATAGTCCACACTTGGCTTGGACTCTTCTTGATGGCTCTGCCTCCTTTTTAGCAAGATTACATACTATTAATTGAACAATGGCTAACTCTGTGCCAAATTATATCTTTTTTTTAATTAGGTTAATATAAAATGTGAAAATTTCATTTTTCAAATTATGTTTCTGAATTTAGCTTCAATATCAAGCCCCATGTGGCCATCAGTAGAAATAGATATCTTGATACAGTTCACTTAAATTATTTAGCTTCAGTGTTTGGCTGTAACTTTGAAAACTGTTGTGTACCCTACTTTGTTTTAACACTTCTAACTCATTTCTGAATGTTGTTTTGAGAAATGCACTGTTGGAATAGGAAAGGAGCATTAAAATTTCTAACTTCAGGACTAGAGAGGTGGCTCAGCAGTTAAGAGCACTGGCTGCTCTTCCAGAGGACCGGGGTTCAATTCCCAGCACCCATATGGTAGCACACAACCATCTGTAACTCCAGTTCCAGGGCATCTGATGTCCTCTTCTGATCTCCATAGGCACCAGGCATGCATGTGGTACACAGGCAACACCCATATACACATTTTTAAAAAAGAAATTCTAACGTTATTCATAGGAGTGAGACCAAAATAACTGAAATTCTAAATATTGAAACAATGGTATGAAAGTAAAATTTTAAAAAAACAGAGAAAACCTTAATTTTATTTAATATATGTACCGTTTCTTTACTGTTTTCTTATTTACCACCTCCGCACCCCTTTTCTGGATGAGGACAATGAACATAATTCTTCATGGCTAATTGGTTAAACGCATTATCCAGAACAACGAGCCAAGACAAAAGGGAACAAGTAGGATAGGATGTGAGATTTCTGGAGTAGGAGATCCTGAAAGGTCCTAAGAGAGTGCTTAGTTCTGACTCTTCAAATGAGAGTGCATCCAGAGGTCACGAGGGGGGGGCAGGTTTGTTCAAGATCATGCTGCTGACTAGCAAGGCTAGAATGAAAACGCAAGGGTCTTCCTTTCAGTCAGCGTTCCAAATAATGCTGATGATGACAGCACCCTGCATTTTCAAATACCTGTGTGTAAGCTACACATGGTGGCACAGGAGGATCCCGTCTCAGAAACAAAAGATATTGTATACACATGTATGCATTAACAGATTTTTTTTTATGGTTCTGAGTATCAAACCCAAGATACTGTTACATGCTAGGCAAGTACTCTACCTCTGAGCTATATCCCCAGCCCTTAGAAAGCCTACTTCATACACAGTATCATAGAATCATATTGGTAGGTTCAGTCTTAACATGTCAGTTAAGTTGGCTTACTTCTGTGCCTCAATTTTGATCTTTATCAGTAAAATAAAAAAAAACTCTTTGCAAGATTATTATGAAGACTAAGAATCTCCTCAAAATGGAGTATAGATAATATTAATACACAATAATCACATATTAAATATCTGTTGTATATATGGCTAGTACATTTCTGCTGTCTTCTCTATGGTCTTCATATAGCTTTTGTGGGTTTTTGTTGTTGCTGCTGTTCATGTGATTTTATTCTGGTTTCTTTGTTGTTTTTGTAGTTATTTTGTCTTTGTTTTTGAGACAGGGTCTTACTATGTTGCCCAGGCTGGTCTCCAAACTCCTGGGCTCAAGTAATCCTACCCACCTCAGCATATTCCAAGAATCTAGGACTACAAGTGCTCACCAATAGCCTAGCTCATGACAGCCCTTTGAATACCATGCTACTTTTGAAATCTGTAGTAGCCTAAATAACTCTTGTCTCTCTTTTGTTCAAACTTAAGACAATTGTTGTTGCATATGATTAGTTTGTTTAACAAATAAAGACTACTAACATTCTTGATTGGAAGTGCATTATACTTTTCAGTTATTGGGTGTTCAGAGACCAAGGTGTCTGTTTTTATGTTTTAGCAGTCCTTGGGATCAAACCCAGAGCCTTCCTCATTCTAGGCAAGTGTCTCTTTAAATGCATTACTACTAACAGTGAAAACAACAAATTGCTAGAGTTTACTATATAACAGGCAGTGTTCTAAGCATCTTCCAGATTGTAATTCTTTTTTTTTTTTTTTTTTTTTTTGAGACAGGGTTTCTCTGTGTAGCTTTGTGCCTTTCCTGGAACTCACTTGGTAGCCCAGGCTGGCCTCGAACTCACAGAGATCCGCCTGGCTCTGCCTCCCGAGTGCTGGGATTAAAGGCGTGCGCCACCACCGCCCGGCCAAGACAGGGTTTCTTTATGTAGCCTTGGCTGTCCTGGAACTAGCTCTGTAGACCAGGTTGGCCTTGAACTCTCAGAGATCCACCTGCCTCTGCCTCCTGAGTGCTGAGATTAAAGGCATGCACCACCCCTGCCTGGCTATTATCTCCATTCTTTAGTGAGGACTAATCTCCCTTTATTCCTTCAAGACATCCCAGAGAATTCTGGAGACCTGTAATTTCAACTTGATCCAGCTTTTGTCTTTGACCTAAGCAGTACCTTCAGTTTCTTCAGACTCAGGACAGATGTCTTCATACCTTCTAGAGTCCGTGTTAGTATCAACACAGTTGGGTGTCTAGCTGGGAAACTTGGCCATGGGTAGATAAGAAGCAATCATTTGGTTATCAAACACTATTTTGTCTACTCAGTGTTTATGAAAGTTTAGATATCCTGAAAGATTACTAGATGAATTACTGTGAGGAGTCCAGGAAGAGAGCAAGAAGCTGGTAACACCCAAGAATAGATTGCTGGCCTCACACCTGTAAAGAAGAGAAGGCAAGAAAAAGGACTGGGCTGCAATGTAGGGCTAAGACAACCTCAGCCAGTCAGTGCAGGTTCTCCAGCCAAAGGCTTCTGTTATACAAGTCCCATGTCTCATAGAAATAGGCCTATGTTGGTATGACGAGAACAGTTCACAGGTGCAGCCCCCATGTGAACATGGGAGGAAGGGATACAGAAGACTGGCTAGCCAGATTGTCCATCAGCTGTGCTGCCCACTTTAGGAGCCAGGGTCTCGCTGCTGTATATCTCTGGCTAGTCTGGGACTCAGTATATAGACCAGGCTAACCTCAAACTCAAGAGATCTGCTTGTGTTCTGGGATTAAAGGCATGTGCCACTATGCCAGCTCAAAAGCATGTTTTTATGACCACCACATTGTGGCATTAGAAGTGATCAGAACATGTAGGGTCCAAACCTCTAAAGGAGCTTTTATAGTCTATTAGAAAGAGACCATGAGCTGGGCGGTGGTGACACATGCCTTTAATCCCAGCCAGGCAGATCTCTGTGAGTTCGAGGCCAGCCTGGTCTACAAAGCAAGTTCCAGGAAAGGTGCAAAGCTACACAGAGAAACCCTGTCTCAAAAAAACAAAAAAAAAAAAAAAAAGAAAAAAGAAAAGAAAAAGAAAAAGAAAGAGACAATGAAAAACAAAGTGAGTAAATGGTAGCAATAAGTGCTTTGGTGAATAAGACCTGGTAATAAGGACTGACTAGAAACCTGGTTAAGTCTGGTGGGAGGAAAGGCCTCTTTGCTGTAGTTTGATTAGTCATATGAAAATAGTTGTGCTTTTAATTCTGCTGGATATCTCTGCAGTTCTTTGTGATTTATATAGCATGTGCCTCTCATCTCTTCTCCCTGCCTCACATCTAACGGTGTAATGGAACTAGCATTCCACAAGCCATGATAGGTCTTTGTAGTACATATGATATTAATGTGTTTGCCCTCCCGGTCATATTAAAAATATAGCTCTCCTTTTTTGGACACTAGTGGAAAAACAGTAGAGATGCTAGAACATGAAGAGAAGACTTGAGGGGTGAGAGGGAGGCTAGAGCGGTAGCAGCAGAAGATGACTGTGGCTGCAGAATAGAGGCAGTGGCTAAGGAAGAGCTGCCAGCTGCAAACTGGGTCCTACCAAGCTCTCGTGCCTGCAGTCCTTGCCTTGTCGCACAAAGGCCAGTTGACTACATTTACACCCCGGGACAGGTCCTGTCTAGTCAAGCACTGAAAGTTTGGGAACAAGAAGTTCAAGATCTCTTCCATACCAGATTCCTCCTACAATGAGATACTGAGGGAGATTTTAGAGCACCTATGTGCAGGGACTATGGGTGTTTCTTTCTAGAAAACTTTAGCAGTCTTTACAAACTTTACAAATTAAGTTTAGGCTCACTCAGTTTCATAGCAAGCACACCAAGATTCAGGCTCCAAATCTCAAGTACCTTCCCCAACATCACACTGCCTCTCCTGAAGCCAGTGTTTCCCTTCAGATGCTTTTGCATGCTTCCTAGTTCCCTAGCGGAAGTAGAGCTCTTAGACTCCCAACCCCACATCCAAATGATCAGTTTAAGCTATTGTTCAATTATCCCACTGCTAATGATTCTCAGTGAGCTCCCACAATTATGTCTGACACTGGAGTTTACACCAGTTGCCAGACTGTCTTAGTGAGAGTCACTGTGAAAGGACAAAAACTCCCCTTTACCAAGTTGATTAGCTTTAAGTATTGCTAATGCTTTTTTGTATTTTTGTGGAAAGTTTTCAAGGTTCAAAATGCATTCCTAAAATCTGAATTTATGGTACCCAATGGATAGATTGATTCCCCCCCAGGAATACTAATGGGTTCCCAGAGTTCCTTAGGGGGAGGCTGGAAGTACTCCCATGAATATAAATGAGCTCTTTGCTTCTGTGGTGTGAGCTCATAAATCAAGGATAAGATCCACCCTTTGAGACTGACCTGCGATTTCTAGTATAGTGCCTACAGTAAATGCTCATGACTCCCAAAAATGATAAGTGTTTCATTCTAGTGGCTGCAAACACACGTGGCCTTGGGTTCCATGCCCAGCACTCTTTCCCCCACCCTACCCCCAAAAACAGTTTTATTTCAAGTATGAGGGAACACTTTGAGGGAACTACCTTCCAACAGGGACCCCTAACCAACCCAAGCCCCCAAGAAAGAAACAGGAGAAAGGTAGGTAGGTGTGCTTGGTCAGGTGAGAGCAAAGCTTGTTAACACAGCCACTCTCAAATGAGCAGGACAGTGCCTAGTTAAATAAAACTTACTGTCCAAAACCAGAAACATACACAGCCCAGAACACTTCACACAGTGAAAACAGTTGCTTCCAGCCAGAGAGAATTTGGAACCTAGGGCTGCTCTTTCATTCTGCTGATCCAGGGAGGAAAAAATTCTGACAACTGATTTCTTATCCAAATCCAAGCTTTTGCTAGGCCTGGAACACTGTGCTAAGCATTGTCAGAGAAACAATGATCTAGAGCCTGATTTCTAAAGCTTGTAGTCTTGTTTTATGGCAGATTTGTGAATTCCTAACTAACATATACACCGAAATTAAGTACTGTGAAAGATGGGAAGAAAGGCCTGAGTAATTCCAAACAGAGGCCTGATGCAAGGCATTTGTGGCTCTAAGGGGGGTACTGTGGGGCAAAGAGTTCTCTAAGGATATGTAACCAAGTGCCACGGCACTAAGCTACAGCCGCTCTCCGCCTTCCCCCTGTGCATTTTACAGAATCAATTTCTGCTAATATATACCTCAGGATCATATGCGCCAAGGTCAGGATGTTCTGACTTGGCTGTCTTAAGCACTGAGATGTTCTTTCTCAGATTTTTCCATAGAGGGGGTTAGAGAATTGTAGTCACAGAAAGGTCTCCTGGGAGCTCATGTTTCTGAAAGAGGTCTCTGCCACCTCTTTCAACTTCCTCTGCTTTATGGTGATTATAAACACTAGAAAACATATTTTTGAACTTGGAGAATTATTTTTAGTAGTCTTTAAGTTTGATCTAACAGATGTTTACTTACTGCGCAAATATGAGGAATTTCATCAACTTGGAGCAAAACAACCCTCCAGCCAGCCAGTGTTCTGGTTGTCAGATCTTATGACTTCTTATAGATACACACACTATGGAGAATACCACCTCATTCATAGTGATACAACTTTCTTTGGAACCAAGAGATTTGAATTCTAATTCCACAGTTCGTTTCTGATCTCACTGTAGAGCCTTGGACAAGTAGTTTCCCTTCTCTGAGCCACCATTCCTTGAACTGTAAATAAAGATTTGGGGAAGACTAGCAGTGGCAAAGGAGGAATTGGACTCCAGAGAATCTTCTGTTTGTCACTTAATAAGGTTATCTATTCAGTGGAGCCCTTATAGTTAGGAATTACTTCCCTAATTATGGTATGTATCAAAAGGCTCTCAGAATTATGCCTTTGTAAATAATTTCAAGCTTGTGGTTCTGAGTTCAAATGACTGGGAACTGTCCATCCAGTCTTGCCCTTCACACTTGTCAGTGGTCCTGCATCTTTTTAGTTCTCTACCCATCTGGTTTTCCCTTCACACTTGTCAGTGGTCCTGCATCTTTTTAGTTCTCTACCCATCTGGTTTTCTAGTTAGCTTTATAATAGGAATACTCACCATCTAGGATCCTCTACAGTTCTGTTTTCAAAACTCGTCCTTCTTGGTGCTCTCAAGGTCTCACAGTAAGAAGGGATGAGTACTATGCTAAATGCTTCCTATAGAGTGATCTCTAACCCGTCTATGTCCAAGCCACAGAGCTCAGAGTTAAGAGAGACAAGCTTTGGGTCCAGCCTAGGCTCCAGTATTTTGGTCTCCCTGTGTCTGGATTCTGAGACCCACTGAGACTTTTAGGGATGCAGATTATTTGGAAAGAAGGGATATAGATAAAAAGGGCATTCAGATAAGGGAACTGGTCATTATATGGCCAATCATCTTTTCCAGAAAACCCTGCCAGCTCTCCTTTCCTGCTCCTGTTATCACTAGCCTGTTGATGGCTGGCCTGGCCTGGGCAGAGCTCTTACACTAAGCCCTCTGAGCTTTCCTACACTGCAGTTTTGTAAGGAGGTGGGAGGAGTACTTGCCTGTTGGGCAGGCTTCCCAGGGGTGATTGTGGAAAGGAAGGGGAGTGATTTTGTCGATCCCTAAAAGGAAGCCAGGAAGAAAAGGAAAAAAATAAAACCCTGCTTAAAAGAAAACAAATTGACTCAGACATTTGCAGCCGTTATCTTTAGTCTAGACTTAGAGATAGAAGCCAGGCCAGGAGTCTGGAAACCTCCCTTTTCTTCTTGCTGTGTTACTGACCTTCCTAACCACCCAGGACACATCATTGCAACAACATGTCCATCTCATACCAAAAACATCCCAGCCATACATTGTCTAATGTTTTCCTTTATTTGTACCGTACTTTCTTCTCTTCAAAGGTTCCAGGCAATAAAAAGAAATCTTATTAACAATTTATGTATGTGCATGATCTGCTTTCACACTCTGACCTCGACTCTGAAAACAGCCACATAACGTAGGGATTGTAGGCCAAGTATTATCCTGCCAGTTCCGAAGCCAGGAACTAAAGCTCCAAACTGGGCATGATCTCAGTCTGATTGATGGCAGAGCCAGACTTGGGGTCTGGGTGAACTGACTCCTATCCAGACATGAGGGGCACTGTCTAGAAAGGATTTTCAACTCACTGGGGTCCCCAAGTCATATTGCCCTGCTCTAATTATGGGGTGAAGGAGATAAAGGAGGGAATATGGGATGATGAAAATAGAAAAGAGGGAAATGTCTCTTACTCAAGTATATAACACTCTAGTGAAGACTGTTTACCAAGTGCTCAGTTTTCACTTCAGAAAGGAAATAAGGAAAAATAAAGGTCAGATGAGCTTTGTGTTTTATTTTGAGGCAGGTTCTCACTGTGCAATCCTGACTGGCCTGGAACTTGTGTAGACCAGGCTGGCATCAAACATACCATGATTTTTCTGCTTTCTACTCCTTAGTGCCTGGATTAAAGGGGTATGCCACCATGACTGGCCTTATTTTTTTGAGACAACCTAGAATCCACTATATAGCCCACACTAGCCTTGAACTCAGTCATTTTCCTGCCTCAGCCTCCCAAGTGCTGGGATTATAGACATGAGCTACTATGCCTGACAGGTATATATTATTAGACTGCTGTTAATCTCTGCCCACATTTCATAGTTTGCTAGGGATTTGTGTGTGTGTGTGTGTGTGTGTGTGTGTGTGTGTGTGTGTGTGTGTGTGTGGTCTTGTTTTGTTTTCTGTTGTTTTGTTCTAATGTTTGAGTGAGACATAATCTCACTGTATATCCCAGACTGGCCTCAAGCTCACTGCTTAGCCAAACATGACCTTGAACTCCTGGGATTCCAAGATATGTGTTACCATACCCAGAATGCGTGGTCTTTTATAACCCACTTAAAGTGTACAAGTTATACAATCATTATGACAATCTAGTTTCTGATTTGGGGCTAGTATGGTAGCTCATTGGGTAAAGCTTGATCCTGGCAATGAAATCCAGGTTGCCGGGACTGGCAACAAACATCTTTACTCACTGACCTATTTCACTGGCCCTGAACATATTTCTGTACAAGTTCATTTTATAGACATAATTTTACATTTCTCTAGGACATACACCTACTTGTGAGACTGCTGGGTCATATAGATTTAACTTTTTAGAGGACATAGGTGTATTTAGCTTGTTGAGAAATTATCAAACTGTATGTTTAAATCTTTAATGAGATTTATTTCACATACTATTAAATTCACCTATAAAACATACAGTTCACTGGGTTTTAGTGTATTTATATGGATGTGCAGGCATCTCCACAGCCTTAATTTTAGAAATGTTTCATTGTTCCAAAAGCAACCTCATTGTCATTAGCAGCCACTCTCCCTTTTGACTGCCCCCCTCACCCCTACCCTGAGCTCAGTCTCAAACATTTATTGCTTTCTCTGTCTGTGGATTTGTCTGTTCCAAACATTGCACATAAATTATACTGTCTAGTCTTCATCTTTTACAACTGGCTTCCTTTACAAAGTACATTGTTTTGAAGGTTCATCAAAATAGTGTGTATCAGTATTTCATTCATTTGTATGTCTAAAAGTCTACTGTGTGGACTGTCGCATTTTATTTAGCCACTCATTAGTTAGTGGGCAATTTGGGCTGTTTCTTCTTAAGTTTTACATCTTACGTGTTTATGTGAGTGGCTGCATGTAAATATGTGCACTGTATAAACCTCCTCTCATCCACCATTAGAGAGTTCATTTCGCAAATCTAATGGAATAATAAATGCATTGATTCTGTTAACAAACATCCAGGTCACTACGAGACCTGTTATAGGAATTCATTTTGGAGATCAATACAGCTGTCGTGGAGCAGTTTTCCCCAGAGGCTCCTTGGCTTTCTCTTTTCTGCCCTGACAGAAGATGCCCTTTCCAGTATTCAGAGTGACTAGAGAGTAATTAGTACTGTAGAGCATTAATGAGCTGGTGATCCTGCCTTGGGCCATTCGGGTGGTACAGCCTGAAATAGGTCAGCAAATGAAGAGTAGCTAAAAAAACCTGTCTCTTCTGATAGAATTTGAATAACTAGAAAGCCGTCATCCCCAAAATATTCCTCCCTACCTAACACATCACCTGAAGTTATTTATATCTTTATACCTTTATTTCTTAAGAACATAAGTTTGACTGTTGGAATTTTTAAATACCAAATGTTTTTCTTATATAATTATGGACTGAGAACCTTCTCATAGGACTTTATCAGGTAAATGCTGGGACTGTATAAGCAATAACCTCACTGACACACTTCTCAGAAACCAAGAGCAAGAAAGCAGAGTGACCACAGATGTAAAGGAAGCATGAGCTGAAACCTGGCAGCACCCAGAAAGAAAAAAAGCATCAGGAGGTTTTTGTGGGAATGTAGCATCTACACAGGATCTTGAAGTCTTCATATAAGCTTGCTAGAAGTGTAGAGATGAAACCCAGGATGAAGGAGTGGCATAAGGGGAAACAAAGAACCACAAAAGAGGCTGCTGTGCTCACAGACTGAGGATGCTTCCATCTGCTTTGCTTATGTGTGGAGAGAAAGCAGGAAGTAGGTCAGACTTAGGAAACTGAACTGGGCTTAAAGAGCCAGCCCAATGAATAATGCTTGGGGGGTAGTACTCTAAGCCTTTATCTGTCCTATATACCTCACTTCCTTTCTAATATAACAGAGGAGAGTTTGAGATAAGAAGAAACAAAGAAGGACCAGTGGAAGAGAAAATCGGGGAACAGAGAACAAAGCTGTCCTTGGAAGACATGGAAGAGTACCAGGATGAGCAGGGGTCTAGTCTGAAGGGGACAGCATGGTATTCATTTGTGCTTTTATCATGATTGCAGAAAGGCACGGTTCTGGACCTTACTCAGTGAGTCTTAGGTAAGCAATGTCTCATTTAGCAAAGCCAGAAGTTTCAAGGGGGGTAATAACAGCAGGAACCTGTCATGCCCTCCACAGGTTGGTCCTAGAAACCTTGACTGGGGTGACAATGAGGAAAGGCTAGCCAGCCAGACATGATGACGCACACCCTTAGTCCCAGCACTCAGGAGTCCAGGCAAGCAGACCTCTCTGAGTTAGAAACTAACCTATCACATAAGTTCCAGGCCAACCAGCCATACAGAAATCTGGGATCTGGTGGGTTGTGCTCATTCTGACGGACACCTACAAACCAGAAACTCAGCCCTGTTTATTATGTACAACACAGGAGGTGAAGTTAGGCTAGGTAGGAGGTCTCTGTAGGGAAGCAGTCTTGGGGTGCAGTTGTCCAGGAGGAGGAAGCTGAGGTTGTGAGTTTTTTTCACACATTGGCCAGTTTTGCACACACTGGTTAGTTATTCATAAACACTGTTACTTAGACCACAGGAAAGCTTTGCCATGCCTCTGAGCCTCACCTGAAGAAGGCTTTGCCATTCTTATGGGTCAGTCATTGGGGTCCATGTCAACAATATACATTCACTCCAGACTTCATCTGCTTCCCACAGGAGCCACCGACAGGAAGGAAGCATCATCCAGAGTCTAATCTTTTTAATGGCAGCATCACTCTCCTGGAGGTGAATAGGTAAACCCCCTCTGGGGTAGGCCTTCAGGCTACTCCTAAGCAGTTCAGAGGTATAGTTCATCTCCCATTCAGCCAAGATAGCCAGGCAGCCCAACCTGTCTCTCTGGCAAGATGGAACGAGTGTATGAAGGAGAAAATGTAGCAGCCACATTGCTGTCTCTTTCAGAATACTTTCTCTTCCTCTGACTATTGTCTTTAGGATAAGGACACTTTCCTTTCCTTGTTTCGTTTGTTTGTTCAATTTTATTATTGTTGTTGTTGTTGTTGTTTTATTTTGGTTTCTTTTCACAGGGTTTCTTTGTGTAGCTCTGGCTGTCCTTGAACTCACAGAGGTCCACCTGCCTCTGCCTCCCAAGTGCTGGAATTAAAGCGTGCACCACCACCGCCGGCTCCCTTATTTCACTCACAGAGCTCTTTCTTCTTTTCACAGACTCCCTGAGAAACCTTTCTTCAGCCAGTCATGGTTCCCGCTCTTCTCCAGCTGAGTTCAGCGGCTCCACTCAGCACCTGCTCCGGGAAAGGAAGTCCTCCGCCCCTTCGCACTCCAGCCAGCCCACTCTGTTCACGTTTGAGCCCCCCGTGGCAGGCCACGCCCAGCCTGCCTTGTCCACCAGTGCGCCTCAGGAGTACCTCTACTTGCACCAGTGCATAAGCCGAAGGACAGAAAACTCGAGGTAGGAGACAGCCGTGGCCTCCATGGGGGATGTGACCACTCTGGTTCTACTTCCAGTTCCTGAATTTCAGGCAAAGAAACACATAAATAACAGAACATTGTATTGTTTGTGTAACCTTCATAATTTTTAGTTTAACCTGTGTTGCTGCAAAGTCATCATTGAATTCCAGGGAAATTATTAATCTCATTATTAGCAATCATGTTATTTAAAAAAATATGTTTGCTTTGGGGATAAGAAGCATTAGTGAAGTCAGGTGGTGGTGGTACACACCTTTAATCCCAGCACTCAGGAGGCAGAGGCAGGAGGATCTCTGAGCTTTCCAAGCCAGCCTGGTCTAGAGAGCAAGTTCCAGAATAACCAGAGGTTACACAAAGAAACCCTGTCTCGAAAGAAGATACATTAGGGGATAAAGTTTCAGAACTACACCGTAACCATCAATTTCTTGCTGGCTTTAAGAGTTCAGCTAGAAAACCTTAACCCTGCTGACCAATTCATTTTCTCTCAGCTCTAGGTGGTGCTGTTCCTTATAACAACTACCACTCAGACATGACCATGTAACCTTAAATTATCCAAATGAGATACATTTTAAAATTCAATTGCTCTGTTATGTCTGTATTAATTACTTTTCTCCTACCTGATAAGAAGCGACTTACAGGAGGAAGGGTCTGTTCTGGCTCACAGTGACAAGAGCATGTAGCAGCTGGTTTTATTGCATCCAAATCAGGATGTAGAGATTAAGACTGATGCTTAGCCTGCTCTCTCTGTTTGATTGACGCCAGGACTCCAGCTCATGGAAAGGTTCCCCTTAAACACAGGTTGAGTCTCCCCTCTTCAGTTTCACCTTCCTAGAAACACCCTAATAGACAACAACATAAGAGGTATATCGCCACAGTGATTCTAGATGTAGTCACAGCCAGCTATACATCAAGTGCCCATTACTCTTGTGTGACTAGACAGCAGGGATAGAAAATGTATCCATCATCTTAGGACATTCTAGGACACATTCTAGGTGTAGAACCTATACCGATTTTTATTAGCTTTGTTCTCATTGTTAGAAGGATCAAGCCCAGAGCTTTGCCAAAATAAATTCTCAATTGTAACCATATCCAGATTACAAATCATGTTTCTAAATTAATTTAGTAATGTATAATTCCTGTTTTTAAAACTAAGGCAAAGGACAGCAAGATGGTTCAGTAGGTAGTCACTTCAATCCCTAGATCCCACAAGGTAGCAGGGCAGAACCAACTTCCAAGAGTTATTCTCTGACCTCCATACATGTGCTGTGGCACACACTCACCTGCACATGCAACCACATATATACTGTGGTGGTTTAAATGAAAATGGCCCCCATAGGTTCATAAGTTTTAATGTTTGGTCCCCAGTTAGTGGAACTGTTTAGGAAGGATTAGGAGGTTTGGCTTCATTGGAGGAGGTGTGTCATTGGAGGTGGGTTTTGAGTTTTCAAAAGCCCATGCCAGGTCCAGCCTCTTTCTCTGCCAGCTGTCTGTGAATCAGGATATAAAGCTCTCAGCTACTATTCCAGCATCATGCCTATCTGCTTTGCACCATGATGGTCATGGACTAACCCTCTAAAACTGTAAGCAAGTCCCCAATTAAAGTCTTTCTTTTATAAGAGTTGCCTTGGCCATGGTGTCTCTTCACAGCAAAAAAAAAAGTCATTAAGACACATACATTCAAACAAAAGTATTAATATAACAATTCTTACGTGTGGAAATGTTTTTATGATGTCACTTGAACCAGTAAAATACACTGAGAGACAGCCAATGTAGGTGACTTACCTCTGTCTTACTGTGAAAAAACAGAGGCATGCAATTAATATATAGCAGGAGGAGGGTAGACTCTGATTGTCTCTGTTCTGTAATCTTTTCTACACCATGACACTCTGCTGCTGTTTTTCTAAGTCACCACCACACAAAAGAGAGACTCCCAACACACAAGTCATTAGTGAACATTTACTAGTTTGTCCTCTACCAACTTAAAGGTGGAAGCTAAGTTCTACAAAGATAGAGTGAAGTAGCTCAGCCCACTGAACTAATGAGGGATAGACCTATAATTACCACTTGCTTCTCCTGAATCACAGGTGAGAGATAGGCCATGTGATATAATGAAAAGAATGTTTCGGGCTTCAGAATCAGCCACATACAGCTCAAATTCAGATCTTCTGCTTCCTTTGTGATCTTAGGCCACCTGTTTAACCATATTCACCATCAATTCCCTTATCTGCAGAATGGGAATAACTAATGCAGAAGTTCACTAATGATCATAAAGGACAAAATATCTAGTATTTAGACACTCAGTTGTCTATGGGATGTGTCTATAGCATGTATGATTGCTTGGGAGCCCAGAATGAGAGATCACAAATTGCTAATTCCAGTAAAGACTTAAGTACCTACTATTAGAATTTTGAAATACCTGTAGGTCTTATTGAGATTGTCTCTCTGGATCAGTATACCTAGTCTGGGTCCTAAGAGTCTGCCTTTCTGATAAACACCAGAGACTTTCCAGTGCAGCTTGTCTGCAGGTCACACTTTAAGTAGAAGACTTTATAAAATATTAACATTTCCCCCAACCTCTACTCCCATGAACTGCTAAAGCATCCAAGAACAAATGCGTAAATATCTCTGCTGGAATTAGCTGCTAGAGTGTTCCTGTCCCATCCACTGCCTCCTCTGGAAGCCTGGTAGTCTTCCTGGCCAGAATTCATTTCTTCCATTACTATTGTAGTTGATTTTTAATTTTCTCTCTCTCATATCATTTGGAACTTTTTGCCTCAGACCATGCATTTTTAAATCAATGTGTTACTGCTCTTTGAAGTTATAGGCCAAATCATAGATGGAAAATAAACACTTGAACAAGCTGGGCATGGTAACACTGCCTGTACTGCCAACATTCAGGAGGCTGAGACAGGATGATCAAGGCCACCCTGTGTTTCATGGCAAATTTTAGATTGGTCTGTACTACATAACAAACCCTGTTGCAGATTATCTAATGATAATAGCAATAAGAAGAAGAAATCTAAAAGAATATTAAACTGTAAAAGAGATTCAATGTCTCTGACTTTACCTATGAAGTCCCTATAACATGTGACCCAAGATGTTCACCATGTAGTTAGAAATGCCAAGACTTGGGAACAAGCTGTAAAAATGTTGACCCATAGCTAAGAAAATTCAGAATATAGGAACAAAATCAATGTAGATTTGGGAGATATCCTTAAAGGACTTTAAATGTTTTGATAATGGTTTTAAAAATGCATACTAGAGGAAGTAATGGTGAGTTTTAGAAGCAGTGTAGGAACTTTGAAGAACATTTTAGGATTCCAGTTCCACTGAGAGCATAAACCATGTCAAACTATGCCTCTATGAATACAACTCACAATTATGGACAAAGTCTCAAGTATAAAACCCTAGAGCTCTGAGAAGTTCTTAGGATATGATCTATGATGTCAGGGAAGGCATGGTAGGGCAGCCCTGTCCTTAGCTGTGGAAGCATATGGCATAACTTGTTATTCACATCTCAGTGGGTCAGGAGACAAGCAGATGGAGCCAGAAGTCGATTTGACCACACTCAAGGCCTGCCCCCACACCACTAATTTACTTCTTTCAGTTAGGACCCACACTCTTCCAAAACAGAACCACCATTTGGGGACCAAGTATTAAACACAAAAACCTATAGAACCATCTCACACCAGACTGTAACACAGAATAAAGGAAAAAAGCCACAGAAGATCATGAAATAAAGAATTGGGTTTTGAAAAGCTAAATAAAACTACAGTCCTTTAGGGAGACTAACCAAGGAGAAAAAAGAAAATATGCAAACAAAATTAAAGTTGAGCCTAGTCTACAAAACAAGTTCCAGGGCTGTTACACTGAGAAACCCTGTCTTGAAAGAAAAAAAATTAGAGTTGAAATGGAAGCTTTTATAATCAATACCATACAAGTAGATAAAAAAAAAAAACACCTAGGACCAGATGGATTCACTCTTGAATTTTGTGAAACCTTTAAATAAGAATTAATGCTGATTCTTCTCCACTTATTCAAAGGATCATAAAGGGACTTTTCCACATTAATTTATTCTATGAGCCCAGAATTGTCCTGTTACCAAAACCAAACATGACCAGGAAAGAAAAAGAATTAAAGCTGCAGATCAATTTCTTATGAACTTAATATAAAACTTCACAGAATACCAGCAAATCAAATTCAATATCACATCAAAAAATCATTCCCTCCCCCTACACACACACATGCACACACACATTATTCTCTGTCTTTCAAAGTTTTTTTTTCAAGAGATAGTAATATACCTTAGCAGGTAAAGGTACTTGCTGCCAAACCTGACAAGTTTAATCCCTGGGCTCCACATGGTAGAAAGAGAAAATCAACTCCTGCAGATTGTCTTCTGACCTCCACAAACATGTTATGGAATAACTGTGCCAAAACATACACACACTACACCACGTAAGTAATTGAATGAGTGTAATAATTTTTTAAAAAGAGATTATTCACCATGATCAAAATTATCTCATCCCAAGGATACAGATGCAATGATGGTTTACAAAACAATAAACATAATACACAATGTCAGCAAAATGGAAGGTAAAAACCATGTTATCAAAATAGATTCATGAAAGATTGGATGAAATTCAGAAACTTATGATAAAAAGCTTTAACAAATTAAAAACAGAAGGCTTATATATGATAGTATTTTAAAAGCTACTTATGGGCTGGAGAGATGGCTCAGAGGTTAAGAGCACCGACTGCTCTTCCAGAGGTCCTGAGTTCAATTCCCAGCACCCACATGGTGGCTCACAACCATCTGTAATGAGATCTGGCACCCTCTTCTGTATATGTAATAAATAAATAAACCTTTAAAAGAAGCAATAGCTCAATCAATTAAAAAAAGCCACGTATGACAGACTCATCGCCAACATTATGCTGATTGGGAGAAAGCTGAAAAAATCCCTCCAAGTTCAAGAATACGACCAGTGTCCACTCTGACTAGGATTGCTTTGAGGGTATATGGGTATATATGTGGGTGTTTCCATATGAATTTTAGAATTGTGTTTCTAGTTCTTTAAAGAATATCATTTCAATTTTGATGGGAATTACATTAAATCTGTAGATGTAGCCATTTTCATTTCATTTATTCTGCTAATTCATGAGCATGAAATGTCTTCCCATTTTCAGGTGTTGTCTTCAATTTCATTCTCCATTAAAGTTTTTATTGCAGAGGTCTTTGGTTTCCTCAGTTACATTTATTTATTTATTTTTATCTATTGTGTGTGCGTTCTAATTTACTTATTCAGAAAGGAAGCATTTTTAGTGAGCTAAGTTTCAGTTCTGCTTAGATTGTATTCTTTTCCACATTCTATTCCAGAAAATGAAGTTTCTTTTTCTCAGATTCCTGGACTCTGGAGTTGGTTTAGATCATATGCACACCCAGAGTAATGCCTTATTTGAGACTTTGAATTATTATTCATATAAGTTGACTTTTCTATGGCTCCTCTGTGAAGAGGATCCAGCTCAGAATAATGTCTAGGGAACCAATGAGGTTTCCACATAAGTCTACAAATTGAAGGACACTTTTTGCTGTTGTACCTTGTATTATATGTTGTTTTGAAGTACTATTCAAGCTGGGAAGGCAAGAGTGAAGGTTTTGCAGTGTTCTTTAGGATGTGTTGTTCCTGGTTCCAGTTGCCCATCAGGGTACCATTCAAATATGAATTCTCATTGGTGGTGCATCACCATCCGTCCTGAAAGAGTTTGGACATGGCATCCCAATCTGTCCACACTTTACCATGACCATCTGCATAAATAAGGCTGCTATAGTGGGTTTCGGAGGAAACAAGCAAGGTTTTGTCTCTGGAGAAAGGTTGAGCAGCTGAGACAATGGAAAGTAGCCATTTCAGAGGAGACGGTGCAATTACAAAATCCTATGCCTCTGGAACATGCAGGACACAGTCCAGCCTCTCCTAGGCTTCAGTCCCCATCCCACTTTTCACTCAAGACTCCCCTCCTCTGTTAGTAACTATGACTTCAAGCGGGTATGACCAAGATGCTCAGAACTGTCCTTGAACTAAAAGGCAAATGATCCTTCTGAGGGGTGGGAAGATGAGGAGACAAGGCGGGTATCTCCATTTCACATTCATGCTTGTCTGCCCTTAGGAATGGCTATAAGGGTTTGTCAAGGCAACCTTGCACTATTGCTGCTGCCCTGGTTACATTTATTCCTGGGTTTGTTTCTTTGGTCAGTTGTTGTGTTTTTTCCTGATTACATTCTTAAAAGTTCATTTTAGTGTATAGGAAAGGTACTGAATTTTGAATAATTTTTGTAGCCTGGTCTTTGCTGAAAGTGTTTACCAGATCTAATTAGCTGGTAGAACCATTAGGGTCTTTTAGGATATATGCTCTTACCTTCTGCAAATAGAGATAATTTTATTTCTTCCTTTTCTGTTTGTTTCCCTTTTACTTCTTTCTCTGGCCTTATTGATCCAGCTAAGCCTTCAAGAATGATACTGAGTAAGAGCTGAGACAATGAACACACTTGTCCTGCTCCTGATTTTTAAAGGATACTTGTTTTTTTTCCCCTTTAGTATATCTAATGCTAGCTGTAGATTTGTCATACATAATCTTTATTATGTTAACATGTTCATTTTATTTTTAATGTCTTCAGGGCATTATCCTCAAGGGCTAATGAACTCTGTCTAAGGCCTTTCCTGTACCCATTGAGATTATCATGTGATTTATATGTGCTGTATGAAATTTATTGATTTGGGTATGTTGGGCCATCCTTGTATCTTTGAAATGAAACCAACTTGGTCATGATCATTTCAATGTGTTGCTGAAATTGATGTGCAAGTTCTTTATTGATAATGTTTGCATCTGTGTTCATCAGAGAAACCAGTCAATAGGTTTTTGTTATTTTCTTTTCTGGCTTTGGTATCATCTTTAATCCAAACTTCATAGAATGAGCTTGGTTATGCCCCTTCTCCTTCTGTTTCATAGACTAATTCAAGGAGCACTGGTGTTAGAATGTCTTTAAAGATCCGGTAGAACTAGCTTTGCTTTTGTTGGGAGACTCTTTATCACTGCTCCCACTGATTATTTGTTACAGATCGGCTTCAACTCTATATCCTCTTCATTTTATTTTGTAAGTCATCTATGTCTAAACATTTATCTATTTCTTCCAGATTTTCTCAGTTTTAGAATATTTTGTTTGATTTGTTTTTCAGAGATCAGTGTCTCATGTGTACCAGACAGACCTCAACCTTGCTATGTAGCCAAAACAGGCCTCCACCTCTGAACTGTAGGATTACAAGAATGAGTCACCATGCCCATGCCCAGCCAAATATATAGATTTTCCTTTATTTGACTTTTTTGTCTTTTATTTTAAGACAGGCTATCACTGTGTAGCCTGGGCTAGCATGAAACTCACTAAGTAGACCAGACTGGCCTCAAATTCTTAAGGAATCTGCCTGTCTCTGCCTCCTAGAATACAGATTTTCAAACTGTTCCTGATGAGGCTCTGTATTTCATTAGTATCTTATTTAAATGTCTCCTTTCTTGCCTCTAATTTTATTAAATTGGGGCTTCTCTATTTCTTTTGGTTGATAAGACTAATGGTTTGTCAATATTGTGTTTTGTTTTGTTTTGTTTTGTTTTCTGAGAACCAACTTTGTTTCATTAATGTTTTGTGTTGCTCTTTTGGTAATTCCTGCCCTGATCTTTATTATCTCTTCATGTCTACTGCTTCTTAGTTTGGATTGTTCTGGTTTTTATAGGACCATGAGGTACAACACTAGATTGTTTATTTAAGACCTTTTAAATTTTTTAATGAAACACTCCTAGCTGTAAGCTTCCCTCTTAGAAATACTTTTTCTATGTCCTTAAGGCTCTGGTAAGTATGTTTTCATTTTCATTTGATTCTAGGAACTTTTACATTTCTTCCCTGATTTTTTTCAATAACTCACAGGTCATTCACAAATATAGTGTTGAATCTTTGTGTTTTTATGGTTTTTTTAATTTCTATTGCTGTTAATATCTAGTTTATATGTGTCAATGCAGGCACATGTATGTTTCAGGAGAGTGTATGTGTGTGCACACAAGTGTGTGTAAGTCACAGGACAACTTTGGGTGTATATCTCTCCTTCCACTTCATTTGGCATAGTTTCTTCTTGGGATTGTGGGATGTTACTGTGTCCAGTTTTATGTGGGTTCTGGAGATCCAACTCAAGTTCTCATGTTTGTGCAACAAGAACTTCACCCGCTTAGCTGTCTACCCAGCCCTGGATGTTGTTTTAATCTAGGCAGCTAGTGTGTGTCTTTTAATTGTAGAACTAGGCCATTTACATTATTATTAAGAGGGGCCCTACAATTTTGTTCCTCGTTTTCCTGATTGGTTGGCTGGATTATTGTTTGTTCTTTTCTTTCTCCCATTTGTGCTAGGGTTTGACGGGTTTGCTGAGTGAGACATAGTTCTTTCCTAGCTTGCCTTTGTCCCTCTGTTCTTCTCGTGAACTTTGTTCTTTCATATGGTCTCATAGATGAGACTGTCTGTCTTCTCCCTCCATGTTTAAGACCCTTTCAGTTATCTTCTGCAGTACTGGCCCAGTGGTCATGAATTGCTTTAGTTTGTGGTTGTTTTTAACTGCCTTGATTTCTCTGTGGATTTTAAAGTTAAACTATGCTGGATATAGCAATCTTGGTTGAGTTATTTACTTTCAAGGCTTGAAATACATCATTCCATGCTTTCCTGGCTGTTTAGGGTTTCTGTTCAAAAATTTAATGTTGTTCTTACATGTTTGCTTTTGTGAACTGGTGTTTTTTTCATACAGCTTTTAATAGTGCTTCTTTGTTTTGCATATTTTGCTTTGTGGCTAGATGCACTGGGAGGATTTCATCTCTGGACAGGTCTATTTGGGGCTCTAAATGACTCTTATGCTTAGATGTCCATTTCTTTCCATAAATTTGTAAATTTTTCAGCTATGATTTCATTGAATAGGCTTTCTGTACCTTAGTTTTTCTTCAGTTCCCCCACAGAGTCTTAGATATGATCTCTTGATCACATCTCAGAGTTCTTGGACATTATTTATGTATTTATTTATTCTATAGTAATCCTGAGTGTTGTATTTCTTTGATCATCTCCTCTATCTCCAACTTCTCTCTTCTGCTTGGTTAAGTCTCTTGGTGATGCTTGCTACTGATTGTCTATATATACACATTTACCCCTCCTGCTCCAGTCTACATTTCTTGCTAAATCCTTCTGCCTCAGCTTCGTAATGCTGGAATTATAGGCATGTGCCACCATACCCAACACAACTCATTTTTCCTTGATGAGCAAGGATTTGCACAGGTATACTTCATTTATAAAATAATACATATTTTTAGGAAAGGCCAATAAGTACACAAACAGATGTACAATCATTTAAGAAATGCAAATTAATATCTCAGTGACACCAGGCATTGTGGTATATACCTATGATTCCAGGATTTAGGGAGCTGAGGCATGGAGATTAAAAGTTCCAGGCCAGCCTCAGCTACATAACAAAACCCTGTCTCCAAGAAAAAAAAATTAGTTCTGCTTGATCTCCAAATGTCTAACTCTGTAGAATGCTGGTCAGGATGTGAACAGACTTTCATCCTGCTGTAGTTAGGGCACATACTAGTGTGGTATGGCACACTAGCTGCTCCAGAAGGAGGAATTGATGTTTGCCATTTAAAGAGCACTTTTACATTACTTGGCTTGCATGATCACCAAAATTCTTAATCCTTAAAGTTACTTTTGAGTCAGGACTATGAAAAGAGAATAATAAATAAATCACTAAGTTAGTAATGCCAGCTTTGTATCTATGCCCTTTTTTAAAAAATTTGTGAGGTCCCCTGTCATAAAGCTATGTAAGTCTGGCATCTCCTGGAAATAAAAGTATGCATTATTTATCACTCTTTACTGTAGTAATAGCTTCTATCCTTCTGTCAGCTACTAGGCAATATATATTTCTGCTGAAATAGCAAGTTTTCAAAATCTAGGTCTTCCACTGAGCTAAAATAAGTAACCATCCAGAACAGCATCTATTGCCAAGGAAACAGTTTTGAACTGGCTGTGTTAAGACAGAACTCTTTTGTCTTTGCAGACAAACTGGTTTCCCTGAATTTATTTTTGCCCACTAGTCTTGGGGGCATCACTACAGATTCTAGCTGGTGTCTATCTTCTGTTTCAAAGATGCTGTTAAGGCCTGCAAGAGGTGATACATTGAGGCAGATCACATAACCACAAGAGGCCATAATTCTGTTGAAAGTGAAGGGGTAAATTTCAAGTGATAAGATTCCAATATCACTGGCCCAGCAGCAGAATGTGAGAGAGAAATGGGGGGTAAAAGGTAAAGTCGACATGCTGGTGAGTTTCCAAGATCTTTTCCAAGGCATCCTTAGCTCCTTCAGCCAGTTGTTTTGATTAACCAAAGGCATCATACATAATCATGCATACATCATAAATAATTCATTTAGCTTCACAAGTGCAACATTGCTTTCTCATTTTAGAGAAAATATGTGCTCAAAATTGTAGCCAGAAGGGTTCCAGATACAAGGATAGATTGTTTGATTGGTTAATTGATCTTCCCACTTTCTTTTTCTTCCTTCCTTTCTCCCCCGTCTCAGCAAGATCTCATATCCCAGGCTGCCCTTAAATTTACGATGTAGCCAGGGATTAGCTTGAACTCCTGATCCTTCAGTCTCTACCTGCTGAATGCAGAATACAGGCATTCATGGGAAACAAGTACTCTACCAGCTGAGCTGTATCTCCTACCCAAAGATCATCTCATTTTTCACAGATTGTGACACAGTTTTCTTTCCTCGTAGAAGGGGCTCATTTGGGATTGGTACTGAAAGATGGTCTAAGTAACTTCTTAAAATTACCAGTGATGCATGAACTGTGGACCAATAGCTGAGGAGCCCCCATGGTACTGGACTAGGCCCTCTGAATAAGTGAGACAGTTGTTTAGCTTGAACTGTCTGGGGGGCTCCCAGGCAGTGGGAACAGGACCTGTCCCTAGTGCATGAGCCGGCTTTTGGAGTCTAGGGCCTATGGTGAAACACTGCACAGCCTTGGTGCAGGGAGGAGGGGCTTAGACCTGCCTCAACTGAATGTGCCAGGCTCTGCTGACTCCCCATGGGAGACCTTGCCTTGGAGGAGGTGGGAATGCGGGGTGGGTTGAGGGGCCTGAGGAGTGGGAGGAGGGAGGACAGGGGAATCTGTGACTGATACATAGGATGAATGGAAAATTTCTTAATTTAAAAAAAAATAGAAGTCAGGCAAAAAAAAATTGCCAGTGATGAACAATCATAAAATGCTAAATGGCGTTTAATCTTTTTACAAGCACTTACATAATTAATTTACAAAATTAAGTTTCCTTTAAATGAGAAATATACTCAAACCAGGCATGGAGGCACACACCTTTAATCTCAGCACTCAGGAGGCAGAGGCAGGCAGATCACTGAGTTCATGGCCAGCCTGGTCTACAAAGCAAGTTCTAAGACAACCATGGCTACATAGAGAAACCCTGTCTCAAAAAAAAAAGAGAGAAATTAATTAAAAATCAAATTGGTCCCTCCATCATTAATATACTTAGAGTCTAGTAGAGTAGAAAAAAAAAGGAAAATCATAGGACAGAATGAGTCATAAGATTATTTGAAAATATATAAAAGGAATATGAATTATGTGGCTAGAAAAATTAATAAATCATTTCTAAAAGTCAAAGAGATATTAAGACCAAAGCATAAATGCAAGAAGGGTATGGTAGCCCCATTTGCCATTTAGCGCCTGCAGCAGTCAGCAGTCAGGAATGAGCAGGAGAGGCTCTCGGCAAACCTACCAGTCCCAGGGCTCCATCCACAGAAGCATCTTAAGATGTCTTGGGAAAGAGTTACATGAAAGGAGGAAAAGCTATAGGGGTTCTGAGTACTTGTATTTCTTCCTGTTGATCCTCTCATCGTTTGAGTAGGGATACAGAACAAGGGGGTTAGTTTATTCAACTCCTTTTGCCTGGATGTTGAAGCAATGAATGATCCCCTCACCCTGCTACAGTATTTTCTGCAATCCACCAGGCCAGTGCCTTCAGTAGTGCATGGTTTGGCAGAAAGACACAGGCACAGATAATGGACACATGGCAATGTAAGTTAAGTGTTATGATAGAAGCCCAGAGTACTGGGGAAGCGGAAGAAGGGCTCCCAGGGAAAGCAGAAGCTGGGAAGCATCTTTGCTTTTGTAAAGAGAATGATTCTGTTGTATTAGAGACCATTCCCAAGAGACATGAGTAATACAAGGCCGGGGCTGGAATATAGACAAGGGGCTGTGTTCGGGAGTGAATGAGGCGTTCTGTGCACTATAGAGGAGAATTCTGGGGCAGAGGAAACGTGGAACATAACTTAATGGATTCTAAAGAGAAAGGTTTTGGCCAAGGATATAGCTCAGAGTAGGACATTTGCCTAACTAACATGTACACGGCCCTGGTTTGGTCTTCTGCACTATTTAAAAAAAAAAATAAGGAAAAAAAAAAACTAAGCCAGGTGGTAGTAGCACACAACTTTAATCCCAGCACTAGGGAGGCAGGTGAATCTCTGTGAGTTCAAGGCCAGCCTGGTCTACAGAACTAGTTCCAGGAAAATCAAGGTGGGTCAAGTTCAGGGAAAAGCATGGCAGCACCACAGTTTCTTTACTCACAAGTTGATGTAATCCTGCACCTGCTCTTCATCCATTTACACTCATTAGTTTCTATGTGACAAATGGTAATATGGATACAGAGGAGAATAATTATGACACACTTTTTTTCAAGGAAGTCACAGTCTGGTAGAAGGGACAAGCAACAATAAGGCATAATACTAATAACATCATATCTGCCCCAAGAACAGTATTAAGCAAGTGATGGTTATACTCAGAAGTATAGAAATGGCTTTAAGGGGTAAGTCATCTGTGCCAATTTTGAGGAACCTTTACCTTGCCAGGTTGAAGTTAGAAGCTTTTCAGTCTGGTATGGAGATATGTATGCAATCATGTAATCACATATGTAATCACAACACCCAGAAGACTGGGACAAGAAGATCGTGAATTAGAGGCTAGTACAGACTACAGAGTAAGAACCTGTCTTATAAGAAGAAAAGGTCAGCTGAGCATGGTGGCACTTGCCTGTAATCCCAGCACTTGGGAGGCAGAAGCAGGTGGGGTCTAGTATATATATATAGTAAATTTGACTAGTGTTTTCCAGAGTATCAGAAAGAAAAGCTGAAATAAACCTAAGTCCTAAGTCATTAAGACTATACTGATGGCATTTGGATGGGAAGTCTGGGAAAATATCAGCAGGATGCAGATAACCAGAGGGTTCTGGGAGGTAAGGAAGGAGATCGGTTGTTAGCCCTCTCATTGATCAGGGAAGAAAAATCAGAAGGAACTGAGTTGGAGTGGATTGCATAAAACCTTAGAAATCAGTATGGGTGACTCCTCAATTCTGGTTTCCCAAGACCGGAGAGTCAAGGCAGAAAGAGATTTGAAGAAGGAAGGTGACGAGCCCATTTTGGAATATGTTCATTGTTACTGCAGTGATGTTCTGCCGCTGCTTCAGAGTCTTCCTGGACTGCCAGATTTATTTATATATATATATATATATATATATATATATATATATATATATATATATATATATATATATATATCCCAAACTTTTTAAATTGACAGATACCATTGTGTCATTTTATTGTGTATAATGGTGGCCACCCTGCTTCTATGAGATAAGTGACTTGGATTCCATTCCAGTGAGATCATGCAGTATCTTCTGTCTGCCTTACCTTCTGCATGCTTCCTCCAGCCTGAGCAGCATGTAGGTCCTTAAACTTGCCAAGTTGTGTCAGACATGTTTGGCCTCAAACTGGAATGCCTTTATTTTGTCTTGCTGCTTTTCTTTCCAGCCTCACTCAGATGTGATGTCTGTGAAAAAGCCTTCCTGACACTCTACCCCACCACCGGGCAGACTCAAACTTGACTGTAGTGATTTGCAGGGGTGGCACCTCCTGTGATTTCCAAGCACACAGCAGGTGGCATCCCTGTGTCCATTGTGTCTGGCCTAGACAGGAAGGAGGACATCAGCCAGTGTTTGTCAAAGGAACAAATCAATGAGGACATCTGGCAGAGGGTTGGAAATTCAAAAACAATAATAAAATAAAAAGCACCAAAGACAAATGTGAACACACTCTGTACCTGCCTGCCATTGATTCTCTTGCCTCAGCTCTGATGTTCATCTATCCTGGGCCCTGCTGTTGGCTGGGTTATATGTTTGGAATTGATTGGAACGGGAAAAAGAACACAGAATCCTAGGGAGAAGGGTGGTAAATATTTGGGGACTGAAACAGTACCTCTAGCCACCAATGGCCAAAGTTAAGGGGAACCTGGCCGGCACATCTGGTGCCCTTCATCTGTCTAGACTTCTGGGTGCTATTTTCTACCACCACCTGGTGGCCACATCTCTAACAAGTTCCCAGCGAAGGAGCTAAGGGAAAGCAGTTGGTCCGCCAGTGACCCATGAGAATGCACAAGTCTGAGTATGTACCTGTACCTTATTCTGAGAAGAGCTCCCAGAGCTTGTCACTAGGTTTTTAAAGATGCCTCTGGTAGACAAAAGACTGAGAATTAGTGCTGAAGGGGGTGACCCCTTTTTCTCCCCACTCAGATGAAATCCTCTGAAGGGTCATCATAGAGATAGAAAAGCAGATCTGGCTCCCCGCTCTTCAAACCTCACCCTCCAGTTTACCAAAGTACTTATGCAGAACCCAGTTTAACAGCCACTCTTAGGAAGTGAAAGGCTTATAGAGCCTCTGATCCAAGTGGACCCTCAGACATCATTGAGACCTACTAGGTCACATCTGGGAGAACATCGTGATGATGTTCACAGGGTGTGTCAGTAGCAATGCTAGGACCTAACATAAACTGCCCTCTTAATCATTCCTTTCTTTACTGCCTACCTTATTTCCCACAACCATCATTTAAAATAATAAAAATAATACCATTTTCTACCCTGAATATAGTTCCCAATTAGAACTCATTTTACCTACATATTTTTAGATTTCTGGAAAGAACCAGATTCCTCCCAACAAACCATGATTCCTGGTAGATAAGCCTATAGCTTACATTTAAATTAATTCTTTAAAATACAAGCATCAGTGCCCATGATCTGACTTCACTTTAAAAAGAAAAAACTAAAACTCAGAGAGTAAATGACTTGCTGTTTTCTCCCACAACTTGCCACTGTCCCATAGCTTTTGTACTTACTCATGTGTGTTCTGTGGTAGATCAAACAGTGAGCAGATTGGCAGTATGACTGGGCTAGTTATGTCTCTGGGGCCCAGGAATGACCCTGTTCCTTGCTAAGGACAGCCACAGGAGTCAGGAGGTTCACAAAGGTTAACATTGCTAGAACATATACATGCTAGATACACTAGAGTTGACTTCCTAAATAATCTTCATAGTATGGTTTTAATCACTGTTTTCGAGATGCCAAAAGTAGCAATCTCAAGATCGCACATTAACATGTGGTAGGAACTAGGTAAACCTTGGGGCTGTCCGACTCCTCAGGGTTCCTGCACCAACTAGCTGCATAAAGCTTTGAACATCCTCTGTCATCTTCTCACTGTCCCCCTTCTCTTTTCTCTTTTAGGAGTGCCAGCTTCTCTCAGGGCACCCGGCAGAAGAGTGATACAGCCATGCAAAAACTTGCCCAGGGCAATGGACACTGTGTCAATGGAGTCAGTGGTCAAGTCCATGGCTTCTATAGCCTTCCCAAGCCAAGCCGACACAATACAGAATTCAAAGACAGTACTTACGACCTCCCTCGTAGCCTGGCTTCACACGGCCACACCAAGGGCAGCCTCACAGGGTCTGAGACAGATAATGAGGATGTGTACACCTTCAAGACACCCAGCAACACCCTGTGTCGGGAGTTTGGAGACCTCCTAGTGGACAATATGGATGTTCCAACCACCCCTCTCTCAGCCTACCAGATCCCTAGAACATTCACACTGGACAAAAACCACAATGCCATGACAATGGCCCCTCCTGGAGACTCAGCCATAGCTCCCCCACCCCGCCCCCCCAAGCCAAGTCAGGCAGAAACACCTCGGTGGGGCAGCCCTCAGCAAAGACCTCCAATCAGTGAAAATAGTAGATCTGTAGCTGCTACTATCCCCAGGCGCAATACCCTCCCCGCAATGGACAACAGCCGACTCCACCGAGGTCAGTGTAATCCCTGGCTGAGACCAGAGGGCCAGGGAGGTAGCCCAGACATTCTCAATGTATTATGAGCCCTTGGTCACCCCAGGCCAAGATCAACCTAAGGACCACTTAGTTCAGTGACACACGCTAAGACATCTTCTATGCATCTCCTTAGCAGATGATCCTCTACCCAGCTGTCAGTATGAGACCCACCATGGCAGAAGAGTAGCAGACTCTGCCTTAGAGTTGTTGATATTTTGGTTTTGGAGGTTCAAATAAAACTATTGTGTTTATTTAAAACTAAAGCCAAAGATGTAAAAACAAGTTTAGAAGATTGGCAGACTTTTGGAGCCAAACCTATGTGTACTCAAAGAAAATAATACAAAATTATCTTCAGGGTATTTTCGTGTCATAGCAGAATCTGTGGCTGTAGTCTGAACTTTGACTTGAGGCCCCTAAGTTCTGTCCTCACGTGTCCCAGATGAATTCTAACTCTGCACATGCCCTCTGTTCAGTGAGCTCTCGTTAGAGCTTGCACAGCCTTCTCATCCCCCTGCTGTGACGGCAGCACAGATGAGCTCGGGCCTCTGGGGCCAGGCCTCCCCTTTCGAACTCCGCAGTCAGTCAGGCTAGCTGAGCAGTCACCTGTGCTTTGGAACTGTGTAACACATACACAACACGCCCCTGCCTTTCAAAGCTCACTTCCTATTGGAAGAAGAAAAAGAACATATGTAATTAGCCTAAGTGCCATTCCTAAAGTATTCCCAGACGTGAGAGTGGGTCTAGCGGGAGGTATGAGAAGAACCGGGGGCTGAGGTCAGGAGACTCTCTGCAGATACCCACACTGCAACAGATCTGAGAATTAAGCAGAGCTTGTGATCAAGAGGGGTGAGGAGCAAGCAATACCCTGTCCCTTGAAGACACAGCAGTACCTTTGGGACTCTCAGGAGAGTGGCCATACTGGGCAGGGACAGGGAAAGTCCACCTGGGGGACAGTGTGAGTATGAACCATCTTCCTTCCTTCGTCACAGCTTCTTCCTGTGAGACCTATGAGTACCCAACACGAGGCGGAGAGAGTGCCAGTTGGTCTGCTGAATCTGTGAGTGAGAGTGTTAATCCTTTCCTGGGAGGTGGGATTTGATCAGGGCCCCCTGGCCTAGTCAGGGTAGAGAAGAAGCCACACCCATGTCACTCAAAGCACATCACCCGAAGAACGATGGCATTTCCCTTAGGATCTGCCTACTTGTCAAAGTCCAACATCCTAGGGAGGTGTTTCTGGTAAGTGAAAATGGTACCCTCATCTGGTCCTAAGACAGACTGGAGTACTGTGCAGCAGACACACTCCAAAGTACAGAGTCCTCTAAGGCAACAGCCCTGCTCACCAGGTATGCCGAGTAGGAACACAGCAGAGGTGATGACAGATGACAGCTTCCATGAGGATCCCAGGCTGCCTCTGGAATGGGCTGTCCAGGTTGAAAGCAAGCTGATGAGGGCTTAGGTACAAGCCCACTGGAAAGACAGTGAAGAAGAATCGGTGCAGGCAGATGTGCTCTGCTGTGCCATGAGGCGGGAGCTGGAGAATGGCTGTAGTTAGGGCTGCTGCACTATTTATACAGGCCTGTGACGGCTCTACCTACAACTTGCTATGACCTAGGTGCCTGGGATGATAGACAGGGCAAGTGTAGCTGGCAAACCTCACCTTTGAGAGCCCTGGTGAGGGTCTAGATTGACTTACCAGTGGTGAATCCTGAGCTGTTTCTAGCCTGGGCTACCTTCTGCCTTAGCCAGGCATCTGGAACCCAAATACTCCTAGCCCCAAGCCATGGGCTTGAGTAGCCACAGAGTTTTATACTTAAGTCTTATCACAAGTCATAGATGGCTCCCAAGAGGTCATGAAAACAAGAAGGAACTTGCAGAGCTCATTTCTCCTCCATTCCCACTACACTCCTTATTTGGTCTACCCAAGGTCGTTCTTGTTGCTTCAACGTGTAGCTAACCAACCAGGACAGCTCAGCTTGTGCAGAGTCTCACCTTACTTCTTTTCACTAGTTACAAGCATGTCTTTTACTCTTTTTTTTTTTTCTTTTAGCCAGGGAAGACCATTGTGGGTCGATCAGACAGTGCCAGCTCTGATGACAACTATGTGCCCATGAACCCAGGTTCTTCTACCCTGCTGGCTATGGAACGAGCAGGGGACAACTCCCAAAGTGTCTACATCCCCATGAGCCCAGGGCCCCATCACTTTGACCCGCTTGGCTACCCATCCACAGCCCTTCCTATTCATAGAGGTCCCAGCCGAGGAAGTGAGATCCAGCCACCCCCAGTCAATCGCAACCTCAAGCCTGACCGGAAAGGTGAGTCCACTCTTGGCCCCATTCTGTCTCTAGAAAGCGTTTGCTTAGAGATCTGGTGTATAGTGGACTTAGGGGTGTGTGACTGTGTACAAACAATGCAAATCCAGACTTCAGATTTGTTCAAAAGGAAAGCCTCTAGAATGTGTCATGTAGTCTACCGCAGGTGTGCAGAAGTAGATCCATGACCTGAATGAAGTCAGAAAAATGTCCAAACTGGATTTCTGCTGGCCTTAGCCAAGCAGCAGGTATTCAAAGGGAAGAGATGGAAGTTGGGCAGAGATGTAGCCCATGGGTCTGGCCGACTAGGACTCTGACCGTGTGAAGTTGAGGCTTACAGGTCCTATGCTAGTTACTCATCACTGACTTTCTCAACACTGTCTAAAATCAACCATAGTAGTCACAGCGACTGTCTCTGTTCTGAATACAGTCTCTGATTTTATAAGAAGTCACAAACCTGGGGAGAATCCCTGTTCTTAAACCCATTGAGTCCCATTTTGGATTCTGCAAGTCTGATTCCTATAGATACAGTGGAAAGGACACATGATGAAACTCTGCATCACCAAGTGTGGGAGAAAGTTGCTTATCAGGGACCTGCAAACTGAGGCTGGGCCTTCCAGGAGAGACAATACCTAAGAATTGCCCTGAGCCTCTCTAAAGGGCGGCAGCCAGGCACATGGGTAGTCAGAAAACATCCCTGGGAGCTGGAGAGATGGCTCAGTGGTTAAGAGCCTCTTCCAGAGGATCTGGGTTCAATTCCCAGCACCCACATAGCAGCTCATAACTGTAACTCCAATTCCAGGGGATCTGACGCCCTCACATGCTTTAGAATGTGAAGATGTGGACTGGAGTATCTGGAGTGTGATATCTCTGGGAATCCTGAAACCAGATCCCCTGTATAAAACTGATGGCCTTTGAAAATGTGCTTGTGTGATACATATAGTATGTGTCTATGTAGTGTAGCCACTGATTCCTGAACTCTGTTCCAACTGTAGCAAAGCCAACACCCCTGGACCTGAGAAACAACACTGTCATCGATGAGCTCCCCTTCAAGTCACCTGTCACCAAGTCTTGGTCCAGGGTCAAGTGAGTGTGTGTAGAAGCAGGATCTTGGTGTCAGAATTGAGTGATAGCTGGCCTGGGGGTTCGGACACCAGGATTTTGATGCTCATGCATTATCAGGGGCTTTGTTCGGTTTCTGAGTTTTGTTACAAAACATGGCACGTAAACAGTTCAAGAGGGGGAAAGATTTATTTTGGTTCGTGGTTTCAATCTATGGTCACTTGGCTCATCTGAGGCCTGTGGCAAGGCAGAATCATCAGAGTAGAGAGGAGGACATGGCAGCCTGAAAGTAAAAGCATGCCTGTCCTGGCTGCTCCTGGTTGGCTGGTACTCCACACATTTAGGGTGGGTCTTTCCAGATGCCAATCATCTTCTGTTTTATTAATCTGTCTCAATCTATTGGGATTGTTTTCCTGATCTGTGAAGGAGAAAAGATTTAAAATCTCCCTGTATTAGATCTCAGTCTGAAAATGGAAGTGGGAAGCTCTGGTGGCCCAGGTCTGGGGTTTAAGAACTGTCGCTCCTCCGGGTTCACTCTGTTCTCTGTCCAACAGCCACACCTCTAACTCCAGCGCCTCCCAGTACTGCCGCCCCATCTCCACACAAAGCATCACCAGCACAGACTCGGGAGACAGCGAAGAGAACTACGTCCCCATGGTGAGTCCTCAAGCACTCACTGGCCAGCCTCCCAGTTCTTCCCTGCTCAGGCCATGGCTGCCTTGCCCTGGATGAAGTTAGCCTCCTGCTGCAGACCCTTCCTGGACAGATGAATGTCAAACAACGGTTGTTTTCCGCCATTAGAAAGACACAGCTTTGTCCCCATGGAGGTCTGTCTCTTAAAGACCCTTGGTGGCCTGTCTCTCTCACTGCTGTAATTCAGATGACATCATGATTGGTGCCCTTGGAGAGACATGCAGGTGTATAACTCCCTGTGGTGGTGGCAGTAGTAGAAATACACACACAGCACTGACAAGGGCACAGCTGCAAGGCTACAGAGATTCAGAGAACAGATCAATCATTAAAATGGGACTATCACTTCTTACTACAATCAGACCTGAGGCACAGTTCAGATATAAACAGCCTAGAACCTCTCACATGAAGAATGGCTGAAGAAATGAAGGCCTGTCACCCAGAAACAAGGTGACTTGTTCAGGTCCCTGTAGAGCCAAGGGCTCCAGCTGCTTGTGGCCAGATGTGATAGGAAACTCTGCATCACCAAGTGTGGGAGAAAGTTGCTTATCAGGGACCTGCAAACTGAAGCTGGGCCTTCCAGGAGAGACAGTACCTAAGAGTTGCCCCAGCCTCTCTAAAGGGAGGCAGCCAGGCACATGGGTAGTCAGAAAACATCCCTGGGAGCTGGAGAGATGGCTCAGTGGTTAAGAGCCTCTTCCAGAGGACTTGGGTTCAATTCCCAGCACCCACATGGCAGCTCATAACTGTAACTCCAATTCCAGGGGATCTGACACCCTCACACAGACATGCATGCAGGCAAAATATCAATGCACAGAAAAAGTTTTTTTTAAAAAAAAAAATCATCTTTTAAAGAAAAAAAATCCCTAGCTCCCATCACACACCAGCTGTGCAAGTACAGGTGACTGGCTGTACTTCCTGAGCCTTCATTTTTAGCCTTCAGTGCTTTGAACAGTAGTGATCTCCACCTCCAGGTCTGCAGGGTAGACTTACATGAGACTGAAAAGTCACATGCATGGCTCGATGCAGGACACAGTAGAAGAGCTCTTGTTCCCATAGGTTTTCAAGGTGATGATTTGACTGTTAAACTCACCCAGTTTTACTCTCTGTCGTAGCAAAACCCAGTGTCTGCATCCCCTGTTCCCAGTGGCACCAACAGCCCAGCTCCAAAGAAGAGTACTGGCAGTGTGGATTACCTAGCCCTGGACTTCCAGCCAGGCTCCCCGAGCCCTCACCGCAAGGTACCTGGGGGCTGGGGGTGCTGGGGATTAGGAGACCCATTCCAGAGACATTGTATATGACTCACTGCACTTTAACTGGGGTTGCCGGGCACCAATCCCCGCAGTCTGTTGACTGTCATCAGTCTACCCATCAGTCTCCTTGCTCAGGATTACAAAGAGATTCAGTGAACAATCCAAGACATGGAGCTCCTGTCTCCCTAGCCTTAAAAACAACAACAACAACAAAAAAAACTGGATGAGCCTTGATGAAGACACAATATCCCTTGGAAGGGACTTCAAGGCCTGGAAAAGCCTTGCCAAGAACTACTCTCAGCCCAGGCAACAAGGAGGAAGTCCACCTCAACACAGTTCCCCTCAGCATGTTGTGAGGGCTCTAAGGCCTGGTGCTTCTCCCTTTTCATGGGAATACTTTTCCTGGAAGTGTGGCCAAAGGAAGATGGAAGGAAGCATTAGTGAAGGCCTGAACCAGTAGCAAGGCCCAGGTGTGGTGGGGTTATCCTGAAAGCTGGGAAGCAGGTGCCAGCAGGCTTAGCGCCCCCAACATATGATTTCACTTTGAAGTTCACGTTCAGCACAGACAAGACCTTGAGGCCATTCAAAGTGACAGCCTTATAGGTAACTCATAGTCATTCCTTTTGTCCCCTCAGCCATCCACATCATCTGTCACATCGGATGAGAAGGTAGACTATGTCCAAGTGGATAAAGAGAAGACCCAGGCCCTGCAGAACACCATGCAGGAGTGGACAGATGTGCGACAGTCCTCAGAACCTTCCAAGGGTGCCAAGCTGTGATAAAGGGGGCCGCCAAGGCAGCTCAAGGGCCATGAGGCAGCTGCTCAGAGCTGGCTCTTCTTTGTCACCTTCTCCATCCCTTCCCACCCCTCCTCTCCTCTGTACCACTTTCAGCCTTTAAAGCACTCGACATCAGGGACCCTGACCCTTACCCCTTCAAGGCAAGGGCCTGATGGAGACACTCCTCTGCCACTTGGGGTCCACCTATGACTTCTGTCAATACTACTAGCTGTGCTTCCACCACCTTAGTTAGGAGCTGTTGCCAAAAAAGCCTCCTGCTCTGGACCCATTTGTCTGCTGCTTGGACTCTTAGAGGGAGGGCTGAGGCTCTGAGCCAGTTCATGCCTCATGTCTGCTCACCGCTCTCTACCCTCTACCTCAGGGCTGCTTCTCCATCCCTCGAGGATGATAACCCAGGGAGCCGAGGACCAGCAGACTAAAGTAGACATGGGCTTTCACACCCCTGCTGTTTGGGGCAAGAGAAAGGCAAGGTGCCACAAGAAGAAAGGTTGATAATGAAGGTCAGAAGTTGCCTTGAGTGACAAAGAAATTAGGTTCCCAGGAACAGAAGGGTAGCTGGTCACCTGCAAGGTGATACCCAATTATCAGGCCATGGGGACCCGCTGCTGTAGACTGGGAGGCAAAGGATGAAGGGCAGCAGGAAGGAAAACTGGTAAAGACAGGCAACCAGGAACAACACGGAACAGGGCTTGAGGTGACAAACCCGGGGATAGAGGAGTCTGCCACCTGGAACAGGCAGAGCTCTTCCCTGGCCCTGATGGAGAGATGAGACAGAGCGGGAAAGAGTAGGGGTGATGCAGGGGCTGGGAGGCAGGGGGACCCTGGGACAGGAGTGTGCTAGGCCCAGGGCAGCACGGGCTGCGGCGGCTGCGGCAGCGATGGCACAGGACGCAGGTTTCTAGGAGGTAAGAGGGTGCAGAGATGACTTCAGGGCTGGGAGGCAAGTTGTAGCAGGTGGGGAGGTGTGCAGAGGGCCTGATGGAGCCCAAGGCCACATGCAGGAGTGCAGCAGGAAGCAGAAGGGGGAGGAGCCATACTTGATCAAATCTAGGCAACACATGAGGATCTGGGTAACAGCTTGTGCCTGATAGAGACACCCTTGACCGAGGGCCAGGCCAGGTCTTTTTCTCAGCTCTTCTCTCTGCTGTCCTCAGCTGCAGGAGAGATTATCCCTCTCCTCCCATGGCATCAGAGAGATGGGAAGCAGACATCACCTAAGTAAGGCTAAGACACGGCAGGGAGATCGGAATGTGTTTGTGTGGAAAGTTGTTAACCAAATCTTCAAGCATTTCAGAGAAAATAGGGCAAACCAGCATTTTATTTTGTCTTAAATGAACAGACCGTTGTCCTCTAAAACTAGGACCTTTCAGCAACTAAAGGCACACCTCACCTTTCTCGTCTAGAGAGTCCTAACTAGGAGTCCCTCAGTAATAGACCCTCTTCTCACATTAGGATGGGTCATTTAATTTAGTAATGGTGGCCAAGCTCTGTGCTACAGATGAATCATACCTTGTCCCTAACTGGAGGTGGCAATCAGTGAGAAAAGTGGACGATAAAGACTACTTACAAGTACAGAGGAAGGGGGGTGCTAAGGGAGACTGGGCCACAGGGAGGGGAGGCATGGGGAGAGAACAGAGTGAGTTAGGCAGGGAAGGTAGGCAGGGATGGGTCCCTGGAGGAGCAGGGTGGGGGAAGCCTGAGCTTTGAGAACAGAAGATGTTTGAAGGTATGAAGCCAGCCTCAGAAGTGTGTGCTGTCACCTGGAGTGAAATGGGGCTGTGGCTGGTTGCACTGAACAGGGTTACAGGGTACTTGGCTGGCTTTGCCCATCCTTGTGGTGCCCTTTAAGACTCTTGAGTCCCGGGGCTCCCATGTGGCTAAGCTTTTGACTGGTACTGCTGGGGTTCATAGCAGGTCCAGGTATCATGGTCTTAGCAACCACCCCAGAGTGCATTCTTTGAGTGGAGCTTGCCATGTGGGTGGAACTGGCTGCCCTTTATCAACACTGAGGTGTTCAAGTCTAGTTAGTCTTGCTCTGGTTCCAACCTTTGGAAAGCTGAACTCTGACTCAAAATTCCCAGACTCTTAACCCATCCTCCAACCCCCAAATAGGAAAAGCCAATTCCATTAAAAAAAAAAAAATCTTTTGGCCTACCCATGGGTCAAAGTTCACCTCCCCTGGTGGCTGTCAAGGAATGAGACCCCAGAACACTCATCGCCTCTTTGCTAGCATAGCTCCCACAAGCACCTGTCCTGCAGCAACTCTTCCAGATCCACCCTGCAAGGTTAAAGTTGAGGAGGAGGAACAGTTAAGAAAGGAGACGGCATCTCCTTGAGACTTGCCAGTCTGTGAAATGGGATGGTCATAGTGATGTTCTGTTGCTGTAAGGAGACCCTGAGGGATCCTTTAAAGGTCTGGGTCACTGGGGACAGGCAGCACACAGCACATTAGCTAGTCAACTCCATCCTTCCCTATCTGTATTTTTCTGATAGCTATATTTGACTCCACGAAAATCGGCCCCATTCCCAGAACAGAAGCACAACCATTCTGAAGTTACTGGAACGTGGGTTTGTGTCCAGTCTGCCTTTGGGCCATCTATCTTCCAGTAGCTAGAATCCAAGCCATGGCTCCCTTCCCTCCCTACAACCGAGTTTTGCAGGCCATGAGGGAAGTAGCTCCTCCTTTCCAGTTGGGCCTTTGGCTGTAAGTATGGGGAAGCAGGCTAACCTTAGAGGGCCATCTTTCTGGGCTTGCCAGATTTGGGGCCTGGGCCCAGCAGGAGCAGCCAGACTTGACAGGGCGCCTGGTGGTGATTTGTGCTGTCATGGTATCTGGTGGTGTGTCTTCTTGTGTAATCTGTTGGTTACTTGTGTCTTGAAACTTAGAATCATTTCACACAGTATTGTCACTATTTGTTGGGAAGAGAAAATGAAGTAGAAGCAGCCTAGTCTTACATTCGTGTCTTGTTACCATTTAAGATTGACATTTAATTTTTCAAATCATTGTTGGTGCCTAATCACTTAAGTTATTAATTTATTCTGTTTTCAAAAAAAATTTGTAACATGTATTTATCTTGTGAGGTCTGGGGGTGGGGCGGGAAATGTGTTCACGTGAGTCATGTTTTTGCAGTGGTGACAAATGGTACAGGCCTGGAGCTTGCAGGTCCCTTTTTATTATGGTGTAGAAGCAGGGCAATAAAGTCCTTTAGAAATGCAACCCAGAGTGGGCTGCTGGAGACTGTCTGTAGGGGCGTGGAAACTTCCTCTCGTCCCATCCTGGGCAGCCTTGAGACTGATGCTGTCATATAGCTGCACCTTCTCTGACAAACTCATTTCAGAGAGAATGAGCCCAGGAGCTGGTGTGCCCAGTTCTGTTCCATCTTGATGGACTGGAATTGGGCACTTTTCCAGGCCAGGAACAAGAATGAACCCTCTTTTCTTAGACCAGCATCTGGCATGAGCAGTGATGCATGCCTGTAATCCCAGAAGCTGAAGCAGGGGCAGGACAGTCAGTTTCCCTGACAGCTCCAGAGTCTGGCATTTGGACCAAAACCTCTACCACAGCCCTTAAAACCCCTTGTCACAGCACCATTATAACCTTCCAGCTGCTTTGTTCTTAAGAGGATGAGTAGGCGTGGAAAGAAGGGGACTGGAGGGTGCAGGCCAGTCCCAGACCCTCCCTGTATTCACAGCCACCCATGTCCCTCTTCGGCTTCAAGATTGGGACTGTAACCCGAGGAAAGAACTGGGTATTAGGACTGGAGAGCTGGCTCAGCCGTTTGGTTCCCAACACCCACTTTAGGTGGCTCTCAACAGCCTGTACCTCCAGTTCCAGGCGATCTGGTGCCCTCTACTGGCCTCCTCACACACATGGTACACAGACACTCAAAGACACACATTCATACAATAAAAAAAAAATAAATAAATCTTTTAAAAAGAGCTAGATGTTGACTCTGGAATGTTGGAGAACTGCTTCCCAGCTTGTCCCAACCCACACCTTGTCTAGCCAGGAACAGGCTAGGACCCCCTTCCCAGAGGAGCGAAAAAGGCAGGCAGTGATGGCATATGTTTCAACTCAGCTCAGAATTCCTGGAATCTGAAAAGCCACTCTTGGGTTTCTGTGCTTACCTGGCAAACCAGTCTGCTCCAAGGCAACCCATGAAACATCCTCAGCCTCACCTTTGGCAGCTCTGGAGTCTCCAGGGCCTAGCACCAAGCATCTCCTTGCTACATCTAAAGTCCCCAGGACAGGGGCACATCCTCATCTTACCTACCAGGAGCCCGAGTAACTGTCAAGACGGCTTAGACACAAGTGAGCATTCCAGAGGACGCAGACACCACAGCTCAAGCTGGAAGAACAGCACCCTGCACAGGCTTCCGAGAAGCAAGTTTTATTCCTATTTAAGAACACGGGTTTCTTCTCTCCACTGAGAAGGGGCTATAGTAGTCTCAGGGCACAGTGAGGTTGTGTGCATTACACAGTTCATACCTACCCAGCCCTCACATTCCATCAGAGGAGCCAAGCCAGCTAGCTTCCTCAAACGACAATGGCTTTCTGACAGACGAATGTCTTCAGTAAAATAAGGACTCGGACCTTAACTAGACAGGGATGCCATGGCAGCATCTCAGGCACTGAGGCAGGCTAGGGAGGGGAAGGAAGGGGCTCTCCCAGTGTGACTTGCTTGGGGAGGGGAGGGGCAGGTAAGAGTCTCACCTCTGGTCCTGTGCTGTGCTGCCTTCCCTACATGCCTCAAACACACAGTGGGTGCAGGCACCCACACACCTTGTTCTAAGAACCCCCTGAAGACACCAGAGGGCAGGCAGAGGGAACAGCCCCCTTCTGGGTGCAAGGACCTGACTTCGGCTGTGCTTTTCTCCTATCGAGGAGGGGCTGGGTGAAGGAACTAGAGTAAAAGGAAGTGCTATTGGATACAGGACACCAAACTGACACCTGAGCTGGCTGGGCTTCCCAGGATGGGGCCTGCAGGGAGGCACAGCCCAGGGTGGCCTCATCCAAGTTGCTCCCAGTTAGTCAGTACACTCAACCATAACATCATAGTATGGTGACTGCTTAAGGAGCTTTGGGTTTCAGCTTCTCTGTGCCCTTCAGGCTGTAGACTGACATCCCAGATGGTCCCTCTCCATCCTCCTTGCCCTCAAAAGGACCTGCTTCACCTTGGGCTTGCGTCCACAGCTCCCTACGACCCCAGATGGCAGAGTGCTCTGCCTGGGCCCCAGCCCTGCCTGGCCCACTCTGAGGTTGGCTGTGACTCCCCACAGGTGGGAGTTCTCATTAGAAGACCAGTCTGTGGAAGTCACCACTGCCACCGGCCGGGTTGCAGCCCCCTGGGGAGCCTTCATCTTCATCTTTGTCTTCATCGAAGCCCCTACCCCAGTGTGGAGCAGGGAGTGTGGAGATATAAGCTGCCCTGCTCCGGGCCTCCTTCTCCTGCTCCTAGAAACAGATGAGGACAGGAAGTAGCTTAGCACAACACTGCCAGCATCTCCAGACCACCCCCCCATCACCACACACACACACACACACACACACACACACACACACCCGCCTGAGGAGCAGGATGGAGGACTTCAGGTCTAAGAATCAAACTACACTTTCCTCTCGATAATCACTCAAGTCTCTTGGAAAAAAGAACTTGTTCATACTAGCTGACAAGTGCCTAGGACCTTAAGAAAACCTCTCCAGACTTCCTGGCCTCAGCTGAGGTCCATCTTCTGCCCATGTAGCAAATTCTTCCCTGCTAAAATAAGGGCAGCCTCTCAGACTTCACCAAGCCGTATCTCAACTGCAAGGCCTCACAAATGTAGAAGCTGGCTAGTGTCCCATGCCCTCACGTTCCTCTCAGGAAACTCCAACTCCAGGTGCAGGAAGCACAGAGCCCTGGTGTGGCCACCCCATGGCTGAATATTTTGATACTGCTCTTGACTCTGCTAAGGGAGCCCGAGGCAGTGACAAAGGAGGACATGGGGACATGAAGGCCACTGAAGAAGTGGCCCCTCTGAGAGCCCCAGAAGCAGTCCCTGCCCATTAATTCCACAACTCTCTTTGAGCATCATCAATTTGTGCTATTATTCAGGGTCCATTCCTCTGAGCTTAAGGGATGTGCCTTTCCAGCCTCCAACATACCCCTAACTAAGTACTGAGTGGATGGATTTTTAAACTGAGGACAACTCAAAAGAACAGATAACTGGTCTGTGTGTGGGGCTGTGCTGGGCCAAGTCCTCACCCGGGAGTGGCATCTACTGACCGTCAGCAGGGGACTCACCTGCAGGTAGAGGACATTGTCTTTGGAAATGGCCTCCATCAGGTCCTTGTGGAGGGTGGGCTCTGCTCGAACTCTGGGAGAGCCAGGCTCAGCCTCAGGCCCTTCCCTGGGCCGCTGGCGGTAGAAGAGCACATAGGCAGTGTCCTTAGGGAAAAAGGAGGTGACGTTGCTGACCGACTCGAAGGATGAGAAGGACACCCGGGTGTCATTGAACAGGTACCACTGGTTCTCAGGCTCAGGCCTGTCTGTGGATCCCAGGACAGGGGTCGGCCGGGCAGCACCCTCACGGGCGTAGCAGTAATAGTGGCCACTCTCTGAGGACACTCCAGAGTGCACCACCACACTACAGAGGTCATAAGCCTGTCCCTGCCCCCCAGCCAGTGGCAGGCGCAGCAAGAGGGGGATGGTGACATCGTCCAGGATCTTGCGGCGCCGCATGGTACGCAGGTCGAAGGAGAAGCGCAGTAGTGTTAGGATGAGGTAGCGTGGACCCTGGCTCAGCTCCACCACCTTCTCTGCATCCTGCAGGGAGGCGCATGACTCACAGTAGTAACGGTTCTCAGCTGTCAGCCTCTCAGGGGACAGGAAGTAGTTGACCAGGTCTAGTACAGAGCGGGAACCCTCGGGACCACAGACCTGCTCCCTGGGTGGGACGGCAGCATCCCTATGGGTCCCTGGTCCCAAGCTGTCCCCATCCTTCTCCTTGCCATTCTCAGATTCCTTTTCCTTTTCATCTTCCTTCTTCTTCTCTTTCCCTTCCTCTTTCTCCTCTTCCCTTGCACCTTCCTCTTCCTCCTCCTCCTCCTCTGCTGCCTCCTTCTCCTTCCCGGCCTGCTCCCTCTCCACCTTCTCCTCCTGCCCACTCTGTCCACCAGTGCTGACGATGCCCAGACCCTCTATGTCTAGTCCAGTGCAGGGAGCATCTCCTGTGATGCAGTGCTTCCTCTGCCTCTGTGCCCCTGGGGCTCTGGGAGCCAGTGCCAGCTCCTGGGCTCGCACATCCTCTGTTGGGAGCATCACGGAGCCCAGGCGGCGGTGGCGGCATCGCTCGGGAGGAGGGAAGGCCAGAGAGAGGTCTGTGAAGGCCTCCTCCCGGGAGGAAACGTTGAGGCAGTGGAGACAGCATATCCGAGTCACGATCTTGCCTCCGAACATTTTCTCCACAGATGTTGCGCTGGAGCTAGGGAGTTCTTCCGGTGGGGAGGGCAAGGTGGACTGCTTGAGCTTCTGGCAGATCCTCGTCCCGGTTTTTTCCTCTTCGTGAAGCCTAGAACAAGCAGGGAGACCAGGTGTACACACCTACAAACAGGCCCGCCTCCAGCACACTGCCCACCATACTTCTAACACATGTAAGAGCCTGGCAAGACAATTCCCATCGCTGTATAAAGTGGCATGCTGACATACTTCTGTGTTGACACACTCACCTAGCACATGCCTACATAAAGATGGACCTAGAGCTGTGTGATGAGGATTAGCATGCTCAGGCAGCACAGTGGATACACACGCACACACTGACAGGCCCCTGCCCAGGCTTCACTTGTACTTCAGCATCTTTGGACACCTATGGTACACACCTCCCTCTGCCTTTCAGAAGAGCAAGGAAATGTTCCTATTTCCAAAAAGATCCAACCCAGCTCAGAAGGACAAGCTGTCTCCCCAGAATGTTCTTGGGGCCCACACCCTCCTAACCCACCAACCTTTCTTACCGATCCAGCAGGTACTTCAGATACTCTGAACAGTCCTGCTGGGTCCCAGGGCTGAACCATGGTGTCCAGGATGCAGAGAGGAAGTTCTCAGGAGAGATGGCTGGCCTCTAGGACAAGGCAGGTGAAAGGTGGGGTGAGGAGATCAAGCCCCACGCCCAGCAGCAGGCAGTGCTATGTTCCAAGTAGCCTCCTAACCTACAACCTTCCCCTTCCAAGCTGGCCCTGACCCACATCCATCCCACAGTCCATGCAGCCCAGGAGTGGGGTGTCACCATCTTGGTGTAACTCTCTAGGAATCCGCCCTGCCCTCACAGACCACAGTAAGTCTCTCCAGGCCTTTGTTCATTATTTTCTCTGCCTAAAACACCCCTCACTCTCGCCAAAATGAGTCCCCCAGGGTACAGAGGCCTCTTCCATGACACCTTCCCAAATCCTTGCCTCCTCCACTTCTTCATCACGGGTTGTCCCCTCCCCTGTGTGCTGTCAAAGCCCAGCCAGCCTGTTGTTTCCCCTTTCAAGCACCAGACAGAGGCCCTCCCACACCCCTGGCCACGGCTTTGGGTTCTGTAAGGACAGAGGTGGTGCTCGTTCACTCAGAGCAGAGACCCAGGTAACCCAGAGGTGCCTACAATCGGCAGATGGGGGTGCATTAGTGCCCGGGACTGAACGCTGAAGGGAAGCTGGAGTGGCACAGCCCGGGAAGAGGCTCCAGGTGCACCCCCTGCCATGAGGACACTGAATGGACCTGGAAGTTTGGTGTCAGCTTGGGGCTCAGCACTCAATCCACAGAACGGGAGCTTCTAGCTAGGTTGTGGCAGGTCTGGGAGACATGAACAGCATCAGAGCAGGGCCTGGCATTACCTCCCTTCTGCACCCAGTCCCACTGCTGCCCCACTGCACCAGCACGCACCTGACTGTGCTCCAGGAAAGCAAAGAGCCACTGCAGCTTGGTCATCAAGGGCTGTGAGTTGTTCTCGGTCAGGCGGAGCACACAGTGTCGAAAGCTTCAAATCAAACAGGAGCCCAGGGTAAGCCAAGGCCCCAGGGAGCTGCTACTCCCCTACATCGGGCCACCCAAGCCTCTGGCATTTGCTCCGGAGGAGGCCAGAGACCAGGGAGAAGACGGCAAATAACTGGCCTGGTGTGGCTGGGGTCATGAATTCTGTAATGGCCTTGGTATGACAACAAATGGGACAACAAGGTGACCCTTGCCATCCCTTCCAGCTCTGACACCCCATGACTTTAGGACTCAAACATGCCCATTTCAAAGGTGGGAACACTGGTGTACCAGAGTCTCTGCTAACATCACCCCAGGCACTGGCACACTCTGCACGATAACTTGCAAGGACGGCCATTCACTCCCAACCTTGGCCCTCCAACCCATTCCTGTGGCCCCTGCTCAGGGCCCTGGCCCAGAGCCACACCGAGCTAAGTAATAAGCCCCTGCCCTCAAACCAGGTAGGTTCCAAAAGAGGACTTCCATGGCACAAGAGGACACTGCAGGGAGACGGCCCTGGGGATGCGTGTGATCCTGTGGGGTCAGGGTATCCTCCTAAGACCCACTGTCCCTGAAGCACACAGCCTTCCCAGCAGCAGGTCAGTCCCACATTGTCCACCCAGAGCAATGAACACATGGCAGCACTCAGTGCTCTGTGGCAGGTCTCAGACAAGGTTCAATGCAGACGCTGAGCTCCACAAAGGACTGTAACATCTCAACATCACATGACCACACATAGCCACAAGGGATTTTTCCAGCAAATAAATCCTTCTGTTGTATTTCATAGAAGTAACGGTCTGAGCATTCCAGAAATCAGAACAAGGCAAAGTTCACCCCTCAGCAGGCAGTGAGGACAGCAGCAGTCCAACACACCTCAGACACCAGCGCCTACTTCTGTAGCTTTGAGAAAACTAACTTATGGCCAGAGATACATCAGAATGAGTGCTTCCTCACAGAGCCAAAGATGGAGCCCTGGTGGATTTTGAAGCAAGCCACAAGGTGTACCAGGAGCCATGGGTGATCAAGTGACATTGTACTTTCTTATGGCACAAAAGGAGGTGTGGCAGCCACACCCATATCAGCCCTGGAGGCTGAGGCAGGTTCAAAGCTTGCCTAGGCTACAGAGTAAGAACCTGTCTCAATGGGGTTGGGGATTTAGCTCAGTGGTAGAGTGCTTGCCTAGCAAGTGCAAGGCTCTGGGTTTGATCCTCAGCTCCAAAAAAAAAAAAGAACCTGTCTCAAATCGGAGGGAAGGAGGGAGAGAGGGAAGGAAGGAAGAGGAAGGAAGGAAGGAAGGAAGAAAGGAAGGAAGGAAGGAAGGAAGGAAGGAAGGAAGGAAGGAAGGAAGGAAGGAAGGAAGGAGAAACAGAGAGGAAGCAATACAGAACAGCACCTACTCGGAAGCCATGAATAAGGCCTGAAGGACACTGTTCACGTAGCATGTGTTACCCAAGTTGATTAAGCCAATCTTGCCCGTGTCGGACTTGGCCATGAGCCGAGGATAGAAGCCAGCCAGTTCGCTCTTCTGTGAGGTCCAGGCATCCTGCCCCAGCAGCTGCTTAATTCGGTCCTCATTGGGAATGTGGAGGTCCTGAGGAGGGAACAGTAGACACCAGTGGTAGCTTTAGATCGGACTTCCTCCAGGAAATCTTCCCAGACTAGAACCCACTCCACCACTCCCTCCCAAGCACACACTCAGAAGTCTAGAAAAGGAGTTTGCAGCCCCTGCTTACAACTCACTCTAGGGTCTCATTCTGATATGTGGGCCTTCTATGTGATCTTTCAGGTGACATCTGAAAGAGTAATTCCCATCTCAGAGACCAAAAAAAAAAAAAAAAAAAACTAGGATTTGCCAGGTGGTGGTGGCACATGTCTTTAATCACTGCACTGGGAGGCAGAGACAGATGGATCTCTGTGAGTTCAAGGCCAGCCTGGTCTATAGGATAGGCTCCAAAGCTACACAAAGAAACCCTGTCTCAAGAAAAAAAAACAACAACTAGGATTCAGCAGATCATTGAACTGTGCAGTAGCATAAAGAGTGAGTGACAAAACACGTTTGCTCTGGGCAGAGCTCAGGGCAGAGCTCAGGGCCGACACTCTAAGCCGCGACAACACTGGCTACCAGCCAGATCCAGATCTAGCGATGCTGAGACCTCAGTTCCAGCCCCTCACTCTTGCCTCGGTAGATGTGAGTGCTTAGTAAGTCTCTCTGATTCAGTCTGGTGACCTTCAGTTTCCTGAGCTGCCGAGAGAAGACACCCTTCTCCCATCGGTCTGGCACTCTATGCTGTCACAGTGATGACCTCACTCTGACTCCCAGTTTGAGATTACAGAGCCAGCTTTCAGGCAAATCAGTCACTCCCTGGCACTGGTCCTGCGACCTCGGTAAGAGGGTCTGAGGCTCTGAGGTCGTCCTTTGTCACAGGCCCAAGGCTCGGCATGCCTTCCCCCGGCTATCTCTGTCACACTCAATAGCTGCACCAAGAGGTGTCTGGCCCCACTTCTAACGACATCAGAGACAAACACCTACGCACAGTACCCTGCTCTAGAGTGGATGTCAAGGCATTCCCAACAGTTCCCCTAACTGCAGCCATCCGTCCGAGTCAGGCTTCCTATGGCTGTACCGAAAAACACCGTGACCAAAAGCAACTTGGGGAAGAAAAAAGGTTTATTTGGCTCACACCTCATAGTGGCTTACACATCATAGTCCATCACTGAAGGATGTCAGGACAGGAACTCAAGCAGGGCAGGAACCTGAAGGCAGGAGCTGATGCAGAGGCCATGGAGGAGTACTGTTTACTGGCTTGCTCCCTGTGGCTTGCTCAGCCTTTCTTACAGAACCCAAAACCACCAGCCCAGGGATGGCCCCACCCACAATGGGCTGGGTCCTCCCACATCAATCACTAATTAAGAAAATGCCCTACAGGTTTGCCTACAGCTGGATCTTCTGAAGACATTTTCTCAATTGAGGCTCCTTCCTCTCTGATGGCATGTTGTCTTAGGGTTTTATTGCTGTAAAGAGACATCATGACCATGGCAACTCTTATAAAGGAAAACATTCAACTGGAGCCGGCTTATAGTTTCAAAGGTTTAGTCCATTATCATCATGGTGAGAAACATGGTGGGAAGTATGTAGGCAGACATGGTGCTGGAGAGGTAGCTGAAAGTTCTAGATCTGCAGGCAGCAGCAGGAGAGACTGCTATACGGGGCGTGGCTTGAGCATGTATTGACAACTCACAGGCTGCCTTCGCAGTGACATACTTCCTCCAACAAGGCCACACCTCCTAATAGTGCCAATCCCTCTGGGCCAAGCACTCAAACACATGAGTCTATGGGGGCCATGCCTATTCAAACCACCACACTTGGGTCAAGTTGACATGAAATGAGCCAGCACATCCTTCCAGCTCCTGAGCACAAAGCCCTAGATCAGTCAAAGGCAACAGACCTTTGCATTAGCTCACACTTTAGCAATGGCAACGGGTCTTTGACCACACTGTGCCTAACTCTTGCTTGGTCCTTTCCCAGGATCATTTTTCTATTACACCAGTTACCTCTCACAGATGATAGTTTTTAAACAGAAAAAAAGTTCGCCAGGCGGTGGTGGCGCATGCCTTTAATCCCAGCACTCGGGAGGCAGAGGCAGGCAGAGGCAGGCAGATCTCTACGAGTTCGAGGCCAGCCTGGTATCCAAAGCAAGTTCCAGGAAAGGCGCAAAGCTACACAGAGAAACCCTGTCTTGAAAAACCAAAAAAAAAAAAAAAAAAAAAGTGAGCAGTCCACAGTCTCTTATTCTCTGCATGGAACCCAGTGGGGCTCATCTACTGCAAGAAGGAGCTTCTGTGATGGAGTTGAAGGGTGCACTAATTAATGGGTATAGCAATAAATTGTTATTGTTAATTGTTGGGGTTGGGGATTTAGCTCAGTGGTAGAGCGCTTGCCTAGCGCAAGGCCCTGGGTTTGGTCCTCAGCTCCGGAAAAAAAATAAAAAATAAAAATTTAAAAAAAAAAAGAAAGAAAAAGCTGCCTGTCATCCCAGCCACATGGGTAGTTGCTGAAGGAAGACTACAAGTTCAAAGCTAGCCTGGACAACTCAGATCTACTGAACAAAGAGTGACTCTGCCTGGATTCAAGCCTTTCTGATGTCCCCTGCACACCACTGACATATTGCCAAACTAGACTCCCCTTCCCCACCTGTGTGCCCGTCCCATGACCTAATGGTCAAGGTCAAACTCCTATCCTCCACTCTAGCAGGCTTTTCAGGAAGTTCCCACCACCTACCACCTGTTGTATATGCCTCTGCCTTAACTGCACATGGCCTTTTAGAGAGGCTGGAGTATATACGTTATGTAAGATTGGGGAGGGGCTCTACCTATATGGCCACAGGGAAGCCCTCATCCCTGCTGGGTAAAGACTTTCCTGGAAGAGCCTACAGGAGGCAGGGGATCACTCACACCCTGTAAGTCACCCTCACCTATGCTCTGTGAGGAGGCCTATAAACTCACTGGTTCCCAGATGTGAACTTGGCAGAACTGGGCCTGGGTTTGTCAATAGCTTTTGGCTCCTGGGAAGGATGTTTACAACACTAGTTTCTAAATAAACTCATCTACAATACAACCTTATAGTTCTGGCTTGTTTTGTGTCTACCAGACAACCCTTGGGTACTATGAGTTTACAAATACTTTTAAAATCAATACCTGCTCTGAGAGCAATACCACCACCCACCACCACCACCAAGTGGTCTAAATTTCAACCCCTAAACGTGGTGATTACAAATTCCTTTTTTTCCCCCTAGTCTAGAGTCTACATCAAGCCAGAAAAATTTTCCCAATTTCTGCTTTGGACCACATGTATATTTTTTTCTAGACCATTCTTTTTTATCAACACTGAAGCCTTTTTGTTGGCTTTCAAGGGGCTTCACAGTATCACTCCATGGTGGGGATTAATCATGGCTTGTCAACACCAGTTCAAGCCTCTCTGTGTTTGAAGTTGGCCATGTTACTGAGCTTCCTACCCTGCCCTCAAGGCATCATCCTCGGGCCCCCTCACCATTTGGGAATTCAGTTTTCTCTTCCTTTGGGGCTCCCTGGAGATTTCCCCTCACTCTTTTGCAAGATCAGCTCTGTACTTTAAAGGATGTCTGCTATGGGGCTGGAGAGATGACTCACCAGTTAAAAGCACTAGCAAGAGCTGAAAGCAGTTCCCACATTCACAGCAGGAGATGGCTCACAACTACCTGTCATTCCAGCTCCAGGGGATCTGATACCCTCTTCTGGCCTCTTCATATATATATATATGAATATTCATGTGTGTGTGTGTGTGTGTATATATATATATATATATATATACACAGAGAGAGAGACATACACACACACATACACACACACACACACACACACACATACATACACACACACAGTTTAAAAGTAAATCCTTTTAAAAGATGTCTCTCTGTCTCAACACACATGCCCAGATGTTTTGTAGAGAAATGGCCCAGGCATCAGGTCTGCTGTGCTGTGGGAGTGAAGCATCACATCAGAGGCTCTGAAAGAGGCCTTCACCTCCACTTGGACCCTCTCCCTGTATCAGTGGTCCTTAGATTAGACTTCCTGTAAGCAGATCTATTGCCCCAATGGGCTTCAAAAGCTCCTCCAGGAAGACATCTTGGTTTGCTTTGTGCCTAGGTCCCCAGAGCCCAACTGCTGTGGGATGTTCTGTATGGCAAATGTGTTGCTGATTAGTCAATAAATAAAACACTGATTGGCCATTGGCTAGGCAGGAAGTGTAGGCGGGACAAGGAGGAGAATAAAGCTGGGAAGTGGAAGGCTGAGAGGGAGAGACACTGCCAGCCGCCAGGATGAGAAACAGCATGTGAAGATGCCGGTATGCCACGAGCCATGTGGCAAGGTATAGATTAATAGAAATGGGCTAATTTAAGCTGTAAAAACAGTTAGCAAGAAGCCTGCCACGGCCATACAGTTTGTAAGCAATGTAAGTCTCTGTGTTTACTTGGTCAGGTCTGAGTGGCTGTGGGACTGGCAGGTGAGAGAGATTTGTCCTGACTGTGGGCCAGGCAGGAAAACTCTAGCTACACCCAACCTCAGCTTGGCTGAGGGCAGGACACCAGCCTGGTCCTGTTAGCCAGGCATCACTTCCGGGAGTGCTCAGGAGCCACTGAGAGGCCCTGCTAAGACCTGGGGAAGGAAGGGAGGTGGACACTGACAGCCCAGGGCAGGCTCACTGAAAGCAGTCTTCAAGACCCTGAAGACCACATTCAATGGTAAGTAGGTGCTGCGACCCATTATCTTGTCTGCCAACTAAAAAAACAAGAAAATTCAAGTAAGATAAAGCAGGAGCTATGGCTCAGGTGGAGGAAGGGGTTAGCAGAGGGACCAGCCCACACAAAGGCCCCAGAGAGCTGACAGGAAACAGCAGGGGTTCAGATGATGGAGGCTGCTACCAAGGCGAGGTATAGCCTCCAAGAAGGCCCAAACAGGCTCATTTGTCAAGGAGGCTGTCCACTCACCTTAATGGCTTCCATGACAGGCTCATACAGGTCTGGGAAGCCTGGGAACCGAAACACCATGCAGTGCACCAGCTCTGCCAGCTGCTCCAGACAGCTGGTCCCAGAGTTCGAGTCCTCCTTGACCAGAGAGGCCACCATGGGAGGAATGTGAGGGAGAAGCTACAAGAGAGAAGGAGGGTTAGCTCGGGTGCCAGGCTACCCTGAGGCCTGGGCTGAAAAGAGGAGCTTCTGCGGATTGAAGGTACACTCATGTGACCAGTTTGCTCCTCCACTAGGTAAAGCTGAGTTCCGTGGGAAGTAATTTTCCTTATAAGACCTATGATCTAAGATTCCCTGCCTCAGTCTCTATCTGCAAAGCAAGATAAATAATTCCTTCCTCACAGCTGTGAGGTGGCCAGCTGTTCAGCCTCACCCAACCAAGCTTCCCTAAGAGCCACAGGCCTCTCTGCCCCGCAGCAGATGCTCGGGCTGGGTCAGCCATCTGGGTGAGCTGAGCAACATGAGCACCTTGTTTGTGTTATATGGCTTGGGGGCGGGGGGCTGTTGGTGCTGGAGACAGTACCCAGGGCCCAGTGTGTGCCAGGCAAGAGTGCCACCACTGAGCTACACCCCCTGGCCCAGATAAGTTATGTAACCTGTCAGGATTTCATGGTGGGTTTCAGAAGGTGGTGTCTGAATCAGGTCCATCTCAGTCCAAAGCCCATTCAGTTCCCCAGCATTAGGGAGTTTCAATCGAACCCCTTAGGGTATTATATCCCAATGCCATAATGGATGGCTGGGCCACAGGAGCACAGGACACTGGTCACATGTTTATATATGGTAGGCTCTAAACACGTATCGCCTCATTCCTCTCCCATCCTTGGGGTTTACCCCATTCCAAATTAAGGTCGCCACAGTGACACTTGTCCCCATCCCTGATTCTCACCTTTTTTTCATTTCAACAAACTGCAAAGTACAGGGTTAACTGCTGTGTCCAACGTGAGGGTCTCAGAGAAGGAGCCCCTCCCTGAAGAGAGCCTCGAGGACAGTGAGTGCTGGTGGGTAACAAAGTGAAGGAAGGACAGGTGCTTGGGAGTCAGACCACCTCGGCCGGCCGGAACCTCCCTGTCCACCTCCTGTGGGGACCAGTGACTTGCTAACCCTCTCCCCAGTGCCGTTTCTTTATCTCCAGAAGGAAGGCCTGTCTGGATGCCAGGTGAGTGAGCATCTGTAGCACCATTCCTGACACCTGACCCTGAAGAGCTGTAGCTGTCCCCGAGCCAAGTTCTGTCATTCTACAGTGTGCTCGTGGGAGTCACACGTCCTCTGGCTTCCATCTCCCTTCTCTACCACAGGGCTTGAGCCTCCCGTGCTGAGTAAGATGGAGAGTTTTGCTTCAAAAGCCCCAACTCCCTGACTCCCCGCAGAAAACCCTGTTAGGTCTCAGGCAGGTCAGAGAGAGCGGAGGCGGGGCCCTTACCAGGTGGAAGGCCTCGTGGGAGTGCTGGAAAGTCAGGAGCATGTACTTGAGGACAGACAGGGCAGCTCCCCGAACAATGGGGTACAGGAGCTTAGAGAAGACCTGAAAAAGAGTTTGTGTCAGGTGTCCCCAGACCTGAGCCACTCCCCAAAGCCCAGCGTGGCCACCGTGGACCCTGAAAGGGAAGCGGAGACACAGAACAGTGGAAGCAGCAGGCTGACGGTGAAGCAAGAACAGAGACGGGCCTCGGAGCTGGATGGAGCAGCACATGGTGGACCAGGCAGCCAGGGTTAGTGAGTGATGGGTGGGTGGGCAGACACCTGCCCTGGAAGAAGCAGTCAGAGTAATGGAGCTGGAATCTGAGGCCCGGAGAGGAGCAGTGAATTAGCCCCGTCACACAGTGAGCGTGGTTGGGACCCCAGGACCCTGCATCCCACGCCTGCACTGCTCCCAGAAGAGACCAGTGGGAAAGGCCACAAGCCGGGGTTCGGACAGGGGCCACCAACCTTCTCAATTTTGGCGAGCGAAACCTCGATCAAGATGCTGAACTTCTTAACGGCAGCCAGACCCTTGAGAAGGGCAATGATCCACTTGTCAATGTTCTTCCCCAGGGGCCAGGACACCCAGTCGATCATCCTAGTGAGGGGAGTGACCGTGACACAGGGACAAGGGAGGCCGCCCGAAGCCAGAGAAGGGCAGCCCAGGGGCTGGCCATGAAGTCCTGACTCACACCTGCTCGGGCACGTGGGTCTTGGGACTACCAGGACACTCCTTCAAATGCAAACAAGCCCAGAGACACACCCAGCAGAAGCGGCTCACAGTCCTCCAGCAGGCAGGCAGGCCCTTTCTCCCACTGTACCAATTACAGGGGAGAAGGGACTTCAGGCTATCCTGGCAAAGAGCTCCACCCTGGGGCTGAGACCTCTGGCTCCATCAAGTCCCTGCTGGGGACCAGGGCAAAGCACTTCCCCTCTCTGAGCCTGGACTTCATCTGCAAATGGAGAGAACCCCCCTCCTGAGAACGATCACATTAAGAGGGCAGTAGCAGTGTCGACCAACGCCAGGCCGGTGTGGATTGAGCATGGGGCGGGTATGTGGTAATGCTCAGGAAAACAACACCACTCAAATACTGAACTGACTGGGCCACAATGAGGAATAATAATAGTATTTATGGAAGTTCCCATGGTGCTATCCTACACCTCACATGGCGGCTCACTTTTACCTACTCCCCAACATATTCTTTGATGGGCCCAATGACAACCACTTTAGAGCTGAGGAGACTATTATATGGCTATTAGGAGACTTGCCCATCCTGCCTACACCCTTACCCACCCTACCCCACCCCACCCGCCTACATTCCTCCCCCCCCCCCCCAGACAGGGTTTCCCCCGTGTAGCTTTGGTGCCTGTCCTGGATCTCGCTCTGTAGCCCAGGCTGGTCTCAAACTCACAGAGATCCACCTGCCTCTGCCTCCTGAGTGCTGGGATTAAAGGCGTGTGCCACCACAGCCCAGCCCCAGCCTACACTCTTACCCATCCCCTTTCTACCTACACCCTTACCCTCCACCTCCCTGTTTACACTTACCCACTCCCCACTCCTGCACCCACCCTCCTGCCTGCATCCTTACCCACCCCCCTCTTGCCTACACTCTCACCCACTAAAGACAGGGGATCCAGGAAAGCCCTATGGAGAGGGTGCTCTGTGCATGGGTACAGGAAGAACAGCAGAGGGAGACATGCCAGGTAAATGGGGTCTGCACCGGCAAAGGCCTGGAGAGAGGAACACAGGCAGCCTGGTCAGGGGTCACAAGGCAGGCAGGTCAAGCTAGTCCACAGGGTGACAACATTCAAATGAGGGGCAATGTACACAGATTCAGGGAGTGGAAAAGCACCCAAACTCGGCTTCTTGCCTTTTCCAGACGCATAAAGCACACCAGAAACTACCTTCACCGTGTATGTCTCTGTGAGTCTTCATGAGTGTGTGTGCTCACACACCTACAGAATGGAATCTAATGGACAGCAGGTGTTCTGTTATTACTCATCTTAAGGGTCTCCCACTGAGCCTGAAGGTGACTGCCCATCGAATCCCAAGGATTTGCCCATCTCTGCCTCCTCAACACTAAAGTCATCATCACTAAAGTCATGTGTATGCATGGCCATGCCAGGTGGTGGGTATTTGAACTCAGGTCCTCAGGGGCAAGTATTCTTAGCCACTGAGCCATCTCCTCAGGCCCCATTTTTACCTTCTCATACTACCATGCACATCTACTTCTCATAGAGAGGGAAACTGAGGCCAAGGGTTCAGAGCCACCCGCTAATACCTAGTCTGGTGTTATCACTGGTACCGGATTGTGTCCTTTACATCCAACCCAAGGCCAAGCAGAGAAGTACTGTACAAGTCACAGATGATTAAACAGGCATGAGGGCCTGGCCTCTGACCACAGATAGCCTGGGTCCCCACCCAGAGTCAAGAGCTTCAGAGAAAAGTGAGGGGAAAGCCCACGCCCCACCCACTACCCCCAGCACCCACCTGCTAATGGCAGTCAGCATCTGGGAGTCTGTCACACTGTCATCATTGCTGAGGTTCCGGACCACACCATCCATGAGCTCCAGTGGGAGGTGCTGGACCACACTGGCCAAGGCGCTGGACGGCGGCTCCTCCTCTGGAACAGGGCTAGACTGAGCTCTCCACACCCGCATGCCACCACTACTTAGGCTGGGCCTCTGCAAATAACACATGGGGCCACCTCCCCTCCCACTACAGCATCAAAGTCTCTGATTCCATTGTAACTCATTCATTCAAAACCCTTCGCTGGCATATGCTGACACCGAGAGGAAGCTCTAAGCCCCAAATGTGCATGTAAAGAAAAGCCCTTCAGCCGGGCAGAGGCAGAGGCAGGCAGATCTCTGTGAGTTCAAGGCCAGCCTGGGCTACAGCGTGAGTTCCAGGAAAGGTGCAAAGCTACACAGAGAAACCCTGTCCCCCCCCCCAAAAAAAAAAAAAAAAAAAGAAAAGAAAAGAAAAGAAAGAAAAAAAAAGTCCTTCAGAAAAGTTAATGCTGGAGCTACCCTAGGGAGGAAAGAACATTCCAGGTGCAGCCACACAAAGGTGGAGATGTGAGAAGGCACATTTAATGCCAAACTCTTGTGCAATTGTATAGGAGACAGGCTGGCCTTGGCTCTTCCCTCCTTCCCCCTGTACAGCCCTACGATCAGGGAAATCACAGACCTCAGCTCAGTCATCCACACTAGAATCTAAGATCCACTTCTGCTGACGACTGGACGTCAAGATTCCAGAGTTCAGGGGCTGGAGAAACGGCTCAATGGCTAAGAACTCTTGCTGTTCTTGCAGAGGACTGAGTTCGGTTCCCAGCATCCACATGGTGGCTCACAACTCTACAACTTAAGTCCTTAAACTCTAGTTCCAGGGATCGGTGCCCTATTCTGACCTCAGCGGGCACCAGACACACAGGTAGAACACTCATACACATGAAATAAAAATAAAATTTTTTTAAAGATACATTCTGAATTTAGGTATCGCCTGCAAGCTCCCCTGCTGCCAGATGCTAATGGCTCCAGAGGAGCCTTCCTGATTTGCAAATATCACATGGGGCCCAAAGCCCAGGACCCACCATTCTGCCCTGCCAAACGGATCTCATCCTCCGCCCCACGTGGTGTGTTCCCGGCATTTCCAGCCCCATCATGGGATGACACCGACAGTAAAGGCCCAAGGTAGATTTGCTCACTAAAAATGAGCATCGCAGTCCGCCGTATGTGCCCGCATCAGGGCCAGCCCGAGTTCCCGCCCCAGCCGGGGCTGCCCACGCACCTGTGCAGGAGATGACAGCGAACAGCTCCTTGAGGCAGGGCAGGATGGCGGCGGGCTGGGCTCGCCAGAGCTGAGCTAGGAGCCCGCTAACCTGCTGGGCCTGCTCCAGGAACTCCACGGCGCCCTCCTCGCCCTCGGCAGGGCAGCGGAAGCGGCCCAGGCAGCGCACCAGCTGCTGGCAGAAGAGCAGGCGGTGCGCGCCGTCGGGTACGCAGCGCGGGTGGCGCGCCAGCAAGCGGGCGACCTGCGCGCAGGTGGCGGGCCCGGGACGCTCGCACACGGTGCGCAGCACCTCGCGCCGCAGCAGCGCGAACACCTCGTCGGCCGCGGGCCCGTCGGGCAGCAGCTGCAGCCCCAGCTGCACGCAGGCCAGCGCGCGCGCCCCCGGGGGCCCCGCACCGCCCTGCAGCAGGCGCAGCACGCGGCGCGCGCTGAAGAACTCGGCGAAGACGTCGGGGTGGTGGCGCCCCGCCACGTGCAGCAGCTGGCAGCCCACGCGGCGCGGCAGCTCCTCCGCGCCACCCACGTAGAGGCGCGCGCCCAGGGCCAGCAGCGCCAGGCACTGCTCCCGCTCCAGGGGCTGCCGCGCCGCCTCCAGCACGCGCCGCACCAGCCCTTGCTTCACGCTCGCAGGGTAGGACGAAGTCACCACGGCCTCCAGGATCTTGTCCATGACGGCCACACGCTGCTGGGGGCAGGGAGCAGGGCAGCGCTCTGACACACACCCGGTCCAGATCCCTGGGTGCTCACGCTGCAGAGGGGCCTCGGTTTGCTTGCCTCTAAAATGGAACACGAATATCTTTATCACAAAGAAGTAGAACAGAATGGCACCTGCCCAGCCCTGGGAGTCCCAGCTCTGGCTGCTGGGCGCCTTCTCCTCGCCTCCCTGGTGACTACAGACACTCTTGAAATAGGTGAGTGTTGGCTCTGGGAGCAGCAGTAAGTAGTCTTGAGTAAGCCACACGGGACCGGGAGGGCGGGGGGGGGGGGGGGGGGGGGAGGTGAGGGGACTGGGCCCCGTCCAAGACCCTTTTCTCAGATCACCTACAAGTTTGCAAAGTTCTCCTCTTGGTGAGTGTTGTGCCATTTGCCTGATTTATCCTGTCTCTAAGCCCTTGCCACTACCAGTCACCGGGCAAACTTCTTTTCCTAAAAGCCTACACCTGTCCGAGGTGAGCCCACGCCCGGTCTGTAATAGCATCCTTGTGGGGGATGGTATATCAATTTGATAGGACCTAGAATCACCTGCGAGACAAGCTTCTGGGCACACCAGTGAGGGATTTCTGCCTCTGGTCAACTGTGGGGGATTATCTGGATTGGTTTGAGATGGAAGACGCACCCTCTAGTCTCTGGGTTGGGACCCTCAACCGTATAAGGAGGAGAAAGTGGCCTGAGTACCGGTCCTCGTTGCTGTCATCGTCCTGGGTGTGCAGTGACGACCAGCTGCTTCAAGTTCGGCCCCATGACCACCCCACCCTGATGCGGTATACCTCCCCGGGGAGCCACCAGAAATCCTTTCTCCCTTAGGCTGTATTTTACCACAGCAACTGGAAGACATTAGGATTAAGTCTGGTCCCTTCTCACAGCTGCCAACACTTAATGCTAGGGTCATCCCGATGCCCTTCGCTGACCCTCCCATCCAGCCTGGCTCCACAGCCCTTCACCCCCAGGGCCCTACCTGCTTCTCCAGCCTCAGCCCCTGCTCTTTGTCCACCCCCCTCCTCTCCCTGCTTGGTGTGGCGGTTTGAATGAGAATGGCCATGGCTATGTATTCCCCATAGAAAGAACTGTTCAGGAAGAGGTAGGAGGTGCGGTCTTGTTGGGGGTAGTGCATCACTGGGAGGTTTCACAAGTTAGCTTTCTCTGCCTCCTGCTTGCTGAACAAGATGATGTGATGCCTTTGCTCACCCATCGTGGACTTGAACACTCTGAAACCGTAAATCCGAATTAAACACTTTGTTTTGTAAGTTGCCTTGGTCATGGTGTTTTATCACAGCAATAGAAAAGTCAGACACTTGGCTGGCACTCCAAAAAAGCCTCACCTGACCTTCCTACCTGCTTCAGACCTCCTGGTTAAACACTCAGAACATCCTGCCCAGCTCCTCTACAGCACTTGGCTGGTATCAGCCTCCCCACCACATTAAAAATGGTTCCTGAAGTCAAGTTTTGATTATCAGTCTCCCCAGCACCTGGCAAGTGGCTCGCACACAGTAGGCATGTGTTGGGTGAGTAAGGTCCTTACCGCCCTGTGGCATAAAAGCCCTCCACCTGGGCTGTTCTCTGGACTCCTCCACACTGACCCATTCTAACTCCAGAGTCTCAGGCTCAGTTTCATAGTACAGCTGGCTCACTTCTTATCTAGCTCTCACCTAAGAGAAGGCAGGGCTCTTTCTCTGCATAATCCTACTCTAGGCAAAACCCAACATATAGTAGATGCTTCATTTACTCCCCCAAAATTACTCAAGCTTCACATTGAAGCTGGGTGAAGACAGTCGAACATTTCCTGGACAATGGGCCAGAAACCTGATTCAGAACCTGAGCTGTTCTGGAACCAGCTACACACAAGGCTCTATGGAGATGCACACTTCTGGGTCCTCCCTCTGAACTGCGCCCTACCATCACTGCATATCTCTTTCCAGGGGCCCCTTTGTTTAAGTCTGTCTCAGGGTGTGAGCTCCCTGGTACAGGGACCAAGCTTACTTCTCAGTGGCTGGCATCTCCCACACCAAGTTCGAATCTTTGGAGTTCACTGGTTGGAGGGTACACCACAGCCCAGTTCAGTGGCCCCCAAATGCTAGCCTGGCTGCCTCAGAGTCAACAAGCCTTTAGCACAAGTGCGCTTCGCATCTCACTGTGGAGCTTCATTTGTTTGAACGTACTGGAATTGAACCGAGGGCCTCATGCACCCTAGGAAGCACTAACATTAGCCTAAGCTGCACTGCTTTGCTGCCTTTTCCATTCTGCCACTTGCTTCTGCCTTTTATATTTTGCTGTTGTTTGAAATGTAAATCTAAGCTGCTTGATATTTTTGTTTTGAGACAGTCTTGTGGGACTCGGGCTGGCCTAAAACTCACTAAATAGCTATGGACGGTCTTGAACTCCTGATCTTCCTGCTTTCGCCTTTCAAGTGCTCAAATTACAGGCATGAATTACCATGCCTGGCTTCTTGGGGTTTTTGTTTGTTTTCGGTTTGTTTGTTTGTTTTTAGATGGGGTTTTCCTCTGCAGCCCAGGTGAACCTGAGTCTCATTACTCTGCCCCTTGAACCTCCCACTGGTTGGAAGGAGTTATGAAAAGGCACAAGACGCCCTTAGCATGGTGCTGGATGTGAGGAAACTCTCAAAAGACATCAGCTCCCACTGCCTCGGAAGCAAAGTCCGGGGGCCTTAAGGAGGCGCCCGAGAGCCTAGTGGAGGAAGCAGATGTGTAGAGAGAGCAACAGGCAGCGCAAAGGGCGGTCCGCGGGCCTTGAAAGACTAGCCTTGAGGTTGGGGTGCCAAGAGCTGGATCCCCAGCACCACACAAAGAATTAACAAGAAATAGAGTGGCACCCCCACCACCATGTCACCCTGGGCCCTCTTTCTTAGCCAGGACCTAGGACAAGGCAGTTGCTGTCATCAACCTCCTCTGCCGTGGAGACTAGTGGGTGGGTCATGCTTTTTAACCCGGGCTGCCAAGAAAGCCCAGCATGCACACTGCTAAGAAGAAACCTTAATCAATGAGACTTTGGCATCATGTATAGAGGGCAAGGGCATAGGGCAGGCACAAATGGAATTCTGGAGCCAGAGAAGGTTCTATAAGACGATTTAAAATATTAAAGTAGAAATGGAGATCTGCACTGTGTGACCTTGAGTAAGGCATATATATGGGCTGCTTTTCTCGTTTTAAAAATGGGGATAGATGGCATGAGATTAAACCACAGAAACCGAACGATCAAAGACCCGCAGCAGTTCCCTGCCGGTTTACCTAACACTACATCGGGTGGGCTGCACGTGGCAGCTGGAAGCCCCGCCCATCAGGACCACCCAAAGTTCCAATCACCAAAGCCAGCCTTCCTCAGTCTTTGGCCTCTCCACAAAGCACAAGGCTTGCTACCTGCGCCAACGCCTACGCAAGCAGTCGGGTCAGCTGTCACCATGGTTACCAGTAAACCCACTCCGTGATATCTTGGATGCATTCATGCACAAGAGCTTTAGAGGTTTTGACTTCGCCTGACTCCAATCGCAGGCCAGAGAGGGAGGGCAGGAGTAGGGGGTAGTGGGGACACATTTCCACGACACAGCAGAATCAGCTGTCATTCTTCCCCTCCCGGAAGAAGCTGCTGGCCACCTCTCTCGGAGGAGGAGGCTGGGTTACCCAGAAGGGGCGGCTGGTCCACACTGGCTCTGAGTCCAGCCAGCTGTTCCACACCAAGTACAGCAGCCCTCCTCCCTTCCAAAGACAGGTCCAAGGCTTCCGCTCAGAACCACAGGCTCACCTGGGGCAAGCTCCTTCTAGCGCCTCAGCTTTCTCGCTGGAAAATGGGAACTGTTCTGCATCTGCCACTCCTAGGGTTGGGCCAGTGTTTTAAAAAAAAAAAAAAATGGTGGCTTGGGCAGACATGAGTCTCTTATTGGCCCTCTGTCATGGAGGGCACACACACTATGAGGGGAAGGAGGCCAGCGCTCACTGCCAGCTGCCTCTAGGAATTCCCTCAGTTCAACTGTTTCCACTCTCCCCCAGCATCAGCTCCTCTTTATCCCCTGCCTGCACTAGGGCAGTATAGTTCTCTAAACCTCATTCCCTCATTTGATCCATCCTCCACAAAAGGCACAAGTCCTGGAGGGCAGCAGTCCGGGTTTCTAACTTAGCCGGACACAGCCACCATGATGGCCTTGGTTATAGAGGAATCGACTCCTTCACCTCCCAGCCTCTGAGACCCAGATGGAAGATGACTGGCCACTTACTTCTTGGCCTTTCCCAGCCAGGGCTGATGCCCTTGCCCAAGCCCTGGGCTTGTGCCCTCACACTGCCAGCCTGTCAACCTGGGTGTCCAGGCACTTTCTGTATGTATGCTCCAGGGCACCTGGGAGAAGCAACACCCCTCCCAGAAGGCCCTGAGCCTTCATCTGTCCCTCGTGAATAAAACCCTTGGCATTCCAGCTGTGTGCTGACAGTTCCCTGCTTCTGCTTGGGGGAACCTGGCTCTTCTCTATCATCACCTGGGGGTCTGTGGAGAGGGACAAAGAGACTGAGGCCTCGAGTGATCAGCTCAGCCTTCATCACCTCCTCAGCCTCTCTTTGGTCCCAACTCTCTCAGCAATGCCCTCATATCAACCTCATTTCTGAAAAGTTCCCCCTTGCCTGGCTACTCAGAACCTCAAGGCCACCAGCCCCCTGGGACAAAGCCCACACTCGAAAGCCCGGCACTGGGGCTGACTTCATCACATGACACTGATGGGGCCACCAATGGGAACTGGAGAAGGATCTGTGTTTTATTTTTCCCCTGGTGTCCTCTCTGTGGGAAAGGCTTTGCCTCTTCTCTCCTGGCTAGTTCTGACTCATCCTGCAATGTCCAGCTTGCAGGCCGTTCCTTGTCCCTCCACAGGGCGAGTCTCTGAGCCCCGGCTCCACGGCCGCCTTGGCTCCTTCGTGCTCTGCAGTCTAACTGGCTCCAGCACTCTCTCTCACCCACCTGGCTAGGGTCTGATGCTGTAGGAAGTAGATCCAATCCTGTTCTGTATGCAGTGCCCAGGATGGGAGTGTGCCCAAGCACAGAGGTGGCCATGAAGGGGTGCCTAGCTATTGATGAGAGAGACCTGTGACAGCAAGACGAGGTAAAATCCAGGATGTGAGCAGAAAAGTCGCTTCCAGAGACAGGCTTAACCTTGAGTACAACCCCTGCCCCTCCTCTGCCTGGGCCTGGTCTCTAATATCCACAACCCTTGAACATCTGTGAGACACCCCACCGAGGCCTCCTTAGCCACTCCAGAAATGATCCACACAAGCAAGGCAGAAAAGCAGAATAAAAACCCTGTTCCTGGTTAGCCCTAGGTCAGCTCTTCCCAGATCTCCTCAAAAGGGGGAGGGTGGGTCTGTAGGTCCCTGCCCTGTGCTAGGGGTTGGGGGGATTCATTCCCCCACACCTTGACTCCCATGGGTGCCAGGGCTTCCTGGGGGCACCGTTTGTCCCTGGGGTCTCTGAGCTGCAGAATGTCAGCTTTTTAACTTAGTGTCTGACAGGCAGATCCGGATGGCACCCTTCCCTCTAGGAGGCCTTGTCTGGCCCCCGAGCTGGGTCCTGAGCGAGGGTTTTGCTGTGCCCTATCACTGAAGAGGAATGAGAGGAAGGGAAGGTGACAGGGCCATTGTTCCGCCTCTGGGATTGGCTCACCCCTGCCTACAGAACTACCCCTCACTAACCTCTGCTGACCCAGCCCCCACTCCCAACCCAGACTTTCTGGGAGGGAAGACTCGAGCTTAAGCTTCGGCTCTCCAATCTGCAAGGGTTGTCAAGGGTCCCAGATTCCGGGAAGCTAAGACCACCAGACAGTCTCTGGATCCTCGGTTTGTAGTCCCGTTGGACCCTCTCTCTCCCTTCCTTATGCCTCCGCACCCCTGCCCAGCCCAGATTGGGACTGGGGTTTCTCCACAAAAACATTGCCAGGCTCCGTGGTACTAGGTATGTGTGCTCTCAGTACTGAGTGGGGCAGGAGCTGGACCACCTCTGCTATATTCAGTTGATGAAGATGGTTAAGGCTCAGAGAGGGGCAGTACTAGCCCAAGGTCACACAGCAAGGCCCAGAAGAACCTAGACCTCCCACCTCCCAATCTCGTGCTCTCAGAACCCTGTAGGTAAGTATGGGGTCCTTGAAACACTCTCTGTCCCCCCCCACCACCACCCCCTGCCACCAGCACTCACACCCAGGGCCCCCTTACCTCACGGACTTCAGCGGGCCTTACCTCAGAACCCACTCCTGGGCGGGGCGCTTGGGCCAGGCTTGACTAGGCTGGGCCAGGCTAGGTCAGGGCGGGTCCTCCGCTCCCCTACAGAGGGGTCCCAGACCTGAGGGATGCTGCTGCCACAGTCATGTCCAACTCCACCCACCCCGCTCCGCATAGCCCTAGATGGACCCGGGCAGTGAAACTCTGCTGCGCGGTCGCTGGGGCTGCGGGACGGAGCGGGGGGGGGGAGGGGCGAGGTGCGGGAAACTGGGCGGAGCCAGAGCGGGGGCTACCCCGCGAGCTGCCAGTCGGGCCGTGTTCCCTTTAAGGCCAGCTGGCCCGAGTGCGGGTGGGGCGGGCCAGTAGCGGGCTGGCTTTCTGCGTTGACTCCTGGGAGATGGAGTCCGGGCAGGGCGCCCGGCGCGGCGAAGTTCAACAAGGAGACTACAAGTCCCGGCGGCCAGCGCGCGGTCCGGGACGCCCCGCCCCTGCCCCCGCCCGGCCCGCCCCCTAGCGAAGCTGCGCTGGCTGGAGGGGAGGCTGCGGAGCGAGGGCTGGAGGTGGGTGAGGTGCGCTGGGGTGAGGGGGAGCTCGGGACCCAGCAGATGCATAATGGGGCCCTCGGGGCACCTGTCCTGCCGTGAAATGTCATCTGTCGCAGCCTCGCTGTTCTCATCAGTGAAGTGGGGTAGCCCCGCCCTTGGCCGCGGGGGAGGGGCGCGTTTCGAGGTGGGGGGGTGGACAGAGCTACCAGAGAGGCGGGGCTGGGGAGGGGTGCGCTGTGGGAGGAGCCTTTGGTGGATGGGAAGAGGGGCGGGGTCTCTAGATGAGAAGGGGCATCCTGTCTGATCAGAGGGGTCGTGCTCCTGAGCTGAGGAATGGGTGCTGGGTTAGGTGGAGGGGCGCAGGGCGAACCACAGGGATGACAGGGACCCCTCCCAGCTCTGGCGAACCCAGGGCGTGTAGTTGAGCAGTGGGCCAGGGCCTGTGGATGGACACAGGACCGTTCTTTCCGTGTGACTAGAAATAAAGAGCCCATCCTTGGAGCTCAGTGCGTCACACACAAAACTCATTCTCCTCTTGCATCCTGCAAAGGCCTCACCATATTTGTTTCCAATTGAGGAGCACGGATGATAAGTAACTTGCCATAAACGCCTTCAAAGACCCTGCCTTTTTCTCCGCAGGCCGGGAAAACGGGTTTGGTCCGGGGTAGTGTAGAGAAGAAATAAATATTCTGATACCCTACCCTTCCAAAGTTGTGCTTCAGGACCAGTTCCCTCAACTCCTCCAACCAACAAACTATAAGGCAACCCCCCTGTGGTGTCTTAAGGCTGGAGGGATTTGAAAGCCCTTTGTTTATCATTATCACTGATGGGAGGTGTGGGGAGATCACAGGAAGAGAATGCTTGAAAGGAAGTGGTTACTGGACGAACCAGGAGAGTTAGCCAAGATGGCTAAGGAAAGTTCTGCGTGAGGATGAAGGGTGGTTGTGGGGAGTCTGCACCATCTTTGACAAAGCATTTCTGTGCAAGCAGGGAAATTGCATCTGGCTGGGTGGTTTCTTCTTCCAGCCCACTTTCCTCCCTCTGCCCTGTTGGTCACAAATTCCAGGGTCCCGTGTGTGAACTGAGTCCAGAAAATACCTTTACTCTCTTGCTAAGTTGGTCCTGTGGAGCAGCCTGTAGGCCTCTTAGAGGTAGGACAGGGCAAGAGGACTAAAGATACAGCTGTTGGGCGTGAGGGGGTGAAGGTGAAGTCCGCGGGGCTCTGAGCCAGAGTCCTTATCCTGGTGATCTAACTGGGTTAGGTGGGGAAGTTGCTGGTTGATTGGAAGGCATTACTCACTTTGAAATTTACCCAGTGCTCTGACCGATCCACTACACAATGGCAACCTTTATTGCCTTTACAGCCCAGCAGTCAGTGAGACCTCGTCTTAGGACTTTGATTCCAGAGTTCTGTCGGGTAAGGTGAAAATGGTTCAAACTAAATGAGGTTAAAAAAAAAAAGTCTTCCTGCCCCCTGCCCAGCCTGTTTCTGGGGATAGAGAGGGGTTTCCCAGCCCCGACAGGGAGACCAGGCATCTATCTAATAGCTTAGGTTAGGTGTGCCAATGAATGAGCATAAAATGCTAGGAGTCAAAGAAGAGGACGCTAGGAATTCCACATGTGAGGCCTGGCAGCTCAGTTCCCGGCACAGGGGATGACAGAAGCCAAGTTGCAGAGGAAGGAAACGGCCTGCCATGGCTGGTCTATAAAGCAGAGCTACAAGAGTATCTATTTCTCCAGGCAATGGTGGCACACGCCTTTAATCCCAGCATTCAGGAGGCAGAGGCAGGTGGATCTCTTGAGTTCCAGGACAGATGGGGCTACACAGAGAAACCCTGTCTTGAAAAACAAAAAAAGAGAGAGAATGTGCCTGCTTCACCTATGAGATTAGTAGAGATTAGCATGTTGAATAGCTAGCCCTGTTGGAACTGCTGAGTCAGCTGTAACCCTTATTATTACTATTAATGGTTTTCATGACCACCATCATCTTCCCTGGGAATTGGTCACAGGCTCTACAGCTAGTATAGGGCAGAGCCTACAGCAAACACTGACCAAAACCATATACTTACCCCAGAAAGCCCCACTGGTTCTTTCCACCTGTGCTCAGCACACCTGGGCTGTAGAAGTAGCTCTCATATGAACCAGCAGGAGTTTCCTTTCCTGCCATCTAACAGCAGCTCAGGAGGAAGAGGCAGAAACAAGGCCCAGGCAGCCATGGAAGCGTGGAAGATAGGCAGGCTGTTCCCGTGGAACATCTCCCACAGGTCCATCTAGAAGGACCTCCCACTCAGAAACTTCCCCAACTCTAGACCTAGTTGACTATCTTAGCCTCCAAATGCCACGCCTATTATAAATTCCAGGTCAGCCTGCGTTCACCTATTCAGGCTTGGCCACATCTGTCTTCACACAGACCTGTACACATATCTCCCAGCTACTTTAACTTACAAGCCAGGCTTGGTGGTTTGTCCCTATAGTCCAAGCTACTCCGGAGACTGAGGCAAGAGCATCACTTGAACCTGGAGCTCCAGACCAGCTAAGGCAGGGCAGCATTAGGAAGACCTGTCGCACAAAAGGAGAGAGACATGGAAAGAGTGAGTGAGACGAGGAGGAAGGGAATGTGACTGTCGTAGCCAGGCAGGGTGGCACATGCCTGTGATCCCAGCATTTGGGACACTGAGCAGGAAGATCGCTTCTAGGCCAGCCTGGGTTCTTTTCTAGACCTTGTCTAGAAAAAAGAAAGTTTTCCTAATTTTTATATATCTATATATCTATATCTATATATCTATATCTATATCTATCTCCATCCTAATAGTGACGTTCTTCTACATAATAGTTACCAAATTAGCACTTGGTATTAAAATTTTTCCAGATTGGTTTTCACCAAAAATCTTTAGTTGCATCTCTTTGAGCAAATTATGTAATCTGAAAAGAGCTGTCTTACCTTTTATGTATATTTGATTAGTCCTTTAATGATTAGATCCTGGCTATTTTTTTTTTCTGGCTTTTTGGTAATGTGTACTTCGGATTCCATCACTCTAGAAGGCAGGTATCAGGGGCCTCCATGAGCATTTGGTTAGTAGTTAATAGGACAGCATGATGTCTCCATGATTGCAGGGAAAATGTCCGTAACAATTCCCTAGACCAGTGGTTCTCAGCTGTGGGTCTTGACCCCTTTGGGTCGAATGACCCTTTCATGGGGTCACCTAAGACCATTGGAAAACACATATTTACATTAGGATTCATAACAGTAGCAAAATTACAGTTATGAAGTAGCAATGAAAATAATTTTATAGTTGGGGGTCACCACAAATGAGGAACTGTATTAAAGGGTCACGGCATTAGGATAGTTGAGACCCACTGCTCTAGACAGTATGTTCCTTCCATGCCACATCCATTGATGATCTTTGCCCAAATTGTAACATTGTAACATTGAAGGGGATGCTCCCCGCCCCCCCCCCCCCCCGCCTCTTTATGAGGGGAAGTCACACATGCACAGAGAGACCCCATAGCAATGAGCACATGACGTTGTCAGGATCCTGAGTAGGCCAAGGTATTGCCTGAGTATTGGCTAGGCCCCCAAGGGGCAGGTCTGAATGTTAACAATGGGAGATTATCTTGATTATTTTAATTGTGACCAAGGCAACTTAAAGAAGAATTTGTTTGAGCTTATCCAGAGGGATGAGTCCATCTTGGCATTAGGGACAGCTGAGATCTCACATCTCGAACTGCAAGGAGGAAGCAGAGAGCAGACTGAGAATGGTACACGGCTCTTAAAACCTCAAAGCCCGCCCCCAGTGACATACTTCCTCCAGCAAGGCCACACCTCCTAAACCTACCCAAACACCACCACCAACTGGAGACCAAGCATTCAAGCACCTGAGCCTGTTGACCACCACAAGACCCATCTTTTAGTTTTTTCAAGATAGGGTCTCACTATGTAGCCCTAGTGGCCCTGGAACTCACTCTGTAGACCAGGCTGGCCTGGAACTCAGAGATCTGCCTGCCTCTGCCTCCCAAGTGCCACTACATCCAGCCACAAGACCCATCTTAATAGTGGGTGGGACCGTTCCCTTACTGTACAAATGGAGGAAGGCGATGAGCAGCAATGGGTGTTCGTTGCCCTGTGTTTCTTGACTATGGATGCAGTGTGACCACGTGTTTGTGCGGCAAGCCCCTGCTGCCCTTGACGCCCTGCGTGCCGGGCTGCACCTTGAACCAGGATCTGGAATAAGCTCCCCCGTTGGTTCTTTTGGTCAGGACATTTTATCAGCAACAGGAAGAGAAACTGAGACTGGCACCAGGCCCGCCCACCCGCCTGCTCTTCCTTCCTTTAGAAAAACATTTTCTTCTTTGTCACTCCCTCTTCCCTCCTCACCCCTTTTTCTCACTCCCTCTTCCCTCCTCACCCCTTCTTCTCACTCCCTCTTCCCTCCTCACCCCTTTTTCTCACTCCCTCTTCCCTCCTCACCCCTTCTTCTCACTCCCTCTTCCCTCCTCACCCCTTTTTCTCACTCCCTCTTCCCTCCTCACCCCTTCTTCTCACTCCCTCTTCCCTCCTCACCTCTTTTTCTCTTTTTGCAGTAATATTACGGACCCATTAAAAACTTCAGTGTGCTAAAATCTATTATCATTATGATTATGATACTCAAATTATCCCAAACTTGTCCTTGAGGGCAGCTCCTATATTCTTCTGACTTAGACTTACTAGTCTTTGGTCTTTGTTATCTGGCCAAAGAAGTTCCAGACTCACCTGGAACTTTCCCTTAAAAAAATCCAGGAACCATTCATTTCTCCAGGAAATGTTTCTTGTTTCTTCTTGTTGGAGCTATCTAGAAAGACCCATGCAGGTGTGCTCATAGATTATAGATCATTTCTAGGCTGAGTGAAGGAAGCGGAGAAGGGAGAGGGATTATTGCTTAGTAGGTTTATGGTTGTTGCAACAGTTGGTCCTCACTGATAGCGCATAAAAGGCCCCCCATCTCTAGCCCCTATTATTCTTTTAGGACAACCGTACTGTCTTTTGCTTGGGGCTCAGTGTCTCAGTGGTACAGCACTTGCCCCCCGCTGACAGGGGCCTGGTTCGATCTCTAGCACCAGTCGGTTTTTGTTTTCCTCTCAGAAGCATCGCAAGCCTTATTCAGATTCTGTCTCTGCTCCTTACCAAAACGCTGTGGCTTCTGGTATGGGCCAGGGCACAGGCTCACGAGTCCTCATTTGGAGATCTGGCCCAGCCTCCTCTCAGTATGTGGCCTTAAGTAGCTAGCTGTCTTCACTGTTCTGGGCTTTGCTTTTATAATTCTAGAACCAGGATGATAATCATACTGCCGTTGTGCCATCTTAATGAAATAATCTTCAGGAAAATGCCTCACATGGCTCTGAGCATGTCATAGTTCCCTCAAGAAATAGTCACTCTCTGGCCCCTGGCATACGGATCAGAATCAAGTTGAGGTGGTAGTTATGGCAAAGGCCTTCACTCCCAAAGGCTGCAGCATGCACACCCTGCTGACAAAGTGGCCTTGACACACAGCCTGCCACTGCTTTGGGCAAGCTATCTAATCTCCTCAGCCTCAGTTTCCCCTTTGTAAAGTGGAGGTAATGCTTTCCCTTGATGTAGTGTTTTGGAGCTTAAAGAGGCCGCTCTATTTAACACACCTACCCTCCTGGAGCCTGCAAGGACTGAGGATTGCAGGCCACAGCTCTTATGGAACATCTCAAAGATTTCTATTTTGGGGGTCTTAATTAAAGGTTGCAGATGATGATTTTCAGGCCTTGGACTAAAATTGCTCCTTCCCACAGAGCCAGGTGGGGCACCCTGGCCCCACTGCCCTGTCAAGTGGATCAAGGAGCTACCATCTCCTGGTTTGGTGCCTGTGGTTTACCCAGAGAGGGAGAGAGGCTGGATGTTTGAGGGTGTTTGTTTGTTTGTTTGTTTGTTTGTTTGTTTGTTTGTTTGTTTCCTGTGTTTTAAGTGGCCGGGGATACCTTCATGAGAGAACTGTTCATTCACACACAGAGGCTATGGTTTGGAACTTGTATTTCCTGATTCAGTTTGCATCCTCATTTACCTTTTGAATCTGGCCTTTAAAGACCTGGTTTTTGCATGTTGCTTTTTCAGTCCTGGGTTGCTATAGAGAGGTTTTGATTGTTCAGGGGATCTGCACTGTGCGGGAGCTGTTTGTCATCTTGTCATCCTGGGGTTTTGTTCCCCTATCCTCAGGTGTGAGTGGGCAGAGCTCCAAGCTGGTCTACACAGAGCATGATGATGTGGGCATCTCTTGCTTTCCTTGCACACTGGGGTTCCGTGACAGAAGGAAATGAGCAGAGGTGTAAGATTCAGCATTGGATTCAGATCTCAGCTTCTCCACTGACTGGATATGTGACCTTGAGCATGTCTTGCCCTCTCTGAGCCTCAGTTTCCCTCATGTACAAACTGGAGAGGGTAATAGTAGGAAAGAAAAGTGGGTATTTGATGCCTAGGGGAGCTAAAGCAGAGCAGGAGAAAGCCCATTTTGCTTAGCGTGTACACATTTGGTGTGCGTACCACAGATAGGAGGCTCAAAGAATTTGTGATTAAGTTTATACAGCATCCTGAGCTAGAGAGAGGAAGATGAGCTCGAGCTTCTGACAGTGGTGGGGAATTGTGGGAGAGTGGGGGAAGGAAGTGTGTAGTGAATATGGGTTGTCTTCTTATACAGATGATACAGATGAAAGTCTCAGGTGACAGTAGCCATCTCCGAGTAGCTCTCTTCCTAATGAGTTTCTTTTGTGATTGCAAGTTCTCTTCCTCCAAGTGCATCTGTCCAGAGCTGCTCCTGTGTCTGTACTTTCTCAAAATAACTAAACAATCAATATACCAAAGGGAACGTGGCGTATTCTGGCTTCATGTGGTCGTATCTGAAGGTGGCGTGTCCTGGACCACCTCAAGGTGTGCTTGTAAAGGCATGGAGGAAAGCATTGAACCCACAGACCCATTCCTTCTGCTTTTCTATATAACATTATTAAAGTAGGATATAGCACAGTAGTGAGACTTTCTCACATTCCCACAGTCATGGGTTTTATCTCCCACAATACAAAAATAAATATATAAGCCAGGCAGTGGTGGCACACGCCTTTAATCCCTGCACTTGGAAGGGAGGAGGATCTCTGTGAGTTCAAGGCCAGCCTGGTCTACAGAGTGAGTTCCAAGACAACTAGGGCTACACAGAGAAACCCTGTCTCGAATAAACAAATAAAACAAAAAACAAAACAAAACAGAAAAAAAATATATGTATATGAATGCTGGGGATGTAGCTCAGTGATAGAATGTGTGCCTAACATGCATGGGATCATAGATTGATCCCCACCACCAACAATGAAAGCAGTGAATTAAATGAGTAAAGAGCTACCGAGTGTTAAGTGAGACCCAACAACAGGTGGCGGCCTCTGGCTTGCCAAGCAGGCTGCAGAGCAGTATTTGAACAAGATGCTTCAAGAGGTTTCAGACTTTTTGAGGCTATTAACGCCTTCTGTTGCTTATGGCTCTCCTTACCAGTTTTGTCTATCTGTAGTGCTAGGCATGGAAACCAGGGCTGCATGTATTTGGGAGATGCTCCTGAGCTGTACAACTCAGCCCATAAGCACCACTTTCTGAACCCAGGGCCTCACCTGCCAGGCAAGTACTCTACCACTGAGTTACATCCCTACCTCCATCTTAGTCACTGTTCTACTGCTATGAAGAGGAACCATGACCAAGGTAACATCTATCTATCTATCTATCTGTCTATCTATCTGTCTGTCTGTCTGTCTGTCTATCTATCTATCTATCTATCTATCTATCTATCTATCTATCTATCTATCTATGTATTAGTTTTTCAAGACAGGGTTTTTCTGTGTAGCCCTGGCTGTTGTCCTGGAACTCACTCTGTAAGAATGGCCTGCAAAATTCATGAAGACAGTCTGCTTAGTAGACTCTTAGCTTGTTGTAGAAGGATAATTCAGAAGAGGCCAGAGGAAGAAGTGCACATGGCCGGGTATGGACAAGGAATAAAGGCCGGCAGCTTCATTCCCTCCAGGTGCCCGTTCACCTGGTATCTCCTTGGGTTCACTGACTCAGAATCTGCTGTTGGGTGTTTGTGGAGGCCTCATTATGTGAACATGCTGACTAAATCATTTGGCCTTGGTGATTGTCGCTCTCCAGTCCCTGCTGGAAGGTGAGGGTGAAAGTTCAACCCTCTATAGCTGGTTTCCCTGGCAACCAGCCGCTATCCTTAAGGGCTGCCCAGACGTCAGCTGTTGACATAAACCCACTGTGGTGACAGGGCTTGCTAAGATTAACGGAAGATGCCCCTTTCATGTGTATTTCAGGAGTCGGGGCAAGATCAGTAATACACCAAAAGGAAATAATGAGCACTTTAGAACTCTGGCCTAGACCGAGAGACAGGACCAGGATGCATAGTTCTTACTATATCAGTCCACCTGGACCTACTGTGTGCTAAAAAGAGACTATGTAGACATGAGTCCTGTCATTCTCAAAGGGCTAGGGGGCTCAGAAAATGATTCCCCAAAGTGTGACATGGCATGCTGAGTGCTTTGAATTAAAAGAAAACCAAAGCCTCTGTGACCCCCTGCCCTTCTGGCTCTTAGCTCTTCTTCCAGGTGCAGGAAGGGGCTTTCTCTGAAGGTTCCTTACATGACCAAAGACTGAGAATTGCCTTGAATAGCTCCCTAGCTGTTGGCTCCTCAACCTGAAAGATGAACTGAATCACAGAATAGACGAAGAAATACCATTCCCAGTGCCCAAACAAATTTTATCACAGGTTGTCACCCATTCTTCTGGGGATAGCTCTAGACAGCTTTTATTAACTGAGATAATCATTCTTTACCATCTAAGCATCTTCCCACACACAAAACTTGTGTGGCAAGCCGACCGCCCCATTCTTGTCGGTTACTTGGGGTACTGTGTAGACTTCAGTAATCTAGCCCTTCTTTGGGGTCTATCTGTGGTACTTGCATTTACTTGTTTTTCCTCCTATGAACCTCTCTACTGACAGTTTATTTCAGGGATTCAGTTCTCACCTTCAAAGAACGGAGCTTTTTCTTTTATTTTCCCTACCGTAATTCTGGTTTTAATTAAAGCACCCAGCATGCCAGTGTCTCACTTTATGATCAAGTGCACACACATAACTGAAACAGAAATCTCATAGCAATAGATGTAACTGGTCACAGCCCTCTTCCTGTATTGATTTCATGACTCATTAGTATGCTATAACATTCTCTGTTCCAGTTTATAGAGATAATTTATACACAATGAAACACATTCTTCTTAAGTTATAATTATTTAAGTTTTGACCACCATGACATCGAGATATGCAGAATTTCTATCACTCCAAAATATTCGCTCATGCCTCGTCATAGCCCATGCCTTCTCCCTGGCCTGGCCACTAGCAAGTCTCTGTCTCTAGTTTTCCTTCTCAGAATATTATACAAATAGAATCATGCACATGCACATTTCTGAGGCTGGCTTCTTTCACTTGTGGTAATTCTTTTCATCTATATTCATCTATATGGCAACCGTGTATGTAAGAGTTATATATAATGTATATTTCTGAGTCACAGTCCATTATATGACTGTAGCATAATTTGTTTATATTTTAGTAGTTTCTGGATTTGAGCCATCATGAACAAAGCTGCGTTAGACATTGACATACAGGACTCCGTAGCGTGCAGCTTCCTCTCTCCAGGGGTGGAACCACTTGGTCACATGACAACAGGAGATTCGTTCTTGCCTTCTTATCAGCAGTGTTGCCACTCTCCACTGCTGTGTGCTCACCAACATTTGGAATTGCCAGTTTTTTTCACGAGCAGATTTATTTTCATGGACTTACCATGGTATTTGTGATTTTAATTCCATACCACTAATGGGTAGTGATGCAGTCCATATAGTTCATATATGCTTGAGGAGGGAGAGGCCTAGTGAACCTCGTCAGTTTCAGGGACTTCCTGGAGCTTTTGAATTATTTACCTTTGGGGCCTAAGCTTCCCTATAGCCGGCCGGTGGTGGTGCACACCTTTAATCCCAGCATTCAGGAGGCAGATGCAGGTGGATCCCTGTGAGTTTGAGGTCTGCCTGGTCTTCAGAGGGAGTTCTAGGACAGCCAGGGCTACACAGAGAAACTCCGTCTTGAAAAAACAAAAACAACAAAAAAAGCTTCCCTATAGGATAGAATGTTTCGCTTCTACTTAGAACAGCATTTCTCAACCTGTGGGTAGCAACCCTTTCATAGGGGCGCCTAAGGTCGTCAGAAAACACAGATATTTACACTGCAATTCATAACAAATAAAATTACAGTTATGAAGTAGCAAGGGAGATCATTTTATGACTGGGGGTCACCACAGCATGAAGAACTATATTAAAGGGTCACAGCATTTAGGAGCTTAAGAACCACTGACTCAGAACATCCTTTTGTTTTGCCTCACTTTTCATATCCTGCCTCTTAGTAAACTCCCCTCCAGTCTGGACCTTCCTTCTAAGATGGACTGTTTTATCCCAGAGGAACTTGCCATAGAAAAGCTGGTGTCAGACAATCAACCCTCCACTTCCCAGCTGCTGGAATTACAGGCATACCCCATCCTGTCTGGGCCTTGTCATGTGGTTTCTATTCCAAGACTGAGTATGTTCACCTCTCAGAAGCCAGTACTTGGGAGACAAGAACTTGGTGAGAAGGAAATCAGGTTTCTTCCAGGGCTGAAGCTCTGAGAAGGCCATGATAGACTATCCTGGGAGCTCAGGCAGATGAAATGGCTTTTATAGACAGAGAAATGAGGTGCAAAGAAACATGGGCAGGCAGGCTGTACGATGAGCCAGGGGTTTCTTCTCACCCAGGATGTGTCTTGTCTTTTTTGGCCTGAACATTGTAATCGGCTTCAACCTCCTGGGATAATACCCGTAACTCCCTAGACAGACACACTGCTGCTCCAAATTAAGCATCATTTACACATCCTAATAAAATCTGTAGCTCATCAGATGTTCTTCAAAGCTAGAGAAAGGGTTAGATATGTTGGGGGCAAGAGACTTCATTTTTTCCAGTCCTGGTTTCCTTTCCGAGGTTTTCTGCATGCTAAGCACTCTTCTAATGAGGTATAGCCTGGCCCTTCTTAATTTTAAGACAGGGACCTGCTAAGTTGGCCATGCTAGCCTTGAACTTAAAATCCTCCAGCTTCAACCTCTCAAGTAGCAAAGAGTACAAACTTGAACCACCAAACTGAGCAGGATTGAAGCCCTCAGAAGAGAGTTTGTTTGTTTGTTTGTCTGTCTGTCTGTCTAGACAGGAACTCACTGTGTAACCCTGTATGGCCTGGACCTTGTTATACAGACTAGGCCTTGACTCACAGAGATCCTCCTGTCTCTGCCTCCCTGAGTGCTAGAATTAAAAGTATGAACCACCATGCCCAGTGAGAAGGAAGCTCTTAACATGGGAAATTTGGGTGGAACCTTACAGATGCACTGGCTCCTACTTTAGGCCTTACAAGTTGACAGTAGAAAAGATGGAGGATGTGGTGGTTTGAAAGAAATGGTCCCCAAAGGGAGTGGCACTATTAGGAGGTGTGGCCTTGTTAGAGGAAGTGTGTCACTATGGGGGCGGGCTTTGAGGTCTCTTTTTGCCCAAGCTTCCCTCAGTGTGACTGTCAGTTGGACTTCTTGTTGCCTGCAAGATGTAGAACGCTTGGCTATTTCTCCAGTACCATGTCTGCCTGCATGCCACCATGCTCCCCACCATGACGATAGCTGACTGAACCTCTGAAACTGTGAGCCAGCCTCAATTAAATGTTTTCTTTATAAGAGTTGCCGTGGTCATGTGGTCATGGTGTCTCTTCACAGCAATAGAAACCTTAAGATAGAAGTTGGTACCAGGAGTCAGGTATTGCTCTGACAGGCCCGACCATGGGTGTGTTTGGAGGAATTTGGACTGTGAGTTTAGAAAGCAGTGACATGCCTTAAGCACTACTTCAGGGCCATACTAGTAGGAGCATGGAAGACAGAGGTGCTAAGAGTTATTTGAACTGCAGGGGCCTTCCTCAAGAGGTTTCAGAGGAGTTTAGTATGTTGCCTACGGATCGTTCTTGTGATATTTTGGTGAAGAAAGTGACTGTCTTTTGCCTTTGTACAAAGAGTCTGCCTGAGGCTAAAGTGAAGAATTTTTAATTTAATTCCCTTGGCAGAGGAAATCTCAAAACAGCCTACTAGTATAGACTCTGTCATTTTTTTTTTTTTTTTTTTGGTTTTTTCGAGACAGGGTTTCTCTATGTAGCTTTGCACCTTTCCTGGAACTCACTCTGTAGCCCAGGCTGGCCTCAAACTCACAGAGATCCACCTGCCTCTGCCTCCCGAGTGCTGGGATTAAAGGCATGCGCCACCACCGCCCGGCCACTCTGTCATTTTTTTTTAAATGGTAGCTTTAATGAAAATTCATAATGAAAAGGAGCAAGCTGAGCAGGGTAAATTACAAAATGAAAATTTTAAGGAGAAAAAGAGCACCAGGGACTGGAATAGAGCTGAATTCTGTGTTCAAGGAGATAAACAGGTTAAGAAAGATAAAGGGAGTAGTGACCTTAAAGCAAGATCCTACCCAGTTAAGTTTCCAACTTATGGAAAGAAACTAAAGAAAAGCTTAGAGCAGGGTATGGTGGGGCACACCTTTATTCCCAGCACTGGGAAGGCAGAGGCTGGTGGATCTCTGAGTTTGAGGCCAGTCTAAAGAGAAAGTTCAGGGACAGCCAAGCTTAGGCAGTGAAAGACAGAAATGTGGTGAGGATGTAATTGAATGAAGGACCATGTTCCAGCCCTAGCAAGCAGCAGAACTTGGCAGCTTCAGCCACATGGTTTTGACTTTAGAGTTAAGGATAGAAGAAAGAGTTATGGAATAAAGCTGTTAAGGCCAGGCATGTGTCAGGGGTATCCCTGAATGGAGGCCTAGTAGAGAGGCCATTGCATGAAGCTATGGAGGTAAAGCCTGGATTGCCTTGGAGAACCCACAATGTTGGAGATGCCAGAGTCATGGGATACCTGCCAAGGAGAGCTACTAACTGGTAGTGGAACCAGCCCAAGAGAAAAATGTGCTGCAGTCAACAAACTGAAAGGAGCCTTGACATCAACATGGAGACGCCGAGTTTGGAGTTTGCCTAGCTGGTTTTCAGTCTTGCTTTGGTGCAGTATTTCCTTACTGTGCTCCCTTCTCTGCGTTTTGGAATGGTAATATGTATCTTGTGCCATTATATGTTGGAAGTATACGATCTGCTTTGGTGCCTGTCCTGAATCTTGCTCTGTAGACCAGGCTGGCCTTGAACTCACAGAGATCCACCTGGCTCTGCCTCCCAGTGTTGGAATTAAAGGCGTGCGCCACTACCACCCAGCATGATTTTTTATTTTTATAGGTCTTTACAGTTAAGAGATTGCCATGTGTCTCAGAAGAGACTTTGAACTTTGAAATAAGTTTGAGGCTGTTATAGACTATGAAAACTTTTCAAGTTGGACTGAATGCACTTTTGCATTATGATATGGTTATAACCCTTTGGGGGCCAGGGAGTGGAATGTGGTGGTTTGAAAGAAAATGGCCCCCATAGGGAGTGGCACTATTAGGAGGCGTGGCCTTGTTGGAGCAAGTGTGTCACTGTAGGGGCAGGCTTTGAGGTCACCTTTGCTCAAGCTTTCCTCAGTGTCAGTTCAACTTCCTGTTGCCTGCAAGATGTAAGACACTTGGCTATTTCTCCAGCACCATGCCTGCCTGCACGCCGCCATGATCCCCACTGTGATGATAATGCACTGAACCTCTGAAACTGTAAGCAAGCCCCCTCAATTAAATGTTTTCCCTATAAGAGTTGCTGTGGTCATGGTGTCTGTTCACAGCAATAAAAACCCTAACTAAGACAGAGGCAGAAAGTGTATGAACAGCAGACAAGGCAGGTGTGAGGGTGAGTACCAGAGCCCAAAATGTATAGCGAGGTGGGGTTTGGGATGAGTGGAAGGGCGAAGTGGTCTGGATGGGGACTAGTACTTCAGGAGAATCTGGTCTGAGACCAGAATAGAGAATAGACAGAAGACAAAGCCAAGGGAAGATGTAGGGTGTAGACTAGGGCACAAGGATGAGGCTTGCAGTACTTATAGAAATGGGTTCAAGACACATTGTAGTGCTGAAGATCCCAGGACTTGTTTTCAGCAGCTGGTGGCCAAGAAGAGTTCCCAGTGGGTCTGGTGCAGAGGAATTCTGCTGAGCTCTGGTACCTGGTGAATATCTGGTAGAGATGGCCAAGAGGCAGCTGGGCACACGTGAGGCTGAAGCTCAGTAGTATTAGTTCATCACTACTGCAACTATCTCACTTGTGAAATCTTTGGCCCTCTAGAGGTGCCATTTCCTGCCCCTTGTGTCACGTTAGTGTGCCTTTTACACCAGAGCCTGTGAGCTTGTTATGGGGGACACTGTGACCCACTGACTGTGGGGCCTTAGAAGACTGCTGTATGACTCAGTGGGTCTGGAGCAGACCCCATAGAAGGTTCCCTAGGTTAGGGCAGGAGGCCTGCCTTCTTAGCCTCCCTCTGCTCCTACCAGCTGAAACTGTTGCCGTCCTGACAAGGGCCTGAGAGCTATGAACCCATTCTCTGCTGCTTTGTGCAAGCAGAGAAACAGTGTTCAGGCACCACCCTAGACCTCCAGGAATGCTTTGTGGCTCCACCTCTCCCCACCCCAGCACTTCTGCACTAACACCTGAAGGGGATGAGATACAGTCTTTGGACCACAGAATTGTCTAGAAATACAGTTCAGCCCTCCTGATCCCTAAGACTGTGGAGCTGAACTACTTCACAAAGCAGTTTGGGCTTGAAGTGCAGTGTTTGAGAAATGCGGGGGTGGGAGTGACATTTCTCAAGGACAGAAAAACTAAAATATGCAGGGTGTTGTCCAAAAGAAAAAAGGGACCAGAGTCCGGGAATGGGAAAGGAGAAAGAGAAAGAAGGTTCTGGATTAGTTCATTTAATCCTGAGTAAGGGTGACCCACTCCTGGGTCTTGTTGGTGCCTGACTCAGCTCCGAGCCCCAAGCCCCCTTCCCAGCTGCTGTTACCAAGTGCTGGCCTCCACCTCTTCCACAGCTGCCTGCACCCAGCTCTGTTGGACCTCCCCAGTGTCTCACAGCCCATCTGCGCCATGTTCCTGCCAAGAGTTTTATAACTTCATCGTGGGCTGGTTCCTCTTCAGACATTCCAGATGGTTGATGCTTTTCTGCAGTATCAAAATGCCCCATTAGACTGGGAACGACTTGCAAGTCCTTCCAGCCAGATGGACAAAGCAGCTGGGCATCTTTGCCCACCAGAAAGGGGGTCTCAATGTAGACACACTCTTCAAATGACCAGCACACAGAGAAGTATTTGCTGCCTCTGCTGACCCCACCCCCATGGACCTGTGAGCACAGCATGCTGTACCCGGATTCCTCTCCCCCAGCTCTTCATGCCTCTGTCTTGTCGTGCACCTTCACTGTCTGTTGTCTGCCCTCCCCCACACTCCCACCAGCATAGGTTCTTGTGTAGGGCAGTACTACGGTTCATTTCTCTTGGTCTCCCCACCTCCACTCTCGCAGTAACACTGTTGAATCCATTCTATATGTTTCCTATAGAAGCTGAGAGGGTAGAGCTCATGCTCTCAAGAACCTTAAAAAGATGCTAGGTCCAGGGCTTACAGTTAAAGGAGGCTCATGCTCTAGATGCTGGAGGCTGGGAGGCAAGTGAGGGATGTTTTTATTGTCTTTCAAAAATATTTCACTTGATTTTACTTGATATGTATGAATAGTCTGCCTGCATGTATGTCTGTGCACCACATGCATGCAGTGCCCTCAGAGGCCAGAAGAGGGCATTAGATCCTCTGGGACTGGGAGTTACAGGTAGTTAGCCACCTTGTGAGTGCTAAGAATTGAACTCCAGTCCTCGGCAAGAGCAATGAGTGCTCTAAGAGCTGGACCATCTCTAGCCAAGGGTGTTTTTAAAGAGTGGGTAAGGCATCTTCAGGAGCAACCCTGCTCTGCAATCAGCTTCAGATGGTTAAGGAATGAAAAGAGCATCTTCATGGCAGAGTAGATTGGTATTGTGGGGGTGGTGTCCAAAACGTATTGTCATTTGGAGGCCAGAAACTAAGTGATCCATGGTAGTTCTGGTAGATAGATGAAAATGGCACTAGTTACAATTATTTGTAAATTGAAAGAGAAAAATAATTCATTTGAATCAGTACTGATGCAGTGAGAGTTCTGAGCCCAATCACAAAGCGTTTGTTAAGTACTTCAAAAGATAACATTCTCTAGCTAGTAATCATTTACACATTTTTCTTTCACACAAAAAGAACTTGAGTTTGAATCCTGCCAAAGCACTCATTTCTCTAAGCCAGGAATAAGTCTTGGCCCAGCTGTCCTTGTCTGCAACAGGGATGAATGACGACACTGTCTGTGCCAAAAGATGACAAGGTTATTATGTATGCAAGTTAATATTCATAAAAGGATTCAGGGAGCCTTGAGCCCAGGCACGTTTTCCTTTCTTCCACAGTGGCTCTCCAACCTCACATTTGAATCACCAAGGAGACTTTTCAAAAAATTCCTATGAGTACTAGGACACAGGTGTGTGTGTGTGTGTGTGTGTGTGTGTGTGTGTGTGTGTGTGTGTGTGTGTGTGTGTGTGTGTGACTATAGATACGGTTGGATAATAACCCTTTTCTCATTTTACCCATCTAGAACTATTTCCAGGCACCTGGCCTCCTACCATGTCTGACCCCATTACACTGAATGTTGGGGGGAAGCTCTACACAACCTCACTGGCAACTCTGACCAGCTTCCCTGACTCCATGCTGGGCGCCATGTTCAGTGGGAAGATGCCCACCAAGAGGGACAGCCAAGGGAACTGTTTCATTGACCGTGATGGCAAAGTGTTCCGCTACATCCTCAACTTCCTGCGGACGTCCCACCTGGACCTGCCGGAGGACTTCCAGGAGATGGGCCTGCTCCGCAGGGAAGCTGACTTCTACCAGGTCCAGCCCCTGATTGAGGCCCTGCAGGAGAAGGAGGTAGAACTCTCCAAGGCAGAGAAGAATGCCATGCTCAACATCACGCTGAAGCAGCGTGTGCAGACAGTCCACTTCACCGTGCGGGAGGCACCACAGATCTACAGCCTGTCTTCCTCCAGCATGGAGGTGTTCAATGCCAACATCTTCAGCACATCCTGCCTCTTCCTCAAGCTCCTTGGCTCTAAGCTCTTCTACTGTTCCAATGGCAATCTGTCCTCTATCACCAGCCACTCGCAGGACCCCAACCACCTGACTCTTGACTGGGTGGCTAATGTGGAAGGCCTTCCAGAGGAAGAGTACACCAAGCAGAAACCTCAAAAGGCTGTGGGTGGTGCCCGCCAACAAGCAGATCAACAGCTTCCAGGTCTTTGTGGAGGAGGTACTGAAAATCGCTCTGAGTGATGGATTCTGCATTGATTCTTCCCATCCACACGCTCTGGACTTCATGAACAACAAGATCATTCGGTTAATCCGGTACAGGTAAAAAGACCCTAGCTACACTGGGGAAGGAGCCCCCAAGAAGCTCATGTCAGCCAAGGCTTTGAGGAGAGGGTCTCACCGGTGGCGCGAGGCAGGGAGCTATACTAATCTGTATTAATTGCACAGCAGGACTTGATTCCACATGATGAAGTCCACCTTCTGGAATCCACATGTCCTCTAAACAGAACCACCTTTTCTTGCCATTTTGAGCTGGCGATGGGTAGTTTATTATGACAAGTTAAAAGTCAGCTGATACATACAAGAGGAGCCCACAGGAGGACTCTGGCTGGGACAAAGGAGGGGCAGTTTTCTCATGGGTAATCACCATACCCCTAGTCAGTGCCTCACCCATCTCCAGAGAGAGCCCTGGCTGCCGAGGGGTAGGGTGGGAACAAGAGGCTTCTGTTAGTTTCCTAGGACATCACATGTACAGCAACTTCCCATCACACCTGCTTTGTTCTGGAGGATGCGTCCAGGTACCAGGACACCTTTGCCCAAAGGCAACCGTGGTTGGGTGGTTTGGAATGCAATATGTTCCCAGAACCCTTTGCCACTCCACTCAGGGAGAAAGTTGAGCTGTCCCGTGGCCTACAGGAGTGAGTGTCTAGGCTTCAGCAGGAAGGGGTGACCCTTCTGAAGAGGCTGAATTGAAGGATTCTTGGCTTCAGAAATTGGTGGTTTTCCCTGCAGAGATGTGATGTATTGGAGCCAAGATGATGAAGGACCCAGCCCGTCGCTTGACTTTCATGATCCTTTTCCCATGAATTGGAAGTATCACCCAAACCAGTCGGTTAAACCAATATGTTATGAACTCTCAGGGTTGGAAAATAATCCAGTAGTTTTTAGTTCTTCCCCTTCTTCTAGGACACCCCAGGACATTTGGGGATGAGTGCCTCTCCTTGAGTACCTCCAAGGGATCACTTATGCCACCTTGCATACCCCCTGGTGACAGAAAGCTCACTATTCTCAGGGCAGCTCTTGCCAAGGTTGAGCCATGCTGGTTGTTAGAAAGTCCTTTCAGTATTGACCCACAATCCTTTCTGCTGGGTCCATGTGCTAGGTCTTCCTTTTCACTCAGATGTGTGTCCTTGCTTTGACTAGACACTTTGATGATATCATTACTCAGAACTCAGATTCCCCTTACAATTTGTCTTTAGCAAGATTAGCTCCTTTCTCTCCTAAGCCAACCCTCTTTTATATGGCTTTGCCTTGTTCATGGCCCCCAGTTCATCAACCTTCCCCACCAGCAATGGCTCAGCATGCCTGATTGTGTCTGGCTGGAAGAAGACCGCTGACTGAGGAGATCCAGGGGTTTGGAAAATGGTCTTCGGCAAGGAGTACAGGAGTGCTCTGTACTACCACAGTGCCCCTGGAGCAGATTTCCAGCCCTAACACTTCTCTTAAGAAAGCAGCCTTCCCCATCACACTGTCTGGTCCTAACTACCTATGGGCCGCCCTGGGATACATTAAGGGCAAGAAACCCCAGACCACTACTTCCCAACAGGCGAGGTACCTTATGGACCTCTAAACTGCACATTGTGACTCATCCCTGGATTGACTATAGCTTCTTCGAGAGTCCCAGAATCTCCCCCACTGCGGACAAGCTCCAGACACAGCCAGGGAAGCCTGGAACAGGATCCGTGGGTGGATAGAGCAAAGGGCTTCCACATACCACATACCCTGTGAATGAGGAGTTTCCATAGGCATAGGCAAAACCTGGTCCCGAGGCACTAAAGGCCTTTCTCTCCCTACAGCAGGACTCAGAGGTTTCTCTGTGGCTGTCTTGAGCCACCATACCAGTAGTACTCTGGAAAGTTCTTCAGAGAACCAATCAGGACAACAGAAGCTGTGATCATAGCCAATTAAGTCAAGGGAGAAAAAAAACACCTCAGAAATCAACACTGCCCCCCCACACATTTTTTTCTGCATAAAACTGCATTCTCCATCTTTTTGGTGCTTCCTAATTCGATAGTTTGACCTTAGAGCAAGTACAGGACCTGTGAAGCCACTAACATACTATTTGACTATAAAAGTCACTCGCCTCACTGAGCCACCTCCATTTCTTCATCTGTGAAATGGGCATATAGTAATACATAACCCTACCTACCTCACAGGACTGTTGTGAGGATCAAACAAAATAATGTATGTGAGAATAAACGATAAATGACAGTTACTTTGTGTCTGCTTCCAGAGGGGGGAAATCTCCAGTCTTAAATCATATGGACCAGGTATGAATTGGCTCCCGTGCGTACTGGTAGATCCTTGACCATGTCACTGAGCTTCTGTGATTGTTTCCTCACTGGTTAACACCCCTGCCCCAGGCACCTTAAAGGAGTTGGTGGGAATTCCAGCTGGTCCTGGAACACAGCTCAGTGGATGCTCTCTCAGTGGGTAGTTATGGTGGACCACTGTGTGGGCAGAGTTAGCCAACAAGCTTAGAAATGGGCTCCTCACACTTGCTGTGGAGATGTGGGAAAGAGGTCAGTTCTTCCCACAAAGAACTTTGGGGATGGTGGAAAGCGGGTCAGCCATGGACAGAACATGCACGGAATGCACTGAGTGCAGGAGAGGCGTGAGGGCGGGGGGCCCTCCCAACAGCCACTGCGTGGGGGCGTGGTGGGGACAGGGGGTGCACTCAACTGTCTCTCCAGGCCCGCATCACAGGTGAGTTCAGCCAGCTGCCCAGCAGGAGATGGGAGGGAGGAGGAGCCCAGAGCAGTGTGGCTGGTGCCCGCTGCAGTGGAGCAGGAGCGCATGCGCGCGGGGCGGGGGGCGGGGAGGGGCTGTTCTGAGCCCCTCGCTCCCAGAGGGAGCTCACCCATAGTCAGCTTAGCTTCACTACTGCCGAGCTTCATCCCTGTCCGCTCTCGGCTCTCTGTTCCCACACATGCAGCAGCATATGGTCAGGAAAGGGTGCCGACGGGAACTCCAGTGCTCCTTGATGACCACTGCACGCGGCCTGCCCCTAGCAGGGTCCCTGCATGCTTGAAGGCCAGCAATGGCTGCCTCCTTAGGTACCATGCTGTGACCTGACACCCTCAGGACCACCAAATGATCCCTCCATTTCTAAGAAAGCCAAGCCTCGTGACCCTGTCCTGCCATCGGGTCCGTGCTCCCTGTGTAGAAGTGGCCATGGAGTCCCTTGCCTACGCCACAGTGTTCCACCTCAGTGCTGCCATCCCCACCATGTTTTTTATTAGTCACGATGTGGCCTGAATCAGAGCATTTATTAGAATTTACCCAATTCCAGCTGCCTTTTATGAATTGTTCCCAACAGGCTCTGTCAGTGGGGGTTAGCCAAGGTCTGCTTGTGGCCAGAGCACCACCCATCCCTTTCAGGACTGCAGTCTCTTCACACTGACCATCTGTGTCTGCCTAGGTGTCCCGGGGCTCAGGGCTGGTGGCAGTGGTTGGCAGGGAAACAAGGCCCTGTGATCATTTCCCAGAGCAAAAGGGGGGGGGGGGGGGGGGAGCCTTGATAACAAGCCTAGCAAAGGGAGAGACCAGGCTGCTCTCTAGGTCCTAAAGCTCCTAGCTTTAACAGCTCCATCTGCCCAGACAGCTGGGTGCCCTCAGTCTCCCTCAGTCACCTTTGGGTCAGTGTGGCAAAGGCCGAGCAGTAGAGGTCGCCTGGTGATACTCAAGCAGTCTAGAGACCCTGAGGAAAAAGGTTGGGCAGTGGAAGCCGGAGGATCTCTGAGCACCCACAACTCCCAGGTCCCACCTGAACCAAAGGGTGACCAGTCGGGCTTGGAGAGTGGTGCTGCCGGCCAGTCTCATGGGTCATGATCTGAACCCTGAGTGTCTGACCCTCGCCCCTGCCCCCAATTCCCAGAGCATTTCTAAGCCTCTGCTGCCATTTTCCAGTTAGCTGGTAGCCTAGAGTACTTCCAAGTCACTCTCTTTGTTATGCCAGGTCCCCCCTCACCCTGCCAAGGTCTAGGTTCCCTTTTACTGAGCTGGGTAAAGGCCCAGTTAAGCCCCATTTGAAAACCTCTGGGGATTGATCCAGCTAAAGAACAAAGGGTCCTCTCTCCCCAACCCCAGTGTTGTGTTGAATTTATGCAATAAGTGCCCTTTAATAACTCCTAGGCTACCCAGCTCCTTCGTATCCACAGTTTCCTTTCCAGAAGCCTAGGATATGTTGTGCTATTTCCCACTTCTGTCTGGTCTGCCCCTTCACCACATGAGCTCCACTTTCTTGACTCCACCAGACAGATGAGTCCCAACCCCTTTGAGCCACCCTATACCTCAGGGAGGTGTTTATCATCAGTTGTTCACCCACAGTGGGCCCTGTTAAGTAGCCACCCCTCTGGGGTCTTCACCAGTTCCCATGGCACAAGTGTGCTCAGGTGGTTGATTTCAAACCACCCATGTGGGGTCACTGATAAGCTGGGAAGAGAGGTGCACAGCGTTCTGGAGCCCAGAGTGAGATGTCTCCATCTCTGCCACTCGTTTGGCAGAGTGAAGGTGCTCTGCCTTGCTTTTTGTTGGTTGTTGTTGTTTTTGTTTTGTTTTGTTTGTTTGTTTTTCGAGACAAGGTTTCTCCATGTAGTTTTGGTGCCTGTCCTGGCTCTCACTCTGTAGACCAGGCTGGCCTCGAACTCACAGAGATCCGCCTGGCTCTACCTCTCGAGTGCTGGGATTAAAGGCATGCGCCACCACCGCCTGGCTCTGCCTTCCTCTTTAAATCAAGTCTACTCCAACTTTTTTCTGTAGCATAAAAAACAAAAATAAAAACAAAAACAAGTCACTCTCTCTATGCTGGCTAGTTTTATAACAACTTGACACAAGATAGAGTCATCTGAGAGGAGGAAACCTCAATGGAGAAAATGCCTCCATAAGACTGGGCTGTAGGGCATTTTCTTAATTAGTGATTGATATGGGAGGGCCCAGGCCATTGTGGGTGGTGCTTTCCCTGGGCTGGTGGTCCTGGGGTCTATACGAAAGCAGGCTGAGCAAGCCATGGGGAACAAGCCAGTAAGCAGCACTGGTCCATGGCCTCTGCATCAGCTCCTGACTCCAAGTTCCTGCTGTTTGAGGTCCTGTCCTGACTTCCTTTGATGATGAACAGTGATGTGGAAGTATAAGCTGTGAGACGAATGCTAAAACGTCTTATTATTAAAAAAAAAAAAAAACCCAGAGCCAGATATTGGGGTGAAAACTGAGAGATCAGAGAGCAAGCCACAGCCAACCTCACCTTACGAACTCCTCAGCCTCCAGAGAGAGCTACTTCCTGTATACTCACGCCTATATCCTTTCTGTGCTCTGCCATCTTCCTTTCTCCACCCAGCTACATCATTTCCTCTTTCCACCCAGCTCTATCACTTCCTGTCTATCTGTCCAGACCTCCAGACCTCTATGGTTAACTAGCACTGGGATTAAAGGCATGTGCCACCACTCCTGGCTCTGTTCCCAGTGTGGCCTTGAACTCACAGAGATCGGGATGAATCTCTGCCTCCTGAATGCTAGGATTAAAGGTGTGTGCTACCACTGCCTGACCTCTATGTTTAATATAGTGACTGGCTTTTTCCTCTGATCCCCAGATAAGCTTTATTGGGGTACACAAATAAAATATCACCACAGTAAGCCAAATAAACCCTTTCCTCCTCAAGTTGCTTTGCTCAAGGTGTTTCATCGAAGCAACAGTAACCCTGACTAAGACAAGTTCTTTGTAGGCAGGCATCAGCTTTCTAAGGGAAGACCTTTGAAAGGTACTCTGGTTGAAGGTAGAAACTCATCATTGGATCAGTGACCTTATAAAGGAAAATGTAGAGGATGCCCTTGCCCTTTCTATCACATGAGAGCACAGTGAAAAGATGGTCATGTATGAGCCAGGGAATGAGCAGCTAGCTATACTTTGGATGATAAATGTTTCCCAAAGGTCCATGAATTAAAGCCTTGCTTCCCAGGATGGAGCCTTTAAGAGATGAGTGGTGGGAGGTCCTTAGCTCACTGAAAATAATTGTGTGTCTATTTCCCTGTATCTGTCTATCTATCTTAGTTAGGGTTTTGATTACTGGGAAGAGACATTATGACCATTGCAAATCTTATAAAGGCAAACAATGAATTGGGGCTGGCTTATGGTTCAGAGGTTCAGTCCATTATCATGGTAGGAGGCATGGTGGTATGCAGGCAGACATGGTGCTGGAGAAGGAGCTGAGAGTTCTATATCTGAATCCACAGGCAGCAAGAAAAGACAGTGAGCCACTAGGCCTGGCTTGAGCTTCTGAAACCTCAAAGCCCACCCCCAGTGACACACTTCCTCTAACAAGGCCACGTCTACTCCAACAAGGCCATGCCTTCAAATAGTGTCACTCTCTACGAACCTACGGAGACCATTTTCATTCAAACCATCACACTACCTTCTCTTTCTTCCCGACTTGGGTGTAACTCCTTGCTCTGACACGTGCTCCTCCCATGATATATTACACTTACCACAGGCCCCACCCAAAAGGAAACCTTTTTTTGGAGACAAGAACTCGCTGTATAGCCCAGGTTGATCTCTAATTCAATAGAAGCCTAGACTTTCCTCCAAGTGACAATCCTCCTGCCTTACCATCCTAAGTGCCAGGATTACACAACTGTACCACCACATTCAGTGAAGAAACTCTATTATTGCTGGGGACTGAACCAGGGCTTTGCACATGCTAGCAAATGCTCTAGGCTGCATCCCTGACTACAAAATCAAATCTCTCTTCGTAAGAACCTACAACAGAGACTCTTATCATCACGGAAAGCTGATTTAATAATGCATAGTGTCTCAATAGGTACTTAATGTACTGTACCTTGTTCTTGGACTTAGCAGACTCCAAAACTATGAGAAATCAATTTCTATCATTTAGGGACTGTCTCAGGGTACTCAACAAGTACACACAAAGCCCTAGATTCTATCCTCAGCAGCAAAAATGTTTTTTTTCTACTATTTATAAACCATTCTGTTTATTATATTCTCCCAACCCAACTATGACATTTGTAAGCTCTGTTAAACAATATACCAGTCCCAGAGATGGGCTCTGTGAAATATAAAGTCCACATATCCATCCTTTGGGAAAGCTGCTGGGAAAGAGACACAAGTGAACAAGTATGGTGGCTGGTGCTATGGTGGCTCCAGGTAGCATGGACCTCACAGACAGGATGAGGGGAACCTACAGGGAATCACCAGATGTGACATTTGTTGGCTATTTTTGGCACAAAAGAAAAAAACATTATGTTGAAAGCAAACTTGTGACAGGCCACTTAAGATGGAGAGGAATGAGAGCTGCCTTTAAGTCAAACAGAGGAAGTCTGGCCCCCGGCTCTGCCACACACCCTGATCCAGCAGCGCTTGTTCCGTCTCGATGCCTGTGTGTAGCAAACACGAATGAAAATCCCTACGGTCAGGAGGCTGAGGCAGGAAGGTCATGAATCTGAGGCCAGCCTGTGCTATATAGTAAGAACTCAAAAAGAAAAAACCTTTGTCTTACCTACCTCAGACAGTGATGCTAGACCTAGAGGAGAAAGGGCCACAGAGTGTGCAGCTGCCCTCTTCTGCCCTCTTTAGTCTTCTCTCCATGATGGGCAGAGCTTTCTTGAAACCGAGGCATCTCTAGCCCTACACCTCAGCACACTGACCCCCGCTGTGGGAGGTCCTCAGTCCGCATTGGTTGAATGAGTGAATAAATTCCACGGCCTGATCCATGAGAACTTGCCTAGTTCACAGCCAGGGAAGGGGGAGCTCAGGCCAGGCTCCGGGACCCCTGACACCCACTCCCCTCTCCCGTACACTATGTGTACATGCAAAGCCCTCTTCATGCTTGGAAGGCTTTCTCTTTTCAACCCCTTGGTCAGTGAGCAGCAGCTTTGAAACAAGAACTCAGACAAGCCGTAGGTTCATTTCACAGGGCCCACTGAAACTCAAGTGGGGCATAAGCAGTGTTTTTTCTTTCTTTCCCAGCCACAGATTTGGATAGTGCTGCCAGTGATGATCTTCAGTAAACCTGACCCTTCCCCACTCTACTCCTCTGCTGAAACCTGATATTGAATAGCATCAGAATCTTAGGCTCCAGCCAAATATCCCAACCTGCTCTCCCCAGTAGATCTTGCTGCCAAGACCCAGAAAACTGGATATATTATCTTTCATCAATACTAATACATATATTTTTTCAAATCAGAATAAAACTTATCCATTAATAGTCTAATTGTCAGTTTCTATTCTTTTTTTTTCTTTCTTTTTTTTTTTTTTTTTTGGTTTTTCGAGACAGGGTTTCTCTGTGTAGCTTTGCACCTTTCCTGGGACTCACTTGGTAGCCCAGGCTGACCTCGAACTCACAGAGATCTGCCTGCCTCTGCCTCCCGAGTGCTGGGATTAAAGGCGTGCGCCACCACCGCCCAGCTCAGTTTCTATTCTTATATGGTAGAACATAAAATAAACGTGTGTCTTGAAGTTACTGCAGATGAAGTGAAATCCAGCATGGACTAGCTAGATCACAGTCACTACAAGTCTGTGCACAGTTTCCCTAGTGGTTTAGGCTTACTTCCTTCTAAATTCTGTGCCTTACCACTATTCACTCTCCCACCTGGGCCATGAAGCTGACTGACTGTGAGCCATGCAGAGGCCTTCAGGAAAAACCAGACTTACTGATACCTTATTTGAGGGCTCCAAGGCTCCAGAAAAGTAAGAAAATTGCCTGCTGTTTTTTAAGCCACCCAGCCTTAACTACCTTGTCATAGAATCCCTATAAGCAGAGGGTAAAGGAGGTAAGAGGCTGAGGTAGAATCGTGCACCCCAGTTGTCTGTGTTATAAACCAGACCCAGGACCGAGGACCCAGGACCCAGGACCCAGGACCAGCAAGGCAGAGCCAAAAAAGACATACCCAGAGCTTCTGTTAATACTCTAGAGCCTGATAAAATCTGTCATGCTTTTTACTTTGCTCTAGAGACTTTCTTGCTGGGCATGGTGGTGCACGTCTTTAGTTCCAGCACTTGGGAGGCAGAGGCAGGCAGATCCCTATGACTTTGAGGCCAGCCTGGTCTACAGAGTGAGCTCCAGGATGGCCAGGGCTACACAGAGAAGCTCTGTCTTAATTTTTTTCCTTTAAATCCAGACAAACCAGAAAACACTTCCTCTCCAAAGGAAAAAGGAAGGAGAATCTGTTTGGTGAATTTTGTCCAAGTTGACTCAGTGCCCTGCTGGCCCGATCCCCAGCTTGAGTCTGGAGTGTTTTATTCTCATGTTTTTGAGGACTGGGTCAGCAAAATACATCTCAGGATTGTTTGTCTGTTTTTCCCTGTTGCCTCACAACTCCAGACAAGATTGCCAAAGCTCATTCTCCCACCAGCACTCTCCAGAAATCCTCGTGGGGATAAAATGCCAGGATTAATTAAGAGGCTCAAAGATGCTCATAGGCTTTTCCAAATGGCCCGTACCCATGAGGTGGTATGAACGACAGGAGTCCCAGGATCTAGCCTTGGCTCTCTCTCACTGCCTGTGTAATGTGGACCCGTTGTTTTGCCTCTCTGGACTTGTATCTGAGGGGGAAGCGATGGGATCAGTCATTCACCCAAAGATCTAAACCGGCCCCTCCCCATTCAAGCCCTGTGCTGAGTGCTGGGGAGACTGAGGCATGAGCCTAGTAGATTGTCTGTTTCAGAAAAATCCTAGACCAAGGTTGAGAGCAACCAGTAAAGAAAACAAGGCAGAGAGAAGAGCAACCCCCCTTTCCTGACTGGAGAGCTAGGTGGGGTCAGGAGGGCTGTACCTGAACTGAACTTTAAGGGGAGAGGGGAGCTTGCTAGAGCCAGAAACTGAGGGAAGACATTCCAGGAGGGAGAGGCTCTTGAAAGAAGAACAAAGCCAAGTTTGCCACAGTTATGGGAGAGCAGTGCCCAGAGAGGACAGGGGTCTGGGCAAACCACCTACTTCTAGACCGTCCTCACAGAGTAAGGTCTCATTAGCCTAGAATACCCCGTGGGAAGACTTCCTGCCTACCCTGTGCCATGTGTGGGTCAAAAGCGTCGTCCACCCTCACCCAAAACTCCAGAAAGAGGCCCAGAGACACAGCTAGTCTTCCACATGCCTCCCTCCCTCAGGCATACATTTCCCATTGATGTTCTCTCTTGGACTCTCAGAATCATCACACAGAATCACCATCACCTCCTCTTAAAGGGAAGCCTCATCTGCCCACAAGGAAGCGACCTTACCTTCTGGCCTCATAGATGCAGTCCTTTGGGATAATACATGGTACACTACCATGATATATTTTCCCTGCCTTTTAAATTTTTATTCTTTGACAACTTTATCCATGTATCTCCCCATGGCCCTCTCTCATCTCTCTCCATTGAAACCTTTCCTCTTCCCAACAAGCCCCTCCTACCTTGATGCATTTAGTTGTTTTGGACCCATTAAGCTTAACTGTGGTTGCCTGCATGAGCATGAATGGGGCTTATTTACTGGAATTTGGGCAACTTATCGGAGGCAGCACCACTAAGGAAAATAACAGCCTCTCCCACCTAACTTCTTTCAGTATTAGCACAAATTTTAACAAGCTAGTTGACCACACTCTCCTCAAAAACATACATGCGTTTATATTTATCATATTCCCTTGCTTCCTTAGAGCAACTATGGTCATATGACCGAAGAATGACATGATGGAGCTTTCAAGGTGGTTCAGCAGGTGAAGGCATCTGCTGCCAAGCCTGATGATCTGAGTTCTATTCCTGAGAAGAGAACTGACTCCAGCAAGTTGTACACTGATCTCCACACATTTGCCATAGCATCTACTGTGCGGGGCCATCCCACCCCCACTTTTCCCCAGAGTACTTTTGAGTAAGAGCTGCAGGAAATATTAGATAGAAGTATAGAGGGGAGAGAAACAGAAAATACAGAATAGCCTCAGGAGGGCCTGGATCCTCATCCATCAGGCCCTGACTGTCTCTGCCCAAGGGTTTTTAAAGGAATGCCAAGGGGTGGAGCAGAAGACTTTCCCCCAGCACAGCCAAGTGCAGACCATCTCAGAAGCCTGGTACTCAGGCCCATGGTCCAATCATCCTCTTTATGCAGGCCTGCTGGGTAAAGTCACTAGGAAACCTAAATGGGCTCCAACAATACACACACACACACACACACACACACACACACACACACACACGATCAATACTTACATACATACATACATACATACATACATAGATGATAGATGTCAAACTTTTCTGAGAAATGTCCCTACTTACAGAATATGACTCTCTTCATCCCTCCTTCTTTCTACTACCAGATGTCAGGTGTGTGGCATGAGTGTCATCAGAGACCACAATATGAAAAATGCATACTCGGGATAGTGAAGAGGAATCTGTGTTGCTGACATCATGGCATGCTGGACCATAGCTACATCTACACATTCTTCAATGAGAGAGAATAAATACTGTCTTAGTAAGTTTGGGCTGCTCTAATAAAAATAGCATAGATTAAGTAACTTAAGCAATACATGCTTATTTCTCATAGTTCTGGGTGCTGACAGATGTGTGGTATCTGGTGAGGTCTCACTTTGGGTCTGCATACACCACCCATCCACTAATCTCATCATGCAGGTTCCACTCTCACTACCTAACTACATCCCAAAGGCCTCATTACCATGTAGATTAAGTCTTAACAGGAATTTTGACCTAGGGTGCAAACTTTCAGTCCATGGCTTCGTAGTAATGAAGGGGTGGACCTTGGAATAGTGTGTCATCTTGCAATACAAGACTGGAGAGGGGATATTTGAGACATAGACAGTTTCATTAAATTCATTAAAATTCAATTAAATTCATTCAAAGGGCTGAGGCAGGAGGAGGCCATTATGTGCTTCAGTAGTGACTCCCAGCCTAGCCTGAGCTACAAAGTGAGACCTGTCACAAATAACAATAATAGTCATAGTAATAAATAATAAGATGCTGACGATGGAGAAGAAGGGAAGGAGGGAAAGAAGAAGATGATGATCCTGCCAAGCTCAACAGCGGATGTCCAGTGCTTGCTCCTCTGTTCCATAAAGTGTGAAATCTAGAACCAAGTACAATACATGGCTCCTCCTTAGAATATTCTAAAGACTCCAGGTCCAAGGCTTCTCAAAAGAGACTCCTATGTTTTCATTGCACAGAAATTGCTGTTGTACCCCATCCCTACACTTCAATGTCACCATAAATGCCAGTGCCATTGTTGACCCCATTCAAGCCAGGACTACTGGTCGTGCTTCACAGCGGGATAACTTCCTGCTTTTACCCCTGACTCTTTTCTACCTTGTGGGCCCCTAAGGCCCCAGCACTATCTCCTAGCTGGGCCCAGGAAAGTAAAAGACATTTGTACATTAACTTCATTCATTCCAATGTGTCAAATCATCCTGATTCTTCAAGATCTAGTTCAGATAGTCAGTCCCTCCTCCCAACACTTTTTTCCCTTGCATCTCTCGCTGGGCCCTCTTGTTATTATTAATGATATTAATAACAATAATTCACTAGGCCATTGTAAATAGACAGGTACCATGCTAAGTTATATATGAACATAATCATTCAATTGACTCTTGTTTTTTAAAGATTTATTTATTTATTATGTACACAGAAGAGGGCGCCAGACCTCATTACAGATGGTTGTGAGCCACCATGTGGGTGCTGGAAATTGAACTCAGGACCTCTGGAAGAGCGATCAGTGCTCTTCTTAACCTCTGAGCCATCTCTCCAACCCCTCAGTTGACTCTTACAATGACCTTCTGAGACAGATGTTAGCACAAGCAATCTACGGCTGAGAAAGTTGAAGCAAGGAGGGGATATTTGAGACGTAGACAGATTCATTAAAATATATCACACACCAAGGTCAGAGAGCTGGCGAGTACCTGAATCAGGATTTGAGCCCAGGTACAGCCTAGCATTATCCATGGGCAGTGAGCACTCAGGTCCTGACACTCTGAGGCTCCCTCCTGGAAGGACTCTGAGTGTGGAATCCACTCTAGCTCCAGCCTTCTAGTGTCCTGGGATCATCAGGAATGGCAAGGTGCCATGGCTCCTCACTGGCTCTCTAGGAAGTACCACCAAGGCCTTTGCTGTTGACTTTTTTTCTAAAAGCAAGTCCTCCCCCACCCCAGATCTTTATGCATCTTTAGAATTCCTGGACTTGGCTTCTGAATATTCTTTGCTGGAGCAAGTCAGCAATTTGTGGTTTCCCGGCAAGGACTCTGTGCTCTATTATAGAACTTGGCTTGTCTGCATTTCCATTATGAGGCAGGGCACCAGCCTGGGTCTCAATTACCCAGGTGACCTGAAGCTATTCTGGTTGAGTCCTGTGGTTAGGTCACCTGCCCCAAGCCCTCAGAGTACGACCCACAGGATAGAACAGAAGATCCAGCCCCACTATCAAATGGATAAAACCAAACAAATCTGTAATTCTTACCCAGAAAAAAAAGACTGTTATGATGGGGAGTTTTATGTGTTCTTCTGGTAGTTCAAAGGAGAACAAGTAGGTTTAAATCCAAAGTGTCAGTGTGATGGGGTGAAGCAAGCACTGTGGGCAGGTAGCAGATCCTTTCATGCAACACTTGCACTTCAGATAAATTTATCTTACAGATATCCTTGCACATTGTGATGTGTGCACAAATATATTTGTTCTGTTAGTTTCATTACTTGTGTGTGCATACATGAACTTGTGTGTATACATGATGTATGTGTGGAGGCCAGAGGTCAATGTTGGCTATCTCCCTCAGTGGCTTCTTCACATTTATTTGTTTCTTTATCTGCTTAATTTTATTTGAGGGTGGTTAAATGGCTTAGTCACTAACCAGGAAACTTGGTAACCTGAGTTTGATCCCCAGAACCCACAGGACAGGAGGAGAAAACTGAATCCCACGGGTTGACTTCTGACCACCATACATGCACTTGGCATAACCGTGCACACACATACATTAATTAACTAACTAATTAATCAGTGTGAAAATATTAATTACTTTTATCTTTTATCCCCAGCCCACCCCTGGTTTGTGTGTGTGTGTGTGTGTGTGTGTGTGTGTGTGTGTGTGTGTGTGTGAGAGAGAGAGAGAGAGAGACAGAGACAGAGACAGAGACAGAGACAGAGAACATGTAGATAAAAGGAAACAATGATTACTTCTCAGGAAAAAGTCTGAACTAAGAAGATTAACATACCGTTAATTACCATCTAGAACTAGTTTGACTTATATTATGTTAATTTTCTAGACATGGTACACGTATAGCTACTAAGGATGCAGAAGCAGGAAGGCTGTTTTAGTTCAGGGACTTGAGCTAGCCTGGACAACATAAAAAGATCCCATATCTTAAAAATACAGGCGGCTGGCCAGGGACATGCTTAGCAGGCCTGACAACCTGAGTTCAGATCTCTGGAACCTGTGTGAAAAAAGCCAGATACAGTAGAATACGTCTGCAACCCAGCAATCCCATGAAAACAGAGGCTGACTCCTAAGGTGGTTCTCTGAATCCACGCACACTCCAGCACACGCATGTGCACACACACACACACACACACACACACACACACACACACACAATGAAATTAATTAATTAATTAATTGAATATTAGCTCTAAATATATATAAGGGCTCAGCGGGTAAAGGCATTTGTCACACAAACCTGGTGACCTAAGTTCAATCTATAGAATCATGTAAAGGTGGAAGAAGAGAGGTGATTCCACAAAGTTGTCATCTGACCTCTATCACACACTGTGGCACATATGATTATCATGTACACCCACAATAATGATCCTTATTTGTTGCACGAATCCTAAGTGGTCTTATAATAAAAACCCAGAGCCAGATATTGGGGTAAGTGCTGAAAGATCAGAAGAAACAAGCCACAGCCACTTCTCACCTCACCAACTCCTCAGCAGAAAAGAGAAGATCCTGTCTCCATGAATCCTCCGACTGATTGCCTCTGAGTCCTCAGCAGAAAAGGCCTAATTCTTGTCTCCTCCAGCCTCATGTTCCTTTCTCTGCCCAGTCATATCATTTGCTGTCTCAACCTTCTTGGTGCTGGGATTAGAGGTGTGTGATCCCAAATGCTGGGATTAAAGGTGTGTGTCACCACTGCCTGGCTGTTTCTCTTTTAAACTGGATTAATCTCGTGTAGCCCAGTGAGGCCTTGAATCTACAGAAATCCAGATGGATCTCTGCCTCTGCCTCCCCAGTGCTAGGGTTAAAGGTGTGTGCCACCACTGCCTGACCTCTGTGGCTAACTCTGTGGCTGGCTCTGTCCTCTGATCTTCAGGCAAGTTTTATTAGAGTACAACAAAATATCACCACAATTATTAGAATAAATTACAATAAAAATACAGGGCCAGTGAGGCATCTCTGAGCAAAAGTACTTGCTGTCAGCCTGATGACTCCGACCCTTTGAAACACACATTGAAGTGGAAGTGAAGAACTGTGAGAAATTCTCCTCTGATCTTCACAGGGTGCTGGGGTATGTGTGTGTTCACATACGCACAACACGCATGTACACACAGAAATAGTAATTTCTTTTTTCTAAATACTGTCTTAGGTAGTGTTTCTATTGCTGTGATAATAACACCATTGACCAAAATCAACTTGGGGAAGAAAGAGTCACCTTCCAGTTTGTAGTACATCGTTCAGGGAGGTCAGGTCAGGAATCTGGAAGCAGGAGCAGATGCAGAGGCCACAGAGGATCCCTGCTCACTGGTTTGCTCTCCATGGCTTGCTCAGCCTGCTTTCTTATACACCCCAGGGCCATATGCCTAGGGATGGCACCACCCACAATGGGCTGGGCCCTCCCACATCAACCATCAGTTAAGATAATGCACTCCAGATTTGCCTGTATCTGAAGAGAAAGAGTGGAGGAGGAAGGAATGGGGCAAACAGGGGAGGTGGGGAGGGGCTGGGAAGAGGAGAGGGAGGGGAAGCTTTGATTAGGATGTAAAAACAAGAAAATAAATGAAACACACACACACCAAAACAAAACAAACAAAAAAACCCACCTGGGACTATAGCTCAATTGATAGCATGCCTGCCTAACATTCTGGAAGCCCTGGGTTCAATCCCTGGCACCAAATAAAGTGGGCATGGTGGTACACGCCTTAAATCCTAGCACTTGGGAGGTGGAGGCAGGAGATTCTGAAATTTAAGACTGAATTGATTCATACAAAAAAAAAAAAAAAACCATTCAGCACAGTGCACAGAGTAAGTGTAAGGGAAACATTTTTTGTTTGGTTTGGTTTTTTATTTTGGTTTTTGTGAAACAGGATTTTACTCTGAAGTCCAGGCTGGTCTAGAATTTACTATGTAGCCTAGGTGTGCCTTGGACTTGTGGCAATCCTCCTGCCTCAGCATCCTAAGTGCCAGGATTACAGCTATGAGTCATCATGCCTGGCAAGTTAAACATTTATACGACTATGTTTTCAAAAAATGTTGCTGTCTAACTTGGAAGCAGAAAGCTAAACAGAAATCTAGTAAGAATTATAGTTTGGATATGAAGAGGAGAAAAGAGGGATTAAAGAATGGAGTGAGAGAGCAGACAGCTGGAGATGCTGAGGAAACACTAGGCTAACACGAATTCTGAGCGAGAGAGCTTGCCAATAATAATAGCAATAATAGCTAACAGTTATGTGTGCTTACTATATGCTGGGGGATCCTGGATGTTCCTGTCTGTTTACACATTTCACAACACAGTACTGAGAGATACATACTGACTTTTTCCACCTTATAAAGAAACAGAATTATGAAGAGGCTAAACTATTTGCCCAATATCTGACAACTACTTATTGGGCTAAGTCTTCCTTTTAAAATATATTTTTAGATTTACTTATTTTATGAGTGATTGCCTGCACACACACACACACACACACACACACACACACACACACACACACATATGTCCATGTACATGACTGATGTTCTTGGAGGTCAAAAGAAGGTGTTGGATCTCCTGGAACTGGAGTTACGATGGTTGTGAGTCACCATGTAGGTGCTGAGAATGGAACCTGAGTCTTAGAGCAAAAAGCACTCTTAACCTCTGAGCCATCTCTCCACACACACACCCCAGTCTTCTGTTGTGTGATATTTTGGTTGCATTCTGATAATAAAGTTTGTTTTGAATCAGAGCGCAGGGCTAGCCGCTAGTTGACCAGAATTAACCATAAAGGTTTTTGGAGGACTGAGGAAGGGCTTAGAGAGGTTCTCAACCCTTACAAAAGAGGAAGTGGCTGGTTGCTTCTCTGTTTTTCTGATCATTCAGGCTTTTACCCTGATATCAGACTCCTGATTTTTTATTGATAAGGAATAATTGGATAAACACTTCCGTCTTCATTTTTGATAACTATGCTGTATTGTGAAAGGCAATCTGGGGAAGGAAAAACCCTCAAGAGTTAAGGAAATCATTCCAAGGGGAGTCAGGATGTCTGCAGAAAGACAGGCCAGCATGTTTTGCTTTTGAACACCCACACTATGCCAAGAGCTGCTTGCTGTTAGTGTGGTAGATATCATTTAATGCTTAGAGTTATCAAACTCTAAGCAACAAGGACCATCAACTAGATGATGAATTTGGATTACAGAAGCCAAATGATAAAAGGACTTCTAGCCCAAGTCCATTTCACAATGGTTCAATATGTTCTCGACCCACCCTGCAGCTAGTCCTTCAGTTTCTGAGAGGAAAGATTGGTGGAAATACATTTGGCAGACACCAGAACCTTCACATCGGCTTCCTGACCTGAGAAGTTACAACCTTTTGTTGTAGAAAAAGTCAAGTGTAAACCTTGATGCTCCATAACCCCACAGAAGCCAAGACAGTACATTAGAAGCAATACCACATCTCAGAGGGAACACCATCAAACACAATTTCTGTGTATCTCCATGAAATCTGGACACTACAGAAACCAGACTCGGGAAAATGATGGTGGACTACCATAAAATTAACTGAGTTGTAACCATGACTGTAACTACCATGCTGGGTGGAGATTTTTAATGCGTCCTCTGGCACTTGAGATATGGTTACTGATCTGACAGATGTGTTGTAGCTCTCCATCAGTACAGAGGATCTAACAAAAGCAGTTGACTTTTCTCTAGAAGGAATCTCTCTCTTTCTTTCTCTTTCTCTCTCTCTCCTTCTCCCTCCTTCTATGGGACCTTTATCATCTTTGGACTCCAGAGAATATCAGTGTTTGCCTATTAGAAAAATAGGGAGCTGGCAGAACTCAGGAGACAGAGGCAGGCAAATCTTTGTGAGTCTGAGGCCAGCCTGGTCTACAAAGCAAGTTCCAGGCCAGCCAGGGTTACCTGGAGAAATCCAGTCTTGAAACCCCACCCCTTGCCAAAAAAAGAATGAAAGGTATGGGATATGGTAGTGGTCCTGGCAAATAGAAAAGAGTAAGTTCAAATAATGACTGAATATTCCAGCGAACAGGAGAAAATTTCCACAACCACCTAGAGGTTTGCCACATGGCAGAAATTTCTAGGACTTGAGTAGTCTAGAACCCACAGAATACCCCTCCTAAGGTGAAAGGCACGTTGTGCATTGGCATTGCAATCATCGGAGGAAGAGCAGTGCTTGGTGGATTCTCAAGACTGGATAGAATAGATGGACTTGATCCATCCATCTAATGACTTGAAAGGCTGTCAGGTTTGAGACTCAGAGCAAGTTCAGTCTGTACTATGAAGGACACTCAGGCACACGACCCAGAGCTGCGGGACAAAAGGATGCTGTACAACAGCTCTGGAGAACTATGAAAGGAGAGCAGCAGTCTTGTAAGTTCTAGAGCAAGATCTGGCCTCCGTGCGAGAGACTAACTCAGCAGCTGAAAGCAGATGTTGGAATACCACAGGGTTCTGGTGGAGAGTGACGGCTTGACCACAACCATGTCTGGTAGGCTTTTACCTACCAAAAATATATCCAAAAAGACACCCATGTCCTAAATCTCCTAGTATATAGAAATGTTCCCTTACGCAGTAAAGATATTTTACAGCTGTGATCAAGTAATAGATTTTGTGCTCCACCACACACCTCCCCAGTGCTGAGGTTTACAGATGTGCTCCACCACACACCTCCCCAGTGCTGGGATTACAGATGTGCTCCACCACACACCTCCCCAGTGCTGAGGTTTACAGATGTGCTCCACCACACACCTCCCCGGTGCTGAGGTTTACAGATGTGCTCCACCACACACCTCCTCGGTGCTGAGGTTTACAGATGTGCTCCACCACACACCTCCCCAGTGCTGGGACTACAAGAGAACATCAAACCAGTGGTTAAGCTACAGATCTAAAAATGGGAAATTTTTACTGGATTATTCTCATGAGTCCTAAATGTAATCTTGTGTATCATTCTTAAATTTTGCCTTATTACATAGCCCAAATTGAGCACAAAAATCACCTTTTAGCCCAAGCTGGCCTCCAATGTGTGATCCTCCTGCCTCAACCTCCTGAGTGCTGGGATTACAAGTGTGTTCCACCACACCTAGCTTATACAAAAGAAAAGCTGCAGGAGATTGAACATATGTAAAAGGGAAGACAAAGCGAGTGTGGCAGTTTGAATGAGCATGTACTCCATAGACTCAGGTGCATGAACATGTAGTCCCCAGCTGGTGGCACTGTTTGGGTGGGTTTAGGAGTTGCTGAAGGAAGTGTGTCACTGTGTGCAGGCTTTGCGGTTTCAAAGTCTGGTGCCATTCCCAATGCATTGTTTCTACTTCCAGCTTCCAGTTCCAAAGGCGAGCTCTTAGCTTCTGTTCCTGTCACCATGCCTGCCACTTGTTGCCATCATGGACTCTTAAATCCTCTAGAACTGTAACCATAAATAAATTCTTCCTTCTATAAGTTGCTTTGGTCACGGTCCTAACACAGGAATACGGTGACCTTGAAACAGAGATTGGAGTGACGTAGCCACAAGCCAAGAAACACTGGCAGCCACCAGGAGCCGGAAAAGGCAGAAATAGATTCTCTTCTATGAGCTTTCAGGGGGAATGTAGCCCTAGTGACACCTCGATTTCAGCCCAGTTGTAATGAGTTTAAACTCTGACTCCCAGAACAAGGAGATCACGTTGCAGTGTTTCAACCCACCAAAGTTGTGGTAATTTGTTCTAGAAACCATTAATCAACTATACATGGAGTTAGTACACACCTGTACCTACCCATTATGGGTATTTTATCAGCTCCACCAAGCCATGAAGACGACAACAACAATCTACTGTATGATGGAAACAGGACATTTGAGACTGAACATAAACAGGTACATAAAGCACCAAGATACAAACATTTGACCTAGAAGACTCCCCTGTTACCCACTTCCGCTGCACTGAGACCTCTTCCTCCACTCATACCTATGGCCTGGGGGGTGGGGGGAGATAGAGACTATCCAATAAAAACTACTATTAAAGAAGAAAAAAAATGTCTGCCCAGTGAGATTGCTTAGCAGATAAAATGGCTTGTTGCACAAGCCTGATGATAGGAGTTCCATCTAGAGAAGTCACAACGTGGAAAGAGAGAACCAAATCCTGAAAGTTGTCCTCTGACCTCCACATGCACGCCATGGAATGACTGTGTGCCTGCACACACATCAAACACACACACACACACACACACACACACACACACACACACACACCAAAAAAAACTTTTCTTAGTTAGAAGAGAAAACTCAAATCTACTTCACAGATAGGATGCTGCAATTTTAGGTATTAATCAAAAATGGAGGTGCTGGAACTACCACACAGTAGACTGCTTGCCTATATGCACAATCCCTGGGTTCAGTCTCCAACACTGCATAAAACTGGACATATGGTGGCACAAGCCTGTAACCCCGGTGCTTAGAAGGTAAAGACAGGAGGGTCAAAAGTTCAAGGTCATTCTCAGTTATATTGCAAGTTTGAGGTCAGGCTCTGACACATGAAACCCTGTCTCAAAACAAAATAAAACCATCAAAAACTAGACAGCTGCTTCCTGACTCCATATCTTTAAAAGATAACAGATAAGTGAAATCTTTGCAGTGAGTGAGAGCTCTTGGCTATTTGCTCCACAAGGGAAGAAAAGCAGCTTGGAGTTTATACACAGCCTCTTGAGCAATAGCGAATGCCTGGCAGGCTAGTCAGAGACTGAAAAGAAGAAGCAGAGATCAGTGGTGAAGGTCTACAATCCCAGCCACTCAGGTAGCTAAGGCAGGAGAATCACAAGCCTCAGACCTACCTGAACCATGAAATGTGTCCCAGGCCAACCTGGGAAGTCTAGTGAAACTTGGAACACTCGGGGTACAGCTCAGTGGTAAAACATTTGCCTGACATCTGTGAGGCCCCAGACTGCAGCACCACAAAAGCAAAAAATAAAAAACCACTAATGTCAGAAGATTGAACCAAAGAGATTCGGACTAGAGGAGTCTCGAATCTGTGTCGGCTGCTATGTGGGTCCTACTAGCCCAGGTCAACACCCACAAGAAAGTACTTGCCATAGAGGAGACACTCAAGAACCAGAAGATGATTCATCCTGATGGTCAGTCAGCCGGTGTCCTTAGCTACCCCAGAGTTGACACAACAGACCCAGGAACTGAGTGGCTATGGTTGCCATATGAGCTCAACAAGATGGGCTGCCTCTTACACAAGCTGGCCAGCAGAAAACACCAGTTATCAGGGAAACGAGTCACCTCTTTAAGAGCAGGCTGATGACACGAGAGCCCCTCAGTTTGGAGGAAGCAGTGAAATGATGCTGATTCTGGATAGAAGTCATCCTTCCTAGCCCTCAGTTGTTTAATCCATTATGGTGATGCCATGAACTAGGAACTTAAGGAAGAGAGAATGAAACAGGGTGAGCAAACACAGGATGAGCTAGGTGTCATCCACCACAAAGAAGAGATGATTGTGCAAACATGTTAGCAAGGATACCGAAATTGAAGTCCTGGTACCAAAAGAACGTGCAAGAAAGGAACTGAAAAACAACTTTTGTCACTCAAAGTGCTCTGTCTCTGTCTCTATCTCTCTCTGTCTCTGTCTCTCTCTGTCTCTGTCTCTCTGTCTCTCTCTGTGTGTGTGTGTGTGTGTGTGTGTGTGTGTGTGTGTGTGTGTGTGTGTTGTGAGACCAGAGTCTCGCCTAATAGCCCAGGCTGGACTAGAACACTTGGTGATCCCTCTTCTTTCTCCCCAGTGCTGGGGAGCTACTACACCACAAATATTTTTTATATAGGCCAGGCTGACTGAATTCTCAGTCCTCCTGCTTTGGCCTGCTCAGCGTTAGGCTCACAGGTGTGGACCATCGTGGCTGGTTCCAAACTCAAATTCTAGTTATTGGCACAGTGGCTTAGTCATAAATGAGCTGGGGATGAGTGAAAGGAGATGAGCTGGACCTTCCACCACCTTGCCCCTTTGGACTCAAGAGTACCCTGCATTACTTACTTTTCTTGTTGTTATTGTTGTAGGGTATCCGCCAGAGAAGACTACTTGGACAAGGGTTTAGGCCAATAGAAAGTCTTTATTAGCTGGCTGGTGACTGGAATACCGATGTAGCCTGAGCCTTTCTCAGGGTGTACTTTTAAGCACAAAAACCATATCCTCTATTGACATGGTAAGAACCATTAGCCAGAAGCAGAATTACAGAAGCCAAAAAGCAAAGTAAGTACATTTAGAGACTTTCCCAGAACTGTGGACTTTGATGAATTGGGTCTTTGTTTTCATTTTTTGGCCGGTGGTGCTGTCTGTGTGCCAAGTTTTATGGCCTGAATGGTACTTCCACCATGGAAGTGCCAAGTTAAGTTGTGCTAAGGTATGGGGGGGGACTACTGAGACGTGGGAGCTGTTATAGCTGTGACCAAATGCCTGGCAAGAGGCAACCTAAGGAAGGAAAGGCTTACTTTGGATCACAGTTTGAGGGTACACAGTCCATCGCGGTAAGGAAGGCTTGGCAGCAGGTATTCAAGGTAGCTGGTCAAGTTCATCCACAGCCAAGAAACAGAGAAAGATAAATGCTGATGTTCAGCACACTTTCTCTTTCTAATTCAGTCTGGACTCAGTGAATGGTGCTGCCTAATTCAGGGTATTTTTCCTCCTCGGTTAACCTCTGTGGAAAAGCCTTGATAGACAGGTTTAGAGGTATATCTCCTAGTTAATTCTAAATCCTGCCAAACTGACAGTAATGATTAATCATCAGAGACCCTGGCAATGCAGCTATGATTAAAGCCCTGCCCAAAACTCTTCGTGGTGGCCCTGCTTCCTACAGAAAGCCTCAGAGAAATGGGAACGTCATTCAGTGATAGAACATTCAATAGGTATGCCAAGGACCTGGACTCTGACACAATACCACAAAATGCACACCCGTACAAGTGAGCATGCATTTGTGCACACACACAAGATTCAGAAATTTCAGATACATCTGAGTGTGATTGGCACACCTTTGTAATGCCATCACTCAGGAAGCTAAGGCAGCATTGGCTACATAGTAAGATCCTTCCTCCAAAACAAACAAAAAGAAATGAAGGAATGAAGGAGGAAGAGAGTGAGGGAAAGAATAAATAAATAAACAATAAAGACAATAAACCTAGTTAAGGAAGTGGGTTTGAATATGCAATAGACACACACACAAGACACATATATTTTCCTACATGAAAATTGTCATAGTTTGGGGTTACTATTGCTATGATAAAACACCATCACTAGCCGGGTGGTGGTGGCGCACGCCTTTAATCCCAGCACTCGGGAGGCAGAGCCAGGCAGATCTCTGTGAGTTCAAGGCCAGCCTGGACTACCAAGTGAGTTCCAGGAAAGGCGCAAAGCTACACAGAGAAACCCTGTCTCGAAAAAAAACCAAAAAAATAAAAAATAAAAAAAAAACACCATCACTAAAACAGCTTAGGGAGGAAACAGTTTATTTGGCTTACACTTCCACATTGCACATAGTCCATCATTGAAAGAAGTCAGGACAGGACCTTAAGCAGAACAGGAACCTGGATGCAGGAGCTGGTGCAGAGGCCGTGGAGAGATGCTGCTTACTGGCTTGCTCTCAGCTTTCTTATGAACTGCCCACATCAATCACTAATTAAGAAAATGCCCTACAGGTTTGTCTATGACCCTATCTTATGGAGGCATTTTCTTCTTTTTTCTTTTCTTTTTTTTTTCTTTTTGATTTTTTAGAGACAGGGTTTCTTTGTATAGCCTTGACTGTCCTGGAACTTGCTCTGTAAACCAGGCTGGTCTCGAACTCACAGAGATCTGCCTGCCTCTGCCTCCTGATGGCTGGGATTAAAGACATGTGCCACCACCAGCTATGGAGGCATTTTCTTAATTGAGGTTCCTCCCTCTCTGATGACTGTAGCTTGTGTCAAGTTGGCATAAAGCTATTTAACACAAGAACTGAACATAGAAAAAGTGGTAAGATTTTCCCCCCAGTGCTATGGAGCAAACACAGGACCTTTTGCATGCTAGGCTAGCACTCTACCACTGAGCCACAACACTGGTGCATACTGATGAGATTTCATGCATAAACCAGAGAAGATGAAAAGGAATTAATTCACTATCCAGGTTCTAAGGAATTAACAAAGGGTCAGGAAAATGCAGGTGTTCTTGAATTAAAACCATGAGCTAAGGGGACAGAGAGATGGCTCAGTGGTTAAGAGCACTGGCTGCCCTTCCAGAGGACCCAAGTTCGGTTCCTAGCATGCACATAGCAGTTTACAATCATCTATAATTCCAGTTCCAGGGGATCCGACACCTTCTTGTAGTCTCTGTGGGCAGTACACACATGTGCTACACACACATACAGGCAGGCAAAACATCCATACACATAAAATTTTAAAAATATACATCTTTAAAAAAACATGAGTTATCCCGCTATGGCAGTGATGCTTTGTAAAGCCAGCACTTGGGAGGCGGAGGCAGGAGGATTGCTGCGACTGTGAGGTCAGCTTGACCTACAAGGTAGTTCCAGATGGCAAGTTCCAGGCTAGCAGAGGCTTTATAGTAAGGCCCTGCCTTGAAAGAGAAGAGGAGGAGGAGGAGGAGGAGGAGGAGGAGGAGGAGGAGGAGGAGGAGGAGGAGGAGGAGGAGGAGGAGGAGGAGGAGGAGGAGGAGAAATGAGCCATTTTGGTGACTCACACAATTGTAATCAAGGTTCAGGAGGCTGAGGGAAGAAGATGGAGAGTTCAAGGCTAACCTAGGTAATATTCCTGTTTCAAAACACAGAAACAAAAAGAACAAGGAACTAGAATCCCAAGTTCACTCTTCTTTGAAATTATTTCTTAACCAAGCAGGTAGATTGTAGCAGTAAGCTACTTAGAGGCCAAGCAGACCCCTACAATGAAGCATCAGATTGCCGGTGGGGATTAGATTGAGATGTGTTTGGTAGAACAGCAGGACAGAGGATCACTTGAGCCCAGGAGTCTAAGACCAACCTGGGCAACACAGAGAGACCCCTCTCAACAAGAAAAGCACTATCACAGTGAGTGACATATCATTGAACAAGGTGTGGGGAGAAGGTAAACCTGAATTGTTAATGTCTTTCTCTAAGTGGATAATATTGAAAAATCATGAATTCAGTTTTGGATATAATAAGTGTGAGGTATGCGGTAAACTAGATAACACCCTCCAAAGATATCCATGTCCTAACCCCCAGAGCCTGGGAATGTCATTTACTTGGTAAACTAAGGCAGGAGGATTGAAAGTTCAAGGACAGTCTGGGCTCCAGAGTGAGTTCAAGGCTTCTTGGGTTATAACATATTGAGCTCCTGCCTCAAAATAAATAAACAAATATTTAAAATGTATATAAATTCAGGGATGTAGTTCATTAACAGGGCATTTAACTAGCTGTGTGGAGCCCTGAGAATTCAATCTCCAACACCAGGAGAGATGTAAAAGAAGAGAGAAGAAGGGGGAGGGGGGAAGGGGAGGGGAAGGGAGGGAGAGGAAAGGAGGGAAAGGGAGGGGAGGGGAAGAAAAGGAGGAGAGAGGAGAGGAAAGGAGAGCAGAGAAGAGGAGAGGAGGCTGGGAAGGAACCCACCCAAGAGATGTCAGGTAGACAGTTGGAAATAAGAATCTGGGGGTGAGAGAAGAGGGCTGTGTTTGAGGTATAAAATTGAGCATCATACACATAGAGGTGGTATATGAAGCTGTGAATGAGGCATAAATTCATATTAATACTTTGCCATGCATCTTCAGTAAGGCATTTAATTTCTCTGACCCATTACTGGGTGCTTATTCTTTTCTGGCACCATTTTAAGCAACTTGTGTTCTCTCTCTCTCTCTCTCTCTCTCTCTCTCCCCCTCTCTCTCTCTCTCTCTGTGTGTGTGTGTGTGTGTGTGTGTGTGTGTGTGTGAAGCCCTGGCTCTCCTGGAACTTGCTCTATAGACCAGGCTCTGCCACCACTGCCTGGCTTGTATTCATTCTCTTAATCTTAATAATTTGAGATAAAATACTTTATCCTTATGAAGCAGGAGGAGAAGGAGAAGGAGGGAAGGAAGGAAGGGAGAGAGACAGAGAGAGAGAGAGAGAGAGAGAGAGAGAGAGAGAGAGAGAGAGAGAGAGAGAGAGAGAGAGAGAGAGAGCGAGCACTGGACATCCCACTGAATCGCAATGTCAGTTTTAACAAGCTACCCAGATTATTTGCAATTAAATGTGAGAAGTAACCAGGCATGGTCATGCATGCCTTTAGTCTTTAGTCCCAGAGGCAGAGGCACAAAGATTACTGTGAGTTCCAGGCCAGCCAGAGCTACATCATGAATGAACTAACCACCACACAAAAATGGGCTAAGTGCTAGACTTTGGCCTCTTCTGCTTGGGGCAGGTGCTGCATGGAGAGCCTAGGTCAGCGCTGCTAGAATCAGAATGGTTTTCGGCTCTGTATCTCTGCTCAGACCATTCTGTACCCGGACTTAACTTCCAGTCCCGAAAGGCCTTCGGTATTCTTACTCTCAACAGCTTTCATCCCTGTAGTAATGGATAACAACTGTCTCCACTACCACTTTGAACGTCTCTGGGGGGTTTCTCACGTAGGTATCCCAAACTAACCAAAAATCAAGACCCAAAGCAGACAGTCAGGCACTATTTGAGTGGAAGTACATTCTAGCAACAACCAAAATAAATGAATAACTGTCGGCACAAAGGTCCGCGCAGGCGCAGCTGAGTCCTCCCTGCAGAAGACCACGCAGACTGGGCGGGAGGTTCAAATGCTGGCGCGCTCTCTAGCCGGCGCCCTGAGCAGTCAGCACATGCGCAGAGCTCGCAGGCGCCGCCTCTAAAGGCCTTACCCGCATGCGCAGCATCCCGGAAGTGACGGGCTACAGGAATGGCGGCGTTCGCTCCTGCAGCGGGTAGTGGTCACTGGTTTTCGGCTTTGGCTCTCGGAGTGACTCTCCTCAAATGCCTTCTCATCCCCACCTAGTAAGGACCTGCAGAGCCAGGGGCTGGGCGGCAGGGTGGGCGAGACTTGTATGGACGTTCTGGGTATGAGAAAGAAAGAAAGACCATGTGTTCTCTCCGCCTTTTAAGCCTTTTACCACACGGGTTGATACTTAACATGAGAGCTAGATTATAGCCATGTCTGGCCAGGATGAGCCCTTACGCTGTCTGATTTAGGGCAAGTCGCTTTCAAGTTTATAAGCTTCAGAGCCCTCACCTTTCAAATGCAAATTAACGACACCACCTCCACCAGTCAGTCTGCTGCTTAAAAGACTAGGCGCCGTTCTGAATCCTGAAGATGGGAGTGGTCAACAAAGCGTTTCAGGTCCTCGCCTTCCCTGGACTGGGGAGCGGCAAACATCAGACTCTTAAAAGATTTATAAAGGAGACAGCTGACAGCAGGGCTTTTACTCTTCTTGTAGGAGGTGATGTTTGAGTTCATATCCTCAGTATGAAAAAGAGTAACCAATGTGAAAAATGGTTCCGACATAGGAAAGAGTGCAAAAGCCCTGTAGTAGGAAAGAACTCAGGATTCTAACAGAATCTAACAGAATTCTAACAGAAAGTTGTCATTGTAGTTAAGAGCTGAAAAAGAAGAAAAGTGGCACGGGATAACATACGCAGTGGTCAGATCACACAGAGCTGTGGAAAACATGTAGATTTGTGTGAAAATGAGTGTACAGTCAAAACTAAAAGCCCGGGAACCACCATTTAGTTGTGTGTATGCAAACACATTGCGTCCCAAGTACAGTCATGTATCACTTGATGACAATGCTTTTTGTCGCTGATAGACTACATATACAGTGATAATCCTATAAGAGTATATGTTCTCCTTTTTAAAAAAAGATTTGTGTGTGTGTGTGTGTGTGTGTGTGTGTGTGTGTGTGTGTGTGTGTGCGCGCCACATGTGTGTGGGTTCCCTTGGAGGACAGAAGGTGATGGATCTCTTTGAGCTGCAGTTATAGGATGTTGTGGGTGCTAGGAACTGAACTTGCGTCCTGTGTAAGAGCAGCAAGTTCTCTTAGCTTCTGAGCCATCTCTCCAGCCCACGAGTGTGTTCTCCAGTAATGTCATAACTTTATTAGTTCCTGTAACTGTGCTCTGTAGTGTGTGCACAAGGACAGATTGCTAAGGTGGCATCTTTGGGAAAGTGCCCTGACTTTGAGCCGTGTACCGCTGAACTTTTGCCTGCTGTTCCACGTCAAGTTCCTAGCCTTGCTTTTTTTTTTTTTTGGTTTTTCGAGACAGGGTTTCTCTGTGTAGCTTTGCGCCTTTCCTGGAACTCACTTGGTAGTCCAGGCTGGCCTCGAACTCACAGAGATCCGCCTGGCTCTGCCTCCCGAGTGCTGGGATTAAAGGCGTGCGCCACCACCGCCCGGCTAGTTTTGCTTTTTTTCCCCCAAGTACTCTTTCAACAAGTTGTCATTACTTTCATACTTCATATTCATTAATTAGAAAAATGAACCGTTGATACTGCAAAACTAACTTTCTCTCCCTTTGGTTTAAATTTAATAACAATTCCAAATATTTATAGCCAATCGTTCGCATGTTATCATCGAATGAGGAAGAAATACTTACACCTATTTTTAAGAAAAAAAAAAATTTTTTTTGAGACAAGGTCTCACACTGTATCCTAGCTTGGCCTCAAACTGGAGATTATTCTGCCTTGGCCACCAAGGAGGTGCTGGGTATGGACCCCAGGTCCTCTGGAAGAGCATCAGTGCACTACCTCTCCAGCTCCCCTTACTTTATTCTAAGCCCTGTACTAAATCCGAGCACCAAGGAGAAAAAGGTTTTCTGATTGCTCACAATAGAGATGGGGAAACTCACAACTTGATTAAAAGTTTTGGTTACCAAAGCTAATCTCATCTCCAAATCCGACTAAAATGATGTTGAAATAGTATAAATTAAATCCAGGCATGGCAGTCCATGTCATAATTCCAGAACTCAGGAGGCTGCGGTAGGAGTATCATGAATTGGAGGCCAGCCTGGACTACATAGCAAACCCCTTTCCCAAAAATGATAACATAAATTACAAGTAAGGTAAGTGGCGTTGTTTGTTATATGAACAGCATTCCACAGTCTTTGACAGCAGGTGGTAGAATGATAATTTAGCAGGCAGAGGAGCCTTTAAGCTGGGTGCATGTGTAATAATTCCAGCACTTGGGATATGGAGCCTGAAAAATCAAGAACTCAAGGCCAGGGTAAGGCACTTGCAGACAAGCCTGGCAACCTGAGCTGATTCCCAGAAACTACATTGTGAGAAGAGAGAACAAACTCTCAAGCTGTCCCCTTGATCTGCACACACTCTTGAGCACAAACACACAAACTCATGTGCACACTTGTGTGGCAGCTTGCTCTTCCCCTGTGCATAAATAAATGTAAAAAATAGAAAAGAGTATAAAGCCAGCCTGGATTGCATGTCCAGACTTTGTCTATAATGGGGCTGGTGTGGGGGTAGATACACAAAACCGCGTGATGTTAATTCAGGAGAGTTTCCAAGGCAGGGAGTGTAGCCCATGTTAGAGCATGGTCTCAATGGAACAAGAGCTGGATATGGTGGTTCATATCTATAATCTCAGCACTCTGAAAGCAGAGGCAAGACAGCTGATGGAAATTCAAGGCCTGGTTTATAAAGCTAGTTTAAGACCAGCCAGGGCTATATAACGACAACCTGTCTGAAAACAACAACAACAAAAAAATCCTTGGGCTCACGAACTGCTCAGTGAGTAAAGGACCCCTGGTGGCAAGTTTAACAATCTAAGTTCCATCCCTGAGACACATGTAGTAGAAGGAGAGAACCACCTGCCTTACATTGTCGTCTGACTTGCGCACGTATACATACACAGAAAGTAATATAAATGTAATTTTGAATATTTGAAGCTCCTCCTTTGTAAGGCTTTTTCTGGAGTATGGGTTTTGTTAGAGTTATTTGTGAGAAAGAGAAAGTCACTTTTGTGCAGTGGTCTGAGAACCTGTTTTAAGCTTTTTGTCAGCCCTTAGATATCTCTGAGACCCCTTCACAAACTCCTAGATCCTCCAACAACTTAGAGGGAGGCCTGACCTTCTGACTTCCTAATAAGTGAGATGTTTTAGGACTTTGTGCGTGTGTGCATGCCATGTCATTTTATAGGCTATAATGAGATGCAGCTGTTTCAGAATCTCATTCTGTTCCTATAATTGCCTTGTATAGCCATTCCACGGACTTTGAAGTACACCGAAATTGGCTTGCTATTACTCACAGTTTGCCAATATCTCAGTGGTATTATGAGGTAAGTTTCATTTTCACCTTTTTTTTTTTTTTTTTTTTTTTGGTTTTTTCGAGACAGGGTTTCTCTGTGTAGCTTTGCGCCTTTCCTGGAACTCGCTTTGGAGACCAGGCTGGCCTCGAACTCACAGAGCATTTTCACCTTTTAAGATTATATGTAAACTTGACAGTGGTAGTGCATGCCTTTAATCCCAGCACTCAGGAGGCAGAGGCAGACAGATGTCTGTGAGTTCGAGGCCAGCCTGGTCTACAGGGCGAGTTCTAGGACAGCCAGAGTTACACAGAGAAACCCTGTCTTGAAAAAAAAAAAAAACCAACAATCACAAAAAGATTATATGTAAACCAGCATGGCGGCACCTGCCTGTAATCCCAGCACTGCAGATGTTGAGGCACAGAGATCAAGATTCAAGGCCAGCCTGGACTATGTAGCCAGACACTATCTCAGAATGAAATACCACCACCAACAACAAAAAGGCTGTGTAGAACCACCTGTTGTTAAAGCAGATTGTCAGGACTGGGAGTGGGGCCCAGTGGAGAGCGCTTGCTTGTTGTGCATGAAGCCCTGGAGTAGATCTCCAGCACTGTGCAAAGAGAAAGACCTGATAACTGACAGACAGGTGGGCCACTCTAGGCTGGGGAGACGGCTCTGTAGCCAAGTCTGACAACCTGACAACCGTGGAAGGAGAGAGCCACTCTGGGTTGGCCTCCACATGCATGACGTGGTATGGACACACACCATTAATTGTTTAAAAATAGGAAGCTATTCTCACCCTCACTTGTGCACTGTGACATATATACACACATGCATACACACAGTAAAAGAAAATTTTTAAAGGTTTATTTTTTAACTGTGTGCATGTACATGGAGAGGTGTGTGTACACATGAGTGCAGGTGCCTGCAGAGGCCTGATGTTTTGGATCCTCCCTGGAGCTGGAGTTACAAACAGTTGTGAGCCACCTGATGTGGGTGCTGAGAACTGAGCTCGGGTCCTCTAGTAGAGTAGCAAGAGCTCTTAAGAACTCTCTCTCTAAGTTCGAGGCCAGCCTGGGCTACCAAGTGAGTTCCAGGAGAGGCGCAAAGCTACACAGAGAAACCCTGTCTCAAAAAACCAAAAAAAAAAAAAAAGAACTCTCTCTCTAGCCGCAATCAAAGGAACTTATTTTAAAGATTATTTTATTTGTGAGTGGTTTGCTTGTAGATACCTGGTGCCTACAGTCTCCAGAGGAGGGCAGTGTATCTCCTGGAAGGAGTTACAGAGGGTTGGGAACTGCCATGTGAGTACTGGGTGTAGAAGTAACTGTCTTATTAAATAAGAAAAACAGAGCCAATGTAAAGATAAAAGCCCAAGAGGTCAGAGCTAAGAGCCTTACCCTTCCTGCTTCAGCGATCCTCTTCAGCTAAGAGAGACCTATTTCCTGTGTGTTTGTCTTTATATAGACTTTCTGTTCTGCCTTCTCATTGGTTGTAAACCCAACCACATGACCACCTCATCACTGCCTGTCTGTATAGACCTCCAGGTCTTCTATGGTTGGTATTGAGATTTAAGGCGTGTGTCTCCAATGCTGGCTGTATCCTTGACCACACAGAGATCTACCTAGCTCTGACTACCAGGTGCTGGGATTAAAGGCGTGCACCATGAACGCCCAGCTCTGCTATGGCTTACTATTAACTCTGACCCCAGGCAACTTTATTTATTAACATACAAATAAAATCACATTTCAGTACAAATAAAATATCACCATATTTCCCCTTTTCTATTTTAATAAAAAGAAAAAAGAAAAAAGGTTATAACTAACATAAGAAAAACTATATACAAAAGTACAATAGCTATATACAATATATACAAATAATAAATACCTAAACAATGTCTAGTCCATTTGTATTTGACAAATTCAGAGAAAATAATTCCATTACCTATCCTATTTTGGTAAGTCCAAAATGTACCTAATTCACTTTCTATCCTAACTGATCTTCAACTATAACTAATTAATCTTCAACTCCCTCAGAGATCCAAGAAGGAAAATAATATTACCTAATGAAAAATAAAAACAGGAAGAACATGCAAGCAACTTCCAAAAAAATTGTGAGTTGACAGAAACAACCAGCTACCAGTCACCTGAGGTTTCTCCGCAGTGTTGGGGCATCATCTCAGCATCCCATTCTTCTCCACACCCCTCTATTAAATGCCCATCTACTATTGAGAAGCGTGAGCTTAGTTACTCTTCAAGAATAACTGTTTCAGCTGTCGTTCCACTGCACATCAGAAGCCATCGGCCCACTGCCTGTTCAGCTGCCTTCGAAGAAAAGGGCACTGTACCTTTTCCAGATTGCGAAGGCCACTTCAGGGCTGGTGCCATATTGTCCTGGCCTCAGAAGATGCCTTTTGATAAAGCCATAACCACACTTGTTTTGGCAAGAATCGGTAGTCCTTTGTTTCGTGTCCTTTCTGTCCATTTTGTCCTGTTGTCAGCAGTTGATTCAAGGATACTTTGTTGTCCAGTGGCTAACTTCTGTCACAATGAAAGTTAACTCCATATGCAGTTTCTTCAATGCCCATATTCTCTCTGAAGTAGATTGATACTGCCAGGAGCCGACATGTCTCATAGTCATAACAAAAAGAAAAATTTTCTAAGTTATTCAAACATTTTAAATGCCATATTCTATAGATCTCTAGAGGGTTTGAAGATGACCTGTCTATCTAAAATATATCTGCTCAATCTTGAAAACATACCTAATATGACTACAAGTTCTATTATAATGTTTAACTACTAACTTTCATTTCTTTATATCCTAATAGTTGGTAATAATAACATTCAAGGATCAGAAAATTGCATTACATTGTTAAATGAACGGAATAAGTACAATTAGAAATATACATATAGCATTTTCTAACAATATCAATTTCAATATATATAATTTGTATATAATATAAAACAATCCAATCCAATGTAAAGTATTTAAAACTAGTAATTGTCCTTTTCTTTTTCTTTTCTTTCTTTTTTTTTAAAAACAAGAACCTTAAATCTAACCTCCTTTGCTTAGCCCTTTTCCTAACCCTTGACAACAACTTGTAACCAACCCCCCTAAACAATGAAAATTATCCCAGACCCAAAACCCATTAAAAGACCAGAAAACCACCTGCCCCACAACACCTCTTTGGGAATATGGGTGTTGTATTCTTAAAATTGCTTCCTGCTGGGTATGGGTGAAGGTATCTTTGTCCTGAAAAGAAAAATTTTAGGTTAATTTTCAAATTCTAGGAAAGGTAACTTTATCATTCGTTATCCAGTCTGTGTATAATGCCACAGTTCAGGGTTTATCTCAAGTCCTTACTCAAGTAGTCTTTGAAACTGGATCATCTCAGCTAGCCCTCTCAAAATTGCTCTGAGCACTTTGTAGTTCAAAGCTGATCTGTAGATGATGTTTGTCAGCTTAGTGATATTATTATTGTCCACGTGGAATTGTTGTTGTGGGGCCCCATCTTCTTCCTGGAGACTTCAGTTGATGTTAGGCCTGGCCATGATTTCCTGCAGAAAACTGATAAGAGATTCGAACACAGAGACATATATATGCAGCTAATTGAAGCCTTTTTTTCTAGAATTAGTTAGTACTCTATATGACCATATCTTAACAAAGTTTAAAATGTATATATATGTATATATATTAATCTTACAAATTTTGATATAAAATTCATACTTTAAGAAAAGTTTAAAGAATCAGAATCGAATCAAAGAGTTGAAATTAGTAATAGAATAGTCTCTTAATTAATTTTGTTTTTCTCCTGTCCCATAGCAGAAGATGACTCTTTTCTTCTGGCATGATACAGGGAGTTTGCATTTTCCTTTTAACAACATGCTTGAGTTTAAAGAAGGAGAGAGCCATTCTCCAACTCCAAAGTCAGCTTTAAATTTTAATTGAACTGGGACTATTAGAAGACCAATAGTGTTAAATTTCTTTAGAGAAGAGCAGAAACAAACATTTAGGAAGACTTATAAATTTTTTTAGATGATATAACCATACGCCATTTCACTCTGTTTCCTGGGATAGATGATTTGTCCCTTTTCTTCAGTTGTCTCATTTGTCCAGTGTGCTTCAGATCCTTAACCTTCATTCTCCTAAAAGACAAAAACAAAAACCTTTCCCCAAGACTAATTTTGGGGATGTTCCTTTTTGGCAAGTTATTATCTGATTAAATGAAAAGGCATGTCTTACTGGTATAAGTTAGTTTAAATTGGATGTTCATGCTGGTTGGTGAACTATCACCTCCTCTAATTAAGAGGTCTCTCTTGTTCAAATCGAACCTTTATCAATTTTGATGGTACCCACAGCTTATCTTCTCCTGTAGAAACAAAAGCAAAACCTTGTCCCCAACGTAACACATATCCTGGTTTCCATTCTGAGGTCAGCACATCCTTAAAGTATATAGGCTGATTTAATTCTGTAGTTTTTTCTATTATCCAATGTCTCTCTGCAGCTGTTGTTCCTTTCTCATTGACATTGAGAAAATTCAAAGTTAATAGAGCATTATGCAGTCTATTTCTGGGGATTTTTGTTACCCCTTTCTGTTTATTTAGCATATCCTTTAGAGTTCTGTTTGATCTTTCTATAAATGCTTGACCTGTAGGATTATGTGGTATACCTGTAATATGCTTTATATTGTAATAAGCAAAAAACTGTTTCATTTTAACAGAGACATATGATGGAGCATTGTCAGTTTTGATTTGTGCAGGTATGCCCATGATGGCCATAACTTCTAGCAAATGAGTGATTACAGAATCAGCTTTTTCAGAACTCAAAGCAGTTGCCCATTGAAATCCTGAATAAGTATCGATGGTGTGGTGTACATATTTCAGTTTTCCAAATTCTGCAAAGTGAAACACGTCCATCTGCCAGATTTCATTCCTCTGAGTACCCTCTGGGTTACATCCTGCTGGTAATGGCGTTTGATTGTAGAAGGAACAAGTAGGACATTTCTTTACTATTTCTTTGGCTTGTTGCCAGGTTATGGAAAAATCCTTTTTTAAACCTTTACTATTGACTTGATGTTTTTTATGAAATTCTGAGGCCTCCAGCACATTTCCTATCGATAATTTATCAATCTCATCATTGCCTTGTGCTAGAGGGCCTGGCAGACCAGTATGGGATCGAATGTGAGTTATATATAAAGAACGGCTCCTTTTCCTGATTGTATCTTGTAATTGAATAAATAGTGAACTTAATTCTGAAGCATCAGGGATAAATTCTACAGTCTCAATATGTAATACCACTCTTTCAGCATAGTGAGAGTCAGTTACTATGTTGAGAGGTTCTGAAAAATCCATTAATACCAACAGAATAGCATACAGTTCTGATTTTTGAACTGAATTATAAGGACTTTGAACCACTTTACTTAAATTTTAGGATTTGTAACCTGCCTTTCCTTGTTTGTTGGCATCTGTATAAAATGTACGAACTCCATGCCGGGCGGTGGTGGCGCACGCCTTTAATCCCAGCACTCGGGAGGCAGAGGCAGGCGGATCTCTGTGAGTTCGAGGCCAGCCTGGTCTACAGCGCGAGATCCAGGAAAGGCGCAAAGCTACACAGAGAAACCCTGTCTCGAAAAACCAAAAAAAAAAAAAAAAAAAAAAAAAAAAAAAAAAAAAAAAAAAAATGTACGAACTCCAGATATGGGTTTTTCTCGTACAATTTGAGGCAAGATCCAATCAGCTCTCTTTATAAGATCAATTCTATTGCTTTTGGGATATTTGCTGTTAATTTCTCCCAAAAAAATTACTGCAAACTCTTTGCCAAGGTTCACTTTCTGTCCATAATTTTTCAATGTCCTCCTTAGTTAAAGGTACGACAATTTCTGCTGGGTCTATTCCTGCTAATTGACGAAGTCTCAATTTTCCTTTCCAAATCAAGTCAGAGATTTTTTCCACATAAGTTTTTAATTTTTTATTTGGTTTATTTGGTAAAAATATCCATTCCAATATAATATCTTCCCTCTGCGTTAATATTCCTGTAGGAGAATGCCTAGAAGATAAAATAACCAAAATGCAATCCAGCTTTGGATCAATACAATCCACATGCCCTTCATGTACTTTCTTTTCTACCAAGGCCGATTCTTTCTCAGCTTCAGGTGATAATTCTCTTGGACTATTTAAGTCCTTGTCACCTTCTAAGGTTTTGAACAAACTATTCAGTTCATCATTTTTTACCCCAACAGTTCGTAGATGAGAAATATCTCCAAGTAATCTTTGAAAGTCATTAAGAGTCTGTAGTCTATCCTAATTTGCACCTTTTGGGGTCTAATTTTTTGTAGCTCTATTTTATATCCTAAATAATTAATAGAATCTCCTCTTTGTATCTTTTCAGGAGCAGTTTGTAATCCCCAGCAAGGCAAAATTTTCTTTACTTCTTCAAACATTCTTTCTAAAGTATCTGCATTTGAATCAGCTAGTAAAATATCATCCATATAATGATAAATTATAGATTTAGGAAATTTTTTACATACCACTTCCAATGGCTGTTGTACAAAATATTGGCACAGAGTTGGGCTATTCAACATTCCCTGTGGGAGGACCCTCCATTGAAATCTTTTAACTGGTTGAGAATTATTGTAAGTAGGCACTGTGAAAGCAAATCTTTCTCTGTCTTTTTCTTGTAAGGGTATTGAAAAGAAACAGTCTTTTAAATCAATAACTATGAGAGGCCATCCTTTTGGTAACAGAGTAGACAAAGGAATTCCAGATTGTAGAGAGCCCATTGGCTGAATTACTTTGTTAATTGCTCTAAGGTCTGTTACCATTCTCCATTTACCAGATTTCTTTTTAATAAAAAATACAGGAGAATTCCAAGGGCTGGTTGATTCTTCAATATGCTGAGCATTAACTGTTCTTCTACCAGCTCTTCTAAAGCCTGGAGTTTCTCTGTTGTTAAAGGCCATTGCTGAACCCATACAGGCTTGTCTGTTAACCATTTTAAAGGTAGAGCTGTTGGTGTCTTTGGAAGATCATCAGTTGTTGTGCCCTGTTCTTGTATAATATGGATGGCTGGTGACCACTCATTAGAATAATATCTTCTAATATTTCTCTCAGAAACATGTGCTAGTTTATGATTTGTTTCTGAGATTGGAGGGATGTTAATCTGAGTATTCCATTGTTGCAACAGGTCTCGACCCCACAGGTTCATAGCTATGTTAGCCACATATGGTTTTAATTGTCCTCTCTGTCCTTCTGAACCTATACATTCGAGCCATCTTGCACTCTGTTTCACTTGAAATAATGTCCCAATTCCTAACAGTTGAACGTTTACCTCCTGAAGAGGCCAAGTTGGATGCCAAAATTCTGGTGCAATTATGGTAACATCCACACCTGTGTCTACTAGACCAGACAACAAAACACCATTTATTTTTATTGTTAATTTTGGTCCTTGTTCACTAATAGAAGTTTGCCAAAAAATTTTCTTTATGTTTTCTCCTGAATTTTCTATTCTCTCTGTCTCATCATCCCGACTAGCATGATTTATTCCAATAGGCATTTGGTTATTTAATTGCTCTGAGTAGGGGTTTCCTCTACAACTGCAGGAAAGGTTTGAATTGGATTTGCTATAGGGGCCTGCATGAGGCCCCTCTGGGAGTTTCCTGAAGACCGAGGCAAAGGATTACCTTGCCTGTCCCTTGTTGACCTACATTCATTGGTCCAGTGTTTTCCCTTAACACACCTTCTGCACACTCCAGAAGGAAGGGGCATTCAGTTGCCATTGTTCCTTGAAGAAACATTGTTTCTAGGAATGACCTGTTTACAGTCCCTTTTCAAATGTCCTTGCTTTCCACATCCAAAACATCTAACATTTCTCAAACCTTTTGAAATTGCTTCTCCTACCTACATATCATCATGGTCATGAGCCTCAACATTAACTGTGTCTCTAATCCAATCTTCCAAGGATGCAGATCTTTCCTTTAACGGCCTGATTTTTCTTTTGCATGCTGCATTCACATTCTCAAAGGCCAAAGATTCAATTATTATCTGACTAGCTTCTGAATCCGGGACCATTCTCTTTACTGCTGAAGCCAGTCTTTGTAAAAAAAATCTGTGAAAGATTCTTTTGAGCCTTGTATAACCTTTGTAAATGACTCAGTTTCTTTTTCCTGGTTCCTCAATTCTGTCCCGTGCATTCAAGGCTGCCATTCGACATAGAATTAGGTTTTGGACATCATATAAACATTGTGTTTGTACTGAAGCATATTGGCCTTTCCAATTAGCTGATCCTGGAAGACTTGTATTCCTTTATCCCTCCATTGTTTTTCTTTGTTTTTAGCCTCCTCTTTAACCACATTTGCCACTGGAGCCTTTGACTGGGTTCCAGAACAGCCTGTGCCAGCTCCCACCAGTCCTGTGGTATAATCCTATTATATGTTGACCAGGAGTTTAACATTTGCTTGACATATGAGGAATGCATGCCATAAGATACTATTGCCTCCTTAAACCTTCATAAATCTAACATTTCAATTGGAGCCCAAATGTTTTGTGTAGTCATTTGATTAGGCAGCTGCTATACGGTTACCGGATAAATTAAGAGTGACTGTGTGAAAACAGGCTTTCTTTCTGTAACCTTGATCCAATCTTGAAACAACTTCACTGTTAATTTCTTCTGTCTGAATTTGAATTTCTCTATAATTCATTTTAACAGGTTTAACATGTTTTTCTAAAACTTTTATCCTGGCACTTAAAATTGACTATCTTTTTAAATAGTAAAATGAGGATAAGAAAAGTAATAAACTGCATAATTCGATCAACATTAATCTTCTCATATAGTTCTCATATAGCAAGCCATAGCAGAGCTGGGCGTTCATGGCGCACGCCTTTAATCCCAGCACCTGGTAGTCAGAGCTAGGTAGATCTCTGTGTGGTCAAGGATACAGCCAGCATTGGAGACACACGCCTTTAATCTCAATACCAACCATAGAAGACCTGGAGGTCTGTACAGACAGGCAGTGATGAGGTGGTCATGTGGTTGGGTTTACAACCAATGAGAAGGCAGAACAGAAAGTCTATATAAAGACAAACACACAGGAAGTAGCTCTCTCTTGGCTGAAGAGGATCGCTGAAGCAGGAAGGGTAAGGCTCTTAGCTCTGACTTCTTGGGCAACTTTATTAACATACAAATAAAATCACATTTCAGTACAAATAAAATATCACCATAACTGGGAACTGAGCCCAGGTCCTTTGCAAGAGTAGTAGCAAGTGTTCTTAACTGCCGAACCTTCTGTTCCACCTCCAAAGGAATTTTTTTAGTGATATTCTGATTTCAGGAAGATCTTTTCCAGTGCTGAGGAGATGGTTCAGTTGGTAAAGTGCTTATTACATAGTCATGAGGACCTGCGTTTAGGTGGCCTGGGTGTTTTGACATGCGTCTGTAATTCCAGCCTGGGGAGGCAGAGGCAGGCAAGTCTATAAAGTTCACTAGCTAGTGAGTCTAGTCTAACCAAACTGGTGAGCCCCAGGTTTAGTGAAGGATCCTGTCGCAAAGACTAAAGTGGAGAGCAGCCAAGGAGGGCACGTGATGTCAGTGTCTGGCCTCCACGTGTGTTGCGTAGATAAGCATACCTGCAAGCAAAAACTAAAAACAGGATGATACTCTTCTGGATTTTGAGGGTGGTTTTTAAGATTTTTATTTTCAATCATGCATGTACATGGGTTTGTGCATTTAAGTAGGTGCCTACAGAGACCAGAAGAGGGCGTCAGATCTTCAGAAGCCGAAGTTATGGGCAATTGTGAGCCTCTTGACTTAGGTGTTGGGAACTGAGCTCGGGTCCTCTGCAAGAACAATATGCACTCTTAACCACTGAGCCATCTCTCTCTAGCCTCTTTTGTTTCTTGGTTTTTTTTTTGTTTTTTTTTTTTTTTTTTTTTTGGTTTTTCGAGACAGGGTTTCTCTGTGTAGCTTTGCGCCTCTCCTGGAACTCACTTGGTAGCCCAGGCTGGCCTCGAACTCACAGAGATCCGCCTGGCTCTGCCTCCCGAGTGCTGGGGTTAAAGGCGTGCGCCACCACCGCCTGGCCTCTTTTGTTTCTTTAAGATGGTTTCATGTAGCCCAGGCTGGCCTTGAATTCATTAGCTGAGGATGAGCCCATATATGCAGTACTGGGGATCCCAATATTTTATGCATGCAGACAAACACTCTATTAACTGAGCTACATCCTCATCTGGTTTATTTTACCAAGTCTGTGTAGTCCTTTGTACCTAAAAAGCCTAAAAAAATAGTTGTCCCCAGGGAGTGAATTTATTTTTACATATAATATAAATATTTCATGGAAGTGCTGGGGAGCTTTAACTGATTGTTTTTGCTTGAGGTATCATAGTTTGTACGTGTGGATACCAACTAGGAAAAGTACTGTGTAGGCTAGTAGTCTAGAGCTTGGGCTGTGGTTTCAGATTGTACAGGTTTGATAGGTCTCCTACTTAATGACCATGTTGAGTGATAGTGTCTCCAATTATGAAATGATGCTAATTAAGATGAAACAAATGGGAAGCACTTAGTGCAATCTGAGTACTCAGAACGCATTATTAGCTTATGTATGAAAAGGCAGTCCTCTGCTTTGCCAGTTCCTCCTTTCTCTCTGACTGTTCCTTCTTAGTCTCCTTTGTTGACTTTATTTTTACATCCTTAAGAAGCTGTGTTTTGTTTGTGGGCCTTTCCCTTTAAGTCTCTTGTTCTCTCCTGGTGTTTTCACTTCCTCCTAACAGCCTTCACCACCACCTTTGCCCTAGGGCCACTCTCCCTGCGCTGGGGCGACTCCTACACAGAAGAGGGTCATATAAAGAATGCTGGTGCTTTCTTGTTCTTTCTACCAACAAGAAGGAAAACTAACACGCCAAAGTGCAGTGGCGTGGCAAGGAGGCTCAGCAGGAGATAAGCCTGGACCGGGTGGAGTTGGCCAGGGAGCATCTTTATGCCTTCCCAGGAGGGTAGACAGGTGAAAAGTGGATTGTCTGTCGAGTCCTCCTTAGTTGTGACTTCACCTTTCTTCACTGACCTCCAATTGGCCAGCTAGTTGGGAAGGACACCAAAGAGACTGTTAATATCTGTTGAGTTTAAAAAACAACAACAACAACAAAAATGTAGCTGGGCGGTGGTGACACACGCCTTTAATCCCAGCACTCGGGAGGCAGAGACAGACAAATGTCTGAGTTCGAGGCCAGGCTGGTCTACAAAGTGAGTTCCAGGACAGCCAGGGCTACACAGAGAAACACTGTCTCGAAAAACAAACAAACAATGTTTTGAATCTTCATATGAATACATCGGGTTTTTTCTGTGTTTGGGAGCCAGGATTTGACCCAGATTTGAGTCTCATCTCCAGCACTCTTAGTGGGGTGACTGGGAGGAAATACTAGCTAATAAAAGCTATCTAGGTGAAAAGATGGCCCCAGTAGAAACCCTTGGTCTCCAGAGGCCCCCTGTGCCCAGTTTGGGAGTTGGTGCAGAATAGGGATGGTATACAGAGAGGCTCTGAGTAGTGTGCAGTGGGGATGGCAAAGAAACTCAGGGCACTTAGTTCTGGAAAGATGGCCATCTCTTAGCAGCAGCCCGTTTCTTTGACTGTTTCCAGCTCACCACTTTTAAAATGTATAAATGTGTCAGTAAAATAAAGTCGGAAGTCTTTACTCCCAGTAAAAATATAAGCAGCTCTTTTGGGGGAGATTGAGCACTGACATTTTAAATTACTGCTAGAACTTATAGATGGGAGTGAAGTCTAAATCGACAGTAGAGTTTTTAGAATTACATGGACTTTCCTAAACTTTTTTATTGTCCCTATCCTAGCAAGAAATCATCTCTGGGTATGTTCTCTTCAACATGTCTATGGAAGTTACAAAGCCTCTACTCTGGTATATACTCTTAAACAGTCATTTTAAAGAAAGCGATTGAAAACAGAACTTGTAGTTTTCTTTCCTCAGGTCAGTGAGTCATTTTGCCTCCATCCTCCATGAGAGGAACTACATCATAAGTGTAGAAGTTAGTGATTGGGTTCCTTAGAGACAGAGAGCCTCTGAGTTTACCTGGGATCATCTAAAGATCTGTGTTTATACCTGCAGGGGGTGTGAACAGGTCATGACTTCTCCACACTAGCAGTTAACTGTCATTCATAAGCAGAGGGCTAGCCTGGGAATGTGGCTGAGTGTGATAATGTTTGCCTAAATCCAGCCCCTAGGACTTCAGAAAAGAACTTAAAAATAGAAATGAGCAGAGAGCGAGCAAGCATTTTGTCTTGAGTCTTACTTCGGTTTTATTTACCTTTTAATCACAGAGAGACCTTGAACCACAGTCCACATGATGTTGGTATCCAATGAGCCTTTACTGGACTTGTAGAGAAAGAAGTTTTCAGTGAAAAGAATGACAAGGAGCTGGAGAATTGGCTCTGGTTAAGAGCGCTTGTTCTTACAGAGAAACAGGGTTCGATTCCCAGCTCCTACATGGGGACTTACAACTGTCTGTCACTGCATTCCCAGGGGAATCTGACACCCTCTTCAGACCTGCATGGATACCCAGCACACCCCTGATGCACCTACATTCATGCAGGAAAAAGACTCATACACATTTTTTAAATTAAAATTAAAAAAAAACATCTTTAAGTGCAGGTACAGAGAAGGAAGATTATGGTTAGTGTCTAGCCCTCGATACATGACCAAGGAATCTCAGGCCTGAAACTCAGAATTCTCCTGCCTCAGTCTTCTCAATGCTGGGGATTGTAGGTGTGCATTATGTTCGTCATCTTCTAATTCTCCTTACATACAAATAGCTCTGTATAGTTAGGGTATTTTAAGTGCAACTTTATTTCATTATGCTTTTTTAAAGACCAGAGAGTGAACAATTTTAAGTATTTATACCTTGTTTAGTTACTTAGGGTATCTTTTAATTTTGATTTTTTTTTTTTTTAAATCACAGGCAACTTCAGAGTGGACCTTGGATTACCCCCCTTTTTTCGCATGGTTTGAGTATGCCCTGTCACATGTTGCCAAGTACTTTGATCAAGAGATGCTTACTATCCATAACCTGAACTACTGCAGCTCAAGAACATTGCTTTTCCAGAGGTTTTCTGTCATCGTGACAGATGCACTCTTTGTTTATGCTGTTCACGAGTAAGTGGCAAATGTGTGCTGTGTGGACTTGGTTTGTGTGGAAGGTACTGAGAAATTATAGTATTCGTGCTGATTTACAGGAAACACAACCCTATTCATAGAATAGCAAGTCCTGAAACAGCAGAAACCCAAGTCGAACTTTAAAATGCCTGAGAGTAATTGCAGGGAGCAGACTTGAGAGGCTTTGTGAAGGAATGGGTTAGTTAGGGTTTGGGGTGATGGTATGAGAAGGTTTTGAAAGAACTAATCCACATAGATTTCCAGGGCCAATTCTCTCACAATAGTAACTCCACATGCCTTCCTTTCCTTGGCCGCTTGCAGAGGCTTTTGTGACCTACCCTGTGTTGTGGAACACACCCCCACACGGAGTACATACACATTATGTACACATACCCATTGTGCTTCACCAGTCTTAGGTAGTTTCGCTTCAGTAAACTCAGAGTATCTTACGGTTGGCCAGAGAGAGGGCTCAGTGGTTTAGAGCATTTGCCGTTCTTGCAGAGGACACAGGTTTGGTGCTCGTGGCAGCTCACAATTGTCTATAACTTCAGATCCAAGGGACCCAGTGCCCTCTTCTGACCTGCAGGAACCAGGTATGCACATTCTACACAGACATACAAACAACAGAGTACCCTGTGAGAAGGGTTGGTGTGGTAGCGTACGTCTGTGATCCCATCACTGAGACGGTGGATACAGGTAGATCCTTGGCACTTGTGACCAGCCTGCTTGGCAAGTTCCAAGCCAGGGAGAGACTGGTTCTAGGGACTGAACTCAGGTCCTCATGCTTGCACAGCAGGTACTTTACTGACAAGCCATCTCCCCAGCCACTTCCATAAAGGTTTATTGTCATCGTCGTCGTCGTCTGGGTAGTGAGCAGCTACAGCTTTGCGGTTCTGTTTATTTTTGAGATAGGATCTCCCAATGTAGCCCAAGATTGGTCTGAATGTTTACTCTGTGTGAATATATATGTATATGAGTCATGCATGCACATTGGGGGTTGAACCCAGCCAGAGTCTTGCTCTCATTCTTAGCATGTAACATTTACCATTCTGCTCCTGAGTTACACCTTGCATTTTTCACTCCTTCCCTTTCTTCCTTCTTTCCTTCTTTCTGTCCCCCATCCCCAGACAAGGTCTTGATATTGCTCAGGTTGGCCTGAAACTTGCCGTGTTGTTGATAATGTCTTTGAACTTCTAATCCTCCTACCTATACTCATCAGAGCTGGAATACAGGCATGCACTACTGTGCTTAGTTGGTGCAGGGCCCCGTGTGCTAGACCAGCACTGTACCAAGAGAGCTACACACGTGGCCCACACTTTCCACTTTTAAGAACTGAACTAGTGTGTGCGCTCTTGCTTTTAAAATCCTTACTTTGAAGGCTTGGATTGCTATTTGTTGGCTTTAGTTTTGTTAAATGAACACTTGTATCTGACCAGCATACCCAAGAAAAGATGTGGATCCCTGAGGTCAACCATGGATGACATGGACAGTTTGTCAGAAATAGCTGAGAGTAGAAGTATTGTGATGTTGTAATGAAGCTTCAAGTTACTTCTGTTTCTTTCCTGATGTGTCCACGTAGGTGCTGTAAATGCATTGATGGGAAAAAAACAAGCAAAGAACTTACAGAGAAGCCCAAGTTTGTTCTGTCCGTGCTACTGTTGTGGAACTTCGGGCTGTTGATTGTCGACCGTATCCTTGGTGTACTATGTGGTGTAACTAATAGGTTATTCTTTGTATAGTGATGATTATTAAATGTGAACTGCTCTTGAGTCGGGGCTTGGTCTGGGTTACTTAACTCCCCAAACTGTGCTCTCTCCAAGTTTACTGGATTCTAGTTATTAAAATACTTTGTGCCTGAGTAGTTAATTTTGAGAACCAATTAAACTATTACTTTTAATTTACTCATTAAGAAAGCATCCACGAATTCTATACTAATTCATAGCACAGTTGATTATGAACCTAGCGTCCTCATCTCCCTTGACGTCCATCCAGATATTCATTTCCAGTACAATGGCTTTTTATCTGGATTAATGCTGCTCTCCATTGCACGGTTATTTCAGGTAAACACAGAAGAACCTAATCAGATTTCCCCTTTTAGTTTTTAGCGTATAAAGATAACATTGTAGTAGATGATAGATTTTATTTGACTCACTGTTCAGAATTTCACCATATAGATACTTTTATTGGTACTTCCACAAAGTCTACCTATTCTTAGGATGATAATTTTCTTTATTTTACAGATGGGAAAATGATATCCTAAAAACTCATTACAGTGTGGCAGGTGTGGATTAGCTCTGTGTTTGGCTGGACTGTTTCTGTCCTGTGAAATCTCCAGCAGCATTTGCTGTTTAAATAACAGTAGTTTTTTTCCATGAGAAGCTTGTAGGTTAGTTAAAATAGTGTGATGGAAATGTGGAATTCGAAATCAAATGACCGATGTTTCTATCTTAGTGCTAATAAAATATATGGCTCAGATGGGGCTTGCCATTGCCATATTTCATTCTTCTCCAATTTCTATGAGACAGGTAGAATTCAGACTTCTTTTGTGAGAATTGGCTTGGGCTTGTCTGAAGTTTTGTTATCTTAACCAGGATACCTTCTGTGGATGAAGTACCATATTTATTCCCCTTAACCTGGCATGGTAGTGTGCCCTGTAGTCTAAGCTGCTTAGAACTCAGGGTCTCACACACATTGGCAAGTGTTCTAACCATTGGAGTTTTTCGTTCTTGTTGGTATTGTGTTTGTTTGCTTGTAATAGGGTAAGGATGTAGCTCAGTAGTAGAATACTTGCTTAGGATACACTAGGCCCTGTATTCAATCTCCAGCACAACCCATACACATAAAACAGTTGTTTTTCTCACAACATTATAGATTATATTCATTCATCCTCTAATCCTAGCTATTCTTTGGCCAGGTTAACTATGTTGTCTCTGGCTTCTTCTGATGACATACCCCATATCTTTTTTCTTTATTTGTTTTGAGACAGGGTTTCTCTATAACTGCAGTGGCTGTCCTGGAACTCACTCTGTATACCAGGCTGGCCTTGAACTCACAGAGATCTGCCTGTCTCTGCCTCTCAAGTGCTGGGATTAAAGGCGTGCACCACCACTGCCCGGTATGACATACCTTGTGTCTTAGCATCAGGCTTGATGCTTACTATACATCTGATGTAGTAACGATTTCTTTATTATTTTGTCTGTGTGTGCATTGTTGTGCCTATGTGAGTTTATGTGCACCAGGTGTGTACAGGTGCCCACAGATGTCAGAGGGCATTATGTCACTAGAACTAGAGTTACAGGCAGTGGTAAGCCATCGTGTCGGTGCTGAGAACAGAAGCCTGGTCCTCTCCAAGAACAGGAAATACTCTTAGCTGCTGATTCATCCCTCCAGCTCCTATTTTGAATTTTTTAAATGTTTTTTAAATGTCTGTTGTTGGTGTGGTACCCAGCCTTTTCACTTAATGAATACTGAAAGGACTGGCCCTATCAGGAAGTGGAAAACCCTGCCCGTGTTGTGTTCATAGTTTGGCTTCATCCCTTACTCATCAGTCCAGCATCAATGTAATGGCTGGGTCTCCAGCCCTGCACTTCAGCTCAGATGATCAGAGCAGCAGTTCCCGCTAAATCTCTCCTGCCACTGGACTGCATTCCTGACGGGTTCCCTGTGGCAGTGAGGTGGATCCCAGGTGCCACATTTCATTGTATTTTACTATATATCCATTAAGAAATAGGTCCTGGCTGGGCATGGTGGCGCACGCCTTTAATCTCAGCAGGAGGCGGAGACAGGTGGATCTCTGAGTTCAAGGCCAGCCTGGTCTACAGAGTGAGTTCCATGACAGACAGAGAAACCCTGTCCCAGAGGGGGAAAAAAAAAGAGAGAAATAGTTATTGGGCTGGGGAGATGGTACAGAGTTAAGAGCACTGGCTACCCCTCCAGAGGATCTGTCTTCAATTCTCAGCACCACATGGCAATTCACAACCATCTGTAATTCCAGTACCAGGGGATCCAGTGCCCTCCTCTGGCTTCTGTAGGCACTGCACACACGTGCACAAACATGCAAGTAAAACACTAATAACAGAAAAATGCTTAAAATTTTTAATGGTTATTATTTTTCTGGGTGGTAGAACATAACATGGTAGTCCTAGTACTTAGGTGGCCCTGTGGCAGGAGGATTGTTTGAACTTGAGAGTTTGAGACCAACCTGAACAACATAGCAGGACTCCAATTTTTGTTGTTTTGTTTGTTTGTTTTTTGTTTTGTTTTTTAAAAGGTTTCTACTTTTAAAATAGGTGGGCTTTGTCTTGTTTTTCTTTTTGAGAATAATTTTAGCTGCACAGAAAAGTTAGACAAATAGTTTTAAGTCCTTGAATACCCTTCACTCATTTCCCTCAGTGCTACCTTTTTAAACAACCGTTCTCCAGGCTAAGAAAGCAGCATTGGTTTATTTGATTTTCATCAGTTTTTCTATTAATGTTTCCTTCTGTTCTAGGATCCACTGCAGGATACTACCTACAGCATTCCGTCCACCTGGAATTTGAAGTGACACATTCCCCTTTCTGTCTCCTAGAAAAGGCACATGGAAGGGGCATTTCTCTTTGCCGTTCTCCTGCATTTCAAGCACATCTACCTCTACGTCGCCCCAGCCTATGGTATCTATCTACTGCGATCTTACTGTTTCACTGCAAGCAAACCAGGCAAGTCTTAGCAGTGGTCGCAGAAGCCTTCTTGTCTTCCTTGCAGCGTACACTGTTAGGGAGCACGGCAGGTGTCTCCTGGGTCCTGACCTGTAAACCCTTCACTGTCCACAGAGAGAACCGTGTGTACCCAGGCACGATGGCACACACCTGATCCCAGTACTAGGGAGGCGGAAGCGGGAGGACATTTGGGCTGTGTGTTGGGTCCCCATGTATTGTTAAGGGTACTTCTTCATGCTCCTGGTAATATGGCTTTCCTCTTCCGTAGATGGCACCGTCCGATGGGACAGCTTCAGCTTTGTCCGTGTTATTTCCCTGGGACTGATTGTTTTCTTAGTTTCTGCTCTTTCGTTGGGCCCTTTCATAGCCTTGGTAAGACATTTTATTTGATTTTTGATTTTTAAAAAGTAATGTAAGTCATTGTTTTGTTGTTTAGAAAGAACAATAGAGTAGGGAGTGTGTGAAGCAGCTGTAAAAGCTCCTTTCTTACTTTCCTATTAAAGATAAGGTAGGTGTTCTTTGCACGTTTCTGTGCATGTTCAAGTAGCATGAAGCTGTGGTTACACTAGAGAATTAGTTCTCATTGTAGATTCTACTTAAATGCACCTACTTATTAACGTTGCTAGCCTCTCAGATCAGTCCTTTGGCAGTCCTTTGTACACAGTAAATGCTGTAAAGTGCCTGGGACAGATGTCCAAATATTTTTTCTCTCTTGCTCCACACCCCGAAGTCAGTTTTTTACTTTCTGTTAAGATGGAGGAACACCACATCTAATATGGTGTTCCCTACTCCCCAACACTTCAGCAGGCTTAGATGGACCACATCCTGTGCTCTCCTTGCACCTTGTACATTTTGTTGTACTTCCTAGTAGAATGAATGGGGATTCACTGATTTTTATGTGTCTTCTCACTGGCCGGTTGAAAAGGTCAGGCAAAGAGAGGTCTGTGACCTGCTTGGGATCGTCCACTTGTAGAGACAAAGACTGGAGCCAGACTGCGACCTTTCTGTGCATGTGCTGCAGGCAGGTTTCCCATTCTGTTTCAGAATTTGGAAAAAGTTGATGGCTGTTTAATTGGTTTCATTTCTCCTTTTCCACAGAACCAGCTGCCACAAGTCTTTTCCCGACTCTTTCCTTTCAAGAGGGGCCTTTGCCATGCCTACTGGGCTCCCAACTTCTGGGCTTTATACAATGCTTTGGACAAAGCACTGTCTGTCATTGGTATGATACCCAGCTTTTTCACTTAGACTATGAGTACTGAAAGGACTAGTCCCATCAGGAGGGGCAGCCTGCCCGTGTTTTGTATTTGGATGTGTGTTCTGGACTACTTGGTCTCCAGCCCTGCACTTCAGCTCAAGATGAGCAGAGCTGAATTGCTTGAGACCAAGTCTTTTGTGCAGTAAGCAGACTGCATTACTTACAAACATTCCTTACAGCAGTGAGGTTGTAGATGTTTTCCTTGGGTGAATAGATTAAATATTTAGGTGCTTTTTAAGGATTATCTTTAAGTGTGTGTGTGTGTGTGTGTGTGTGTGTGTGTGTGTGTGTGTGTGTGTGTGTGCTGGTACCACAGAAGCTAGAGGCTTGGATCCCCCTGGACCTGGAGTTATGTTCTTACAGGAAATTGATATTTTGTTTACTTATTTTTTTTTTTAGAAATCATAATTTGGTTTCATCCCTTACTCATCAATCCAGCGTCAATGTAACTGGCATTCTTACAAAGTAACTTCAAACATTTGTATTTTGAAAAGCTGTTGACCATTTAGCTTAGTGTGCAGTACAAGGCCTCATTACCCTGCCTGAGTCAGGAAACTGCTGTACCTTACCTTGGGTACCTGCTCCCCGAAGATGCCTTACATGGAGAGTTAGTGTCAGATTCAGAAACTCAGGGAGTAGCCGTGAATTTCAAGGTAAAATCGGGAGCTGGGGATGAACTCAGCTGGTGGAGTACAAACCCTAGTTCTGCCTCCAGCGTGGTGTGCAAAAGCCGGGTGTGGTGGGCACACCTGCAGTCCCCGCTTCAGAAGATAGAGGCAGGAGGATCAGAAGTTCAGTCATTTCTCATTGGGTTGAGTACATGAGATCTTGTCTCAAAAAAGAGGAGAGGTGGCTGGGTATGGGGATGTATACCTGTAATTCCAACACTTGGGGTGCAGAGGCAAGAGGATCAGGAGTTCAAAACTAGCCTGAGCTACATGAGACTGGGTCTCAAAACAACAAAAAAGGAAAAACAGAACCAGAAACTGAAGGGGAAGGGAGTAAATAGAAAGAACACTTAGTAGGCTACGTCTTCCCCACATCGCTGCCTTTCGGTGGCAATAGAAAGGGCTGCGTAGGTGCTCAGGCTGCTGGACTGCACTGTTTTTACACTGGCTCGTTTGGGTGGGGCTTGCATCGATGTTCTAGGCTCGGTGCATCTGACAGTAATTAGTTTCTGTGTTTGGGGATAGCAAGAACTCATAGTCACTTCTGTGTCTTAGGGACATAGTAAGGTAGAGAAGGTAAGCACATAAACAGTGCTCGAGAACCCGAAGCACCTTTGCCTCTTGATTGAGGAGTCCTCTTTGCGTGACTGGGTCAGTTTGGCAGATGGGTGAGTCATTCAAAGGGAGTCGTCTGAGCAGAGGTATGCTGAGCACTCACACTTGGTCTGTTGTGACTAAGCCACATTCGGGCACAGGAGACTGGAGGGGTAGAAAGGGACAGACACTGAAGGCTGCTATATGCAGGAATGTGAACTTAATACCACAGGAAATGAAAGGCTCCAAGTTTGGTGTGACGTGGTCCGAGTTTTAAATAGCTTGCATCATTTCAGCGGTGGAGAAGATTGCTGCTCAAATGCTGCCTGCCCACAAGGTTCCTGTAGGCTGCACAAATAGCTTGTTCCAATTTTAGTCCATAGCTATAGATTATCTTCTGAAACCAGAAAGAAGTATGTACCGGAGACAGCATAGCACAGACTTAAACCATGAAATCCAGCTGTGAACAGCTGTAAGATTTAGTAGCCTTTTAAAACTATTACTCAAGGAGTTGACTCCTAAGATAGGGAATCCTGTTGATTAAAGTAAAATGTCTGCTTATTCTAGGTTTGGAATTGAAACTTCTTGATCCCAGCCAGATCCCCAGGGCCTCGATGACAAGTGGTTTGGTTCAGCAGTTCCAGCACACAGTCCTTCCCTCAGTTTCCCCGTTGGCAGCCCTCATCTGCTCACTGACAGCCATACTGGTAAGAACTTGGCACGTGGTACCCACTGTGGATTCTTCCTCTTCCTATCCCAGTGCTGACTGAATTTCGGCTTTGAAGCTTTTCCAACTGCAGGATAAATTCCATGGCTGAATTCCTGCAGACTGGAGTATTGCCTAGCAATTCTCAGGAACTTTGAACATAGTGAGGGAAGATTACCAGAAAATTCTCTGTGAGAGTCTTGCCAGTGGCTGTTTAAGCCATCTGTCCATCCTGGCAGGAGGAAAAAGAAAAGCCCAAGTAGGAAGCATGGAGCATGCTGTGGAGAAAGAGGAAATCTCTGTGGCAGAACATCCAAGCTTTGTTTTGTTTTTCTCATCCTTGGCTAAGTGATCAAATGTGTCTAGAAAGCAGGGTATTTTGTGTTGATGGTGGTAATGAATTGAGAGGAAGTGCGGCTCTCACACATCAGATGAGAGTCTGCTGTGAAGCCAGGCATGGTGGCACAAGGCTGTGATCCCAGTTCTGGGGAGGTGGAGGCAGGAAGATTGCTCCTTGGGGACCAATCTGGGCTACATAGCAAGACTTTGTCTTAAAAAAACCAGAAGCAGCAGCAGCAGCAGCTAGTGTGGGTCATCTGTTGTCAGAGCCTCCCTCACACCCGTCAGTGCTGGTGACCAGCTCTGGGATAGTTTTGGTAGGATAATTACACATTAGCTTTAATTTTGGTTTCTAGATGATCGAAATCTCCTGGCAAGACACACTTAATTGTGTGGCAGTACTAGTATGCAGGTTTCTAAGTTCTGCTGGTCTACTTATTCAAAGATTTTAGCTGATGTTTAAAAAATTCTAGCACCTCAGCCTTGGGGCTAGGGCAGTGGTTCAGTGAGTGAGAACATGATGTGCAAACATGAGGATCTCAGATCCTTGGCCCCAGTGATAAAAACTGCCAGGCATGGCTGCACACATGTGCATGTGTTTAACCCAGCAGTGTGGAGAACAGAGACAAGAACATGGCTGACATTTACTGACAACCAGCCTAGCTCTAGGTTCATGAGAGACTCTGTGTCAAAGGAATAACACAGTGATAGAATTCACAGTACCCAACATCCTACCCTTGCCACACACACGTAATGCTAGAAAGAGAAAGAAATAAGTAAAATATAAACAAACAAAAAACCATAAAACCTCAGCTTTGTAAGCTGTGTATATAGAGGGCAATGGCTTTATTATTGTAAATTTCACTGCAGCTCACAAAACTGTTAATGCACTAGCCCCAAAATATCTATGAATTTTTGTATGACCTAGTAAGTTCAATGAATATTACCTAATTATACAGATAGTAAGTTGTTAAATTTTACATCCCAGAACTTATCGTTTATTAATTTGGATAAGGTTCATTTTGATGAAATAAATACACACTCCTATGGTCTTGTATTTTCTTTTGTAAAGCTAGCTTTGGGGGACTGCACAGAGTGCTGGGTTATGCTGGTGAAGTGGAGAAGCCCCTAGTCCTGCTGTATTCAGACATGACACAGACAGTTTACCTGTGCCTTGCTTCTGCAAAGCTGACTTTAAATGATACTGAAGCTCTGTCTTTGCCTGTTGTTTCTAGCCCTCTATTTTCTGTCTTTGGTTTAAACCCCAAGGGCCCAGAGGCTTTGTCCGATGCCTGGTTCTTTGTGCCTTGAGTTCCTTCATGTTTGGCTGGCATGTCCATGAAAAAGCCATACTCCTTGCGATTCTCCCAATGAGGTAAGCAGATAGCTCAGCGAGTCGGCATGTTTCACAGTGTCTTACTTTGTGCTGTTCTGATCCTGTCCAGTGGGGTGGGATAGGCAAGGTCTAAGGAATGAGGATGATGAATTGATTGGCTTATATCTGCAGACCTGTGAGGGGTCTGAGATGTGCAAAAATCCATACATTGTTCCTATATATTTGGTGATTAAATACCATAATAGGTCTGGGTATTGGATGGGAGCATGGCTTGGGAAAGGCTGGCACCCTTGGCATCATTAGATCGTAAAAATAAAGCCCTGGGGTTCCCTGTTCCGTGTTGTTAGTCAAGTAAGGACCGAGCATTACAAAAATGTCTCCACGTGTGTCCACGTTAGACTCTCCAGAGCTGTTTGATTGTTTCTTTCTTATTGGTTTGCATGCTTTATTTTGAACTGCTCACCAACCTTTAGGGTAATTAGAATGAATTGATGTAATCCATCTTAGAATCTGCAGAAACCAGGGATCTGAGAGCTTATGACTTACCAAAGTTATATAGCTAAGCCTATTTTGGTAGCACATGCCTGTATCCCCCAGTACTGAGGAGGCTGAGACAAGAGGATCATGAGTTCAAGGCCATTCTGGGCAATCTACCAAGATGCTGTCTTAAAAACTAAGTCACAAAGCAGGCAACACAGTCGGGACTTCAGCTGACATGTGCTGCTGAGTTCTGTGGTCCTCTCACTTGTCTCAGTTTCTTAGTGTGTGTTTTTGGGTTTTTGTTGCTGCTGCTGTTGTTTGAGACAGGGTTTCTCTGTGTGACCCTGGCTGTCCTGGAACTCACTCTGTAGACTGGCCTCAAACTCAGAAATTCCCTTGCCTCTGCCTTCCGAGTGCTGGGGTTAAAGGTGTGTGCCATGCTCAGTGCTTTTTGTAAAAGTACTGTAAATGGAACAGTGTCCACTTGACACCTCGTTAAAATCCAGTACATAGATAAGAATGGAATCTGCCTCTTTCTGTTTTTGAGGGTTTTCTCAAAGTAAGAGACATCATTTAAACTATGATCAGTGTCATATCTCTGGAACCATAGACCTTCCAGTATAGCAGACTCCAGTATATCGACTGAACTCACACTGCAGGTCCAGGGATTATCTAAAAGATGAACTGTATGTTTGGAAGTGAAATTCTTGAGTACAGTTCCCTGTCTCTCCCCTAAGCAGCTCCTAGTCCTACATTCGATTCTTTGAGGAAGGCAACTCAACAACGCAAGCTCTCCCCCACCCCCTCTCTCAGTGTGTGGGTGTGGGTGTCTTACTCCCCTATTCTCTTTTTATTGATTGCTGTAAAAACAACACCCAGGGGCTGGAGAGATGGCTCCGCCTTCCGGAGGACTCAGCTCAGTTCCCAGCACCCACTTGACATTATAACTCTGCTTCCAGGAGATCTGTGCCCTCTGACTTCCGTGGCACAAGGCATGCATGCACACAGTCACAGACATGCGTGTGTGTGCACAGACATACTGTGGGTATATACAGAGCACACACATGAAGTAAACAAAGCTTTGGAAAAACTTTTTAAAACAAACACAGCCAGTTCTTATTTGAGTTGGACTTGTTACCGAATGAGTGTTTATTTTATAGGGGATTATCAGTGTTCATTTATAAAGGGATTGTCAGGGTTTATTTCATAGGGGATTATCAGTGTTCACTTTATAAAGGGATTATCGGTGTTTATTATAGCCAGTCCTAAAAATAATAGACGTTTTATTTAAACTATGCAATCACATTTCAGTTGTGTTAAGGAATTATTGTAAGACTTTTTACTTTTAGCCTTTTGTCTGTGGAAAAAGCAGGAGATGCAACAATTTTTCTGATTCTGGCCACAACAGGACATTACTCCCTCTTCCCTCTGCTCTTCACTGCCCCAGGTAAGCAGCTTCCTGTTAGGAAGATTGTTGGTCACCATGCCCTTTCCATCCAGAGCTAAAACCAGTGCGCTCTAACTTAGATATCTGGGAAGAGACTTTTGTTCTTTCTCTTAAATAAAACTTGTAGTTTGCCCCTAGTTTTAAGTATATTTAGTTGTCTCAGAAATGGTTAGTTAGGTGTGATGGCACTCAGGAGTTAGAAGGAAGTGGATCTCTGGGAGTTCAAAGGCAGCCTGGTGTACATAGAGTTCTAGGCCAGCTGGGTTATGTAGAGAGACCCTGTCTTAAAGAAAAAAAGGAAAAGAATATTAGCAATGTCCATGTGCTATTTTGTCATCTGTATTTTTTTGTCTTTTAACAGAACTTCCCATTAAAATCTTACTCATGTTACTATACACCATTTATAGTATCTCATCTCTGAAGACACTCTTCAGGTAATGTTAAAAGCACATTTAAGGTTCTATTCCCTTTTGTGAGATATTTACTCTAAAATGGTCAAAGAGGATTTCAAATATATTTTCAAGTTGGGACTGGGGTGATGGTTCATATGGTAAAGCTTTCTGTGTAAGCAGGAGGGCTGGAGTTCAGATCCCCAGCACCCATGGAAAACAGGCACCGTGTGCACCTGTAATCAGTCCCAGCACTGGGTAGGCAGAGACGGCATTTCAGTCTTGCTGGCCAGCCAGTGTAGCCAATCCATGATGCCCAGGTTCAGCAAAACACTGATTCATTCTCTCTCTCTCTCTCTCTCTCTCTCTCTCTCTCTCTCTCTCTCTCTCTCTCTCTCTCTCTCTCTCAAGAACACTGGCTGCTCTTCTAAAGAACCCATGTTTGATTCCCACCATCCACGTGGTGACTCAAAACTCTCTGTAACTCCATCCCAGGGATCCAACACCTTTTTTCTGGCCTCAACGGGCACCAGACATATATGAAGGCAAAACATTCATACACATAAAATGAGTAATTTTAAAAATAAGATAGAGAAGCAGTTATGAAGACACCTTACTTCAACCTGTGGCCTCCACATGTGTACATTCAGGGTGTGCACAGAAGTGCACACACACAATTATTACTAATTTATTCCTGCATGCCAGAAGAGCGTACCATATCTCATTACATATGGTTGTGAGCCACCATGTAGTTGCTGGGAATTGAACTCTGGACCTCTGGAAGAACAGCCAGTGGTCTTAACCTCTGAGCCGTCTCTCCAGCCCCACTAATTTATGACAATAATGTAACTGTTATAAATACTTGATAAGTAGAGGGAGAAATTCCCTTAACCCTTTCCTTCTGACATGACAGCATAAAGTTGTATCCTTAGTTTGGGAGGTTATGTGAAGAAGACTACCTAGCTTAAAATCTTATTTGAAAGCCAAAGAATAGAATATGAGATCATTTGTTTTGGATAAGGTTATATAGATACAGATACAAATGGAAAAAACTAAAATATACTTACACTGTGTAAAAAGTTATTAGGAAATTGTGGTCAGAATTTTTTTACCTTCTAAACTGTGTACTATGATTCCTATAATTTTTTGGACTGGAGAGATGGCTCAGCAGTTAAAAGCTAGGCTCACAACCAAAACTCTAAGTTACTTACATTGACCAGAGTAAAGCCTGTTTTTAGAATCCCTGTTTCTGTGTATGTTTTTACTCTATCGTCACGATGCCCAGACCCTATCTGCCCTCTCAATACAGACCTAATTTGTCTGAGCAGCATGGGTACATGTAGCGATTAAACTGTTGAGGTCGTGGAGTGCCATAGCATACTGTGTTTTCTACATTTGAAACGTCAGTGCTCCTGGAGGAGTGCGGGTGGGAGACATTAGCTGGGAATGTTTGCTAACTAGATTGACTCATCTAAAATCAGACTTCTCTCCTTCAGAAAAGAAAGACCTCTTTTTAGTTGGATGGAGACTGTCTACCTCCTCGGCCTGGGGCCTCTGGAAGTCTGCTGTGAAGTCATATTCCCTCTTACCTCTTGGGGGCTGAAGTACCCCTTCCTTCCGTTGTTGCTGACCTCAGTGTACTGTGCAGTGGGCATCACATACGCCTGGATCAGGCTCTATGTTTCATTGCTGACTGGGTGTCTTGTTGGCAAGACAAAGAAGCCGTGACTACAGAAGTGTGGATGGAAGCCAACAATTACGTCATGGGACAGTAATCAGAGCTTGAAGGAAGTTGCCAGAAGCAGGATCTATTTATTCAGTAGATCTGTTTAAGGACCATTCTGCCACACTTGGCCTTGCCCTGCCTAGCAACCCGATTGTTTCCATGGTGAGAAGCCACTTGCCCTTTCTAAGCAGCAAAACACATTTGAGAAAGCTCTCGCTTTCCTTTGTTAAAATAGTCTACTGTGCCCACTGAAGGTGGACCAGGAGGTGATGAACAGCATAACTTTCTGTAGCCAGTACTGACCTGTGTTAGGAAATAATGCATAATTAGATTCTATACCTAAGGAAAAATAAATAAATAAAGTGCCATTTTGTATTTATGCATAAAACATCAAAATATTTTGGGTCATTACCGAGTCTTACATTTATTTTCCTGTTGTTGTGCACACGGGCAGGTGGTGTATTGTCTCTGTTCTGTACACCTTGTTCCAGGAGCGTTGTTCTCATTGAAATGATACAGCTATGACACTCAGCAAGCCGGGAGATGCTTGATGTGCGGCTTTGGCAAAACCACAGACGCCAGCCCACAGTAAGAGCCTCTCGTCATTTCTCTCACGCCCTGCAGTTTGGATAAGGATGCTGTCTAACCTTCCTCCTGGGAACACACTGGAGTGCCTTCAGCTCTTCTCCCTTTATTTAGTGTTTTTGGTTTTTTTTTGGTTTTTCAAGACAGGGTTTCTCTGTGTAGCTTTGCGCCTTTTCCTGGAACTCACTTGGTAGCCCAGGCTGGCCTCGAACTCACAGAGATCCGCCTGGCTCTGCCTCCCGAGTGCTGGGATTAAAGGCGTGCGCCACCACCGCCCGGCCTATTTAGTGTTTTTTAAGACGTGTATTTTTATTTCATGTGTGCATATACCTGTGTGTATATATGTGTACCACATGTGCGTTTGGTGTCTAAACACCAGAAGAGGGCGTTGAATCCCCTGGAACTGGAGTTACAGGTGGTGTGAGCCACGTGGTCTGGAAGCTGAGAACCAAACTTTGGTCCTCTGCAAGAGCAGCCATTGTTCCCAACCAGTGAACCATCTCTCCAGCCCCCTTTTCTTCCTTTTCTTGAGGCTGCTACATATACACGTCATCTAGGTCCTTAGTCTTCCTACCGTGTGCTACACATTCAAATTCAGCCAACACTAGCTGACACGGGAACTTTTATACGTTGTATTTATCCATTATCCACTACAGAACCAAGGAAGTCCAAAGTCGGTGCCGTCGTGGCGTGCTGATCCAGTCGTCCTGTCTATATCTGTTGTTTCAACAGTAAACATGGCGATGGTGCCAAAGGGGAAGGAAGGCGTGCCTCTAGCTTCCCCATCCCCTTTACACCCTGTGCTCAGTCCCAGCATCACACACAGAAATAATAACCTGTTTGGTTTGCATGTATTTATATATGTGTGTGTGAATAGTAAACCTAGTACAGCATAGTGATTTTGTAAAGAGTAGGGGCCGGAGAGTCATACGGCCTGCTTGGAAATCAAGCTTTCATTTTTGTGCATATCATGGCACCCACCTATGTAAGTCTGGGATAACACAGGGGAGTCGGTTCTTTCCTTTCACCGTGTGGGTACTGTGGTTGAACTCAATTACTTAGTAGCAAGCACCTTAACTCACTGAGCCATCTTGAAAATTATTTAACCATTCTTTACCATGGTGTCTTTATCTCTAAAATGATTATATAAAAGAAGACTTGAGCCGGGCGGTGGTGGCGGTGGCGGTGGCGGGTGGCGGCGGCGGCGGCGGAGGCGGCGGCGGCGGCGGCGGCGGCGGCGGCGGCGCACGCCTTTAATCCCAGCACTCGGGAGGCAGAGGCAGGCGGATCTCTGTGAGTTCGAGGCCAGCCTGGTCTCCAAAGCGAGTTCCAGGAAAGGCGCAAAGCTACACAGAGAAACCCTGTCTCGAAAAAACCAAAAAAAAAAAAAAAAAGAAGACTTGAAACTTGGGGTGGGGGGGTTAAGACAGTCTCATTGTGTAGCCCTGGCTGGCCTGGAACTTAATATGTAGACCAGGCTAGCCTTGAATTCAGAGATCTGCCTGCCTCAGCTTCCTGAGCGGTGGTATTATAGCCATTTGCCACTGTGCCTGGCCCAGCCTGAAATGTTTTTTAAATGTTCAGTGTTTATCAGTTGCTGTTTATCTGAGTCCTCTATTCTCCTCTTCCTTTCCATCGCGCACATATGCTCCCGCTGTCTCAGGTCTGCTGCCATGAATAGCTGTAATAGGTGAATTTGTTTACCTGTTTTCCTAGGATCACACAAGAGAGTCTAGACTTTCGGCACAGGTCCCAACATTTAGGTAGAGGCCAGAGGATCAGAAGTTAAAGGGCATCCATGGCTACATAGTGAGGTTGAGGCCAGCCTGGGCTACATGAAAATCCTGACTCAAGTAAAACAGCAAAATAGGGCTATCAAGATGATGGTAAAGGTGGCTGCCACAAACCCCGCCACCTAGGTTCTGTCATCCCCAGAAGTCATGGAGGGCAAGAGTGACTCCTGAAAGTTTTCCTCTGACCTCTGTATGTGCCATGTGAAACACACACACAAACAAATATAATTTAAAAACAAAACAGTCAGGCGTGGTGGCTCATGCCTTTAATCCCAACACTGGGAGGCAGAAGCAGGAGGATCTCTGAGTTTAGGCCAGCCAAGGCTACATAGGAAGCCCTTGTTTGTCTCAAAAAAACAAAAACAAAAACAAAACCACTACTATAAGCTAACACAAGAAACCTAGTGTACCTCCACCATTAAAAAAAACCTAAAACTGAAAGTTTCATTTATTTGTTTTTGAGGCAAGGTCTGTCCCTGGCTGTCCTGGGATTCCCTATGTAGACCAAGCTGTCTTTGAACTCACAAAGCTCCTCTTGTCTCTGCCTCCCAGTGCTGGGATTAAAGGCGTGTGCCACCATGCCTGTCTTGTGTTTTCTGTGTGTGTGTGTGCGTGCGTGCGCGCACGTACCTGGCATGATCAATTTGGGTGAGTTGATTTCGATGCCAGTGCAAATTAAACTCCGGTTTGTAGACTTGTTCTGAAGGTGACAGGCTGGCAGAGTGAGAGTGCCCAGCTGCTGTGGCTTAGCAGTTAAGAGTGTATACTGCTCTTCCAGAGGACCTGAGTTCAGTTCCCAGCACCCACAGTGGGTGGCTCACAACTACCTGTAATCCCAGCTCCAGAGAATCTGATGCTCTCTTCTGGCCTCAGTATATGCACTCATGCACATACTTTCCCCACCACCTACACACACACACACACACACACACACACACACACACACACACACACACACACAATTGAAAAATAAAATAGTTTATACTTGGGCATTGTGGCACATGACTATAATCTCAACACTTGAGAGTTAGAGTCGAGGAGATGCAGAGTTCAAAGTCAGCCTCAACTACATAGCAAGTTTGAGGCCATCTTGGGAAACACAAGAACCTGTCTTAAAACACAACAATAAAAATGACACACAAAGAAAAGGCAGCCTGAGTTCGTCCAGGTTTCACACCCAGTTTATGTGGTGCTCAGGGTTGAACCCAGGGCCTTATGCTCCATCTCCAGCGTCACTGGTATATTTACTTATCCAAAGAACTCTGTTGTAGCAAGTCTTTCTCTGTACTGCCAGCTCCCAAGTAACAACATGGAGACTTATTAATTATGAAAGCTTGGCCTTAGCTTGTCCCACTAGCTCTTATAACTTAAGTTCACCCATTTATTTTAATCTACGATTTGTCACATGACTCCTTACCTCATGTCTCTACTGCTCGCCGCTTTCTCCGAGTCTGGCTGGTGACTCTGCCTTTCTTCTTCCCCAGTCTTCTCTGTCCCCGGAAGTCCCACCTAACCCCTTCCTGCCTAGCAACTGACCATTCAGTGCTTTATTAAACCAATCACAGTGACACATCTTCACACAGTGTAAAGGAATATTCTGCAACACTCTGTCTCTGAACAGATTTACCAGGTACATTGTGTAGCTCACAGATGGAAAAGGGGGTGCTGGGAGATGTACTGGTACAGGGCCTTTGTTTGTACATGTAAGGAGTTTGGACTTCAGGCGTGGTTCATTAAGCATTTTAACAGTATTGTTTGTGAACCTGGAGAGATGACTTGGTGGTTGAGAGTCCATATTATTTTTGCAGAAGATCCTAGTTCAATTCCCCAGCTCATAAACTGCTTGTGAGTATTCCAGTTCCAGGAATCCAGTGCCCTCTTCTGGCCTCCATGGGCACTTACACACACACACACACACACACACACACACACACACACACACACACACACTTAAAAATAAAATCCAGTCTTCCTGAGAGTGCGCAGTAGGGTTGGTCAGTGGGTCGGCCAGCCTGTTGGCTGTGAACTGTCAGACTAGGCCAGAGACTGGAAGTGACATGGAGGTGGGGGCCGACTGCACTCTGTTCCTCTTCGAGCTGTTCCACCAGGCTGGGCCAGTAATAAGGTGAAAATCCCAAAAGATAAAGATGGCAAAGTGAAACATTTTGCATTTGTGAATTTCAAACACAAAGTGTCTGTTCCTTACGCCGTGAATCTTCTCAATGGAATCAAACATTTCAAGAGGCCTATCAAAATTCGGTTTAGATCAGGAAGTAGTCACTCCTCTCAGGATGCCACTGTGTCATATCCCCAGCATCATGTTGGAAATTTAAGCTCTACCTCCACATCTCCTAACAGCTATGAAAGGACGGCGGGTAACGTAACTCCATCAGCACAGATGGTCCAGAGGTCCTTCTCTTCTCCAGAAGATTATCAGCAGCAAGCAGTGGTGAACAATGTTTTCAGACAGATGTCATGTGTTCGGAAATTTGGTTCTCCACATGCAGATCAGTCAGGATCTTTGCCATCAGGTGAATCACATGCTCACAGCTTTAACCAGTCTTCCAACTCCCAGTGGCACTAAGATGCACTGTCATTACAGCGTAAAAGACAGAATTCTCACCCCTAACCAGGAGATAGACACTATAGCCGTGAGCAGCGCTCCTCTGACCATGGGCCTGACTGTCATTACAGAGGAGGCCGAGAGGATTTCTACTCTGATGACAGGAGTCATAATGGCTGGAGCCATGACTGTGATAACATAGGGACAGTAGTAGAGGTGGGAAATGGCCCTAATCTCTAACAAGCATTCCAAGGACATTGCTTACAGGGCCATTTTAGTCCCTTCTAATTAAGTTGTTCTGGAAGTACTTCTAAAAACTGTACAGAGTAGCCCCACAATTTTCCACCTATCTTTGGGGGAAAAAAATTTTTTAAGCCAGCAGCAGTTTCATAGAGAACTGGGAACCGTGGCTCCACATTTGTTACTTTAATTACCTTCCCTCAACCGGGCAGCGGTGGCACACACCTTTAATCCAGCACTCGGGAGGCAGAGCCAGGTGATCTCTGTGAGTTCGAGGCCAGCCTCATCTGCAGAGTGAGTTCCAGGAAAGGCACCAAAACTACATCCTGTCTTGAAAAAAAAAATTACCTTCCCTCAGGGTTTCAGAAGAGGAAGGATTTTATACAAGAGAGTGGGCCACCATCCAGTCACTTCAGCCTAGGAAAGATGAATTGTACAAATTGGTTTATTGTAAAGCAAATATTTTAATTATCTCACCCTTTTGTGTTGCAAGAAATTTCTTGGTAATGAAATCATTTTGGTGTATATAATAGGAAACATCCAAGTTGGTAGTCTGAAATGGCTATCTGCATTTTATTTTTTTATTTTTTTTTTAAGATTTTATTTATTTATCATGTATACAGTGAGTGTTCAGCCTGCAGGCCAGAAGAGGGCACCATATCTCATTGTAGATGGTTGTGAGCCACCATGTGGTTGCTGGGAATTGAACTCAGGACCTCTGGAAGAACAACCAGTGCTCTTAACCTCTGAGCCATCTCTCCAGCCCCCATGCATTTTATTAATAATGAGAAAATAGGACTTCTCAGTAATCCATTTTATTAACAGTTTATTTAAAACAGTTTATTGGTTTTGCTTGGGGATAAATCATATTTTCTAACTCAGAATTTAAGTACAAATTCTGTGGTATGCTCTTGAATTTTATCACAATTGAACATACATTATAAATCTATACTGGTTCATTCTAAGAACTTTAAAATTCTTTCATTAAATTGTATTTGATGTATGACTAGTCACTCAGGAGGTTAAATATCTACATGTATATTTTTACATAAAAAGACAGTGTTGATGACAATTCTTTTTAGAGTAACAACGATGTTAACACAGAGATAAGATGGCAAAATGTTTCATGGCAAGGATTATAATTTTGAAATTTTGTTTAACAAAACTTCCATGTTTCAAGATCCTGTTGCTCATTCACTGCAAATTAAGAATTCTGTGGGCCGGGCGGTGGTGGCGCACGCCTTTAATCCCAGCACTCGGGAGGTAGAGGCAGGCGGATCTTTGTGAGTTCGAGGCCAGCCTGGTCTCCAAAGCGAGTACCAGGAAAGGCGCAAAGCTACACAGAGAAACCCTGTCTCGAAAAACCAAAAAAAAAAAAAAAAAAAAAAGAATTCTGTGAAAAATATTTATACCACAGCATTTATACTATGTTCCTTTTTAATATATTAAATACATAAAAGAAAAAAGGAAAATAAATAAAATCCTTTTTAAGATCTTATTTATAAAAAAGATGTATGTACTTTTTTTTTTTTTCAGGTAGACTGGTCAGTTATGTCGAATTCCTCGGTGTCAGCCAAGAGACAACCAGAACCAGGAGAGAAAGGCCCTTCCCTTCCTCCTTCCTCCTTTTCCTCGTCTTCTAACTAGCTTTCCTTGCTAGGATGAGGCCTCCATCCTCAGCACTCAGTTGTTTATGTGCTGGCACAAGATCTCCGTGTGTTGGTCAGCTGGCCTCTTTTTGTTCCTGTTTCTAAGGAGAGATCTTGTGTTGCCCAGGCTGACCCTGAACTCACTATGTAGCTGAGAATACTCATGAACTCTGAATCATCCTGCTTCCACTTCTCAAGTGCTGAGACTACAAATATGTATTACTATGTAAATTTCTTCTCAGTTTTTTACTTCAAAAAAACCGGAGCTTAACAGTTGTCTTAGTTCGGGTTTTTATTGCTGTGAAAAGACATCATGACCGTGGCAACTCTTACAAAGGAAACATTTAGTTGTGGTGGCTTGCTTATAGTTCAGAGGTTCAGTCCATCATTATGGGGAACATGGGCAGCATGCAGGCAGACATGGTGCTGGAGCTGAGAGTCCTACATCTTCATAGGCATGCAACAGGAAGTCAACTGTTACACTGAGTGAAACTTGAGAAAAGAGACCTCAGAGCCCACCTTCACACTTCCTCCAACAAGACCACTCTTCCTAATAGTGCCACTCCTTTTGGGGGCCATTTTTTTTTTCAAACCACCACAAGAGTGGTGATGAGTTTAGTCCCAGCACTCAGGAAGCAGAGGCAGGTGGATCTCTGAGTTCAAATCCAGCCTGGTCTACATAGTGAGTTCCACGACAGCCAGGGCTACATAGAGAAACCCTGTCTTGTAAAGAATAAATAAATCAGTCAGGTGAGATGGTCCAGTGTGTAAAGGCACATGTCACCAAGCTTGACAACCACAGGGTCAAAGTAGAGAACAAACTCCCGAAAGTTGTCATATGTCCACCACATGTGTCCATGGCACATGTGCACATGCACATACACATACTAGATAAATGTCCAAAAAAATTAAGTCTGAGATTGAGGCCCAGAGGATAGTGGGAGTGTTGTCCTGGGGATGGGTGGGTGAACCGCCATTACAAAGCCCCTTGCACCCAAGTGAGAAGCTGACCCTTAGTGTGTTCAAGAATATGTGTAGCCGGGCGGTGGTGGCGCACGCCTTTAATCCCAGCACTCGGGAGGCAGAGCCAGGCGGATCTCTGTGAGTTCGAGGCCAGCCTGGGCTACCAAGTGAGTTCCAGGAAAAGGCGCAAAGCTACACAGAGAAACCCTGTCTCGAAAAAACCAAAAAAAAAAAGAATATGTGTGATAGTGTAAGTGTGTGTTTGTTTAGTAGTTTAATTATTCAGAATTCTTTCTGGAGAATATTTTTGGTGGCTTTCATTCATTTGGTGTAATTTAAAAATGAACACTGTGACAAAAAGCAAAGCAAAACAACAATAAGAGTCACTCTGCAAGCCGGGTGTGCTGATATACACCTCTGATCCCTATTTGTGGGAGGTAGAGGCAGGAGGTCATGAGTTCAAAGCTATTCTCAGCTACATAGTATGTATGTTTGAGGCCAGCTTGGGCTTTATTTTTATTATGTATCTATGTGCATGTCTGTGTGTATGTGGCCTGGAGGCTGCAGGAAGGCCTATGATTTTCTGGAGCTGGAGCTACAAGCACTTATAAGTCAACAATGTGGGTGCTGGTCCTCTGGAAGATCAGAAAGCCCTCTTAACCTCTGAGCCATCTTTCCAGCACTCAAGACCCTATCTCTAAAAAAAATTGCAGAAACAATTTTTCGTGTTAATAGTTTTTTGTTCCGTCTGTGTTTTTGAACTGAGGGTGGAACTCGGGCTTAGTGCGCAGTTGGCAAGTGCTCTATCACTGTGCTGTCTCCTGACTTCCTGCTTTGTTCTTGGTTTTGTTTTGTTTGAGACAGGGCCTCACTCTGCTGTCAAAGCTGATCTCCACTTTTAGAACTGTTTCCTCTGCCCCCAGCTGTTGGGATTATAGATGTGAGCCAACACATCATGCAATGTTTTTTTTGGGGGGGGGGAGGGTTGGGTTTTTTTTTTAGAGACAGGGTTTCTCTGTGTAGCTTTGTGCCTTTCCTGGGGCTCTCTCTATAGACCAGGCTGGCCTCGAACTCACAGAGATCCACCTGCCTCTGCCTCCTGAGTGCTGGGATTAAAGGCATGGGCCACCACCGCCCGGCTGCAATGTTTTATATTCTATAGAACAGGTTATGAGATGTGTAATTACTGGGCCATAAGATGTGAACTTTCAAGTCATTTGGTGCACTCCAGGAAAATTCTAATGTTGTAGAATATTATGTTGTAGAATATTATTTTAAGGTGTGTTACTTTTGTTTATCTTGCATTTGTTTAACTCTGTGAAGCTGTGTTACTGTGCCTGTCTAAAACACATGACTGGTCTAACAAAGAGCTGAACAACCAATAGCTAGGCAGGAGAAAGGATAGGCGGGGCTGGCAGGCAGAAAAAATATATAGAAGGAGAAATCTGAGAGGAAAGAAGGAACCAGAGAAGGAGGAGGACTTCAGGGGCCAGTCACCCAGCTACACAGCAAGCCACAGAGTAAGAAAGAAAGGTATACAAAAATAGAGAAAGGTTTAAAAAAAAAGCCCAGAGGCAAAAGACTGACAGGTTAATTTAAAGTTAAGAAAAGCTGGTGAGAAACAAGCCAAGCTAAGGCCAAGCATTCATAATTAAGAATAAGCCTCCGTGTTGATTTATTTGGGAGCTGGGTGGCGGGCCCATCAAAAAAGCAAAAACAACAATATTCTAATATATGCCTTCTCAAATAATTTTTACTTGAAAAAATTTACTTAAAATATTTCGCTTCAGGGGTACATTTTTGTGTCGGGAAGAATTCTCTTGATGAGGTGAAAGTGAGCAGAGCTGTATAGGGCTCTAATCCCAGCACTCAGCGGGAAGAGACTTACCACTAATTTGAAGGTCACAAGGTCTAAACAGCAAATTCCAGGCCAGTTAGTGCTAAATAGAGACATGAAAACCCCTGTCTCAAAAAACAAAACCAAGTGTATCTGCCTGCCCGAGTGGCTGTTCCACCAGGCCTCACTGGCAGTCCCGGTCTTCAGTTAGGTAGAAGTTAGAGGTGAGTGCTGGAGCCATGGAAAGGGGTCTCACTCTTTTCCTTGGGTGCCCTAGTAGGAGACTCTGGTCCTTCTTCTTTTAAGCCCCCTTCTTCCTTTCCTTACAACAGGATAATTAGCTAGCAGGCCCTGTGGGGACAAATGAAAAACCGTGAGCAAATCTCAAGAAGGAATAAATAACCAGTGCTGAACAAAGATACAGGGGAAAGAAAACCATTTAAACTTCTAATTATAGGACCGATATATCGGTTATGTAGATTCCCAGACCCTCCGTATAATCTCCTTTTCCCTTCCTCTCACCCAAGGTCTGCACATGTTGATGCAACTGTATTGCTTTTGTCTATTATTTATTTATATATTTATTAAAAAAAATTTTTAATCAGGGACTCATGTACCCAAGGATGACCATCCTGCTTGCCAGCTGCTAGGGTTACGGGTCACATACGACTATGCTTTTAATAGAGTTTCATTCACATGCTCTGATGCTTTCCTCTGTGTGTCTCCCTGAATTTTTCTCAAGGAGAGCACAAAAATGGGGGAACATTCCCACACTTTACTCTGAGCTGGTATTTAGCAACTCAGGTCTTTTTCTTTGTTTGTTTTGGTTTTTTTTTTTTTTTCTTTTTTTGAGACAAGATTTCTCTGTGTAACTGCTCTGGCTGTCCTGGAACTTGGTTTGTAGACCAGGCTGGCCTAGAACTCCCAGAGATCCACCTACTGGGATCAAAGGCGTGCGCCACCACCTCTGGCTAGCACTCAAGTCTTCCATGCATATATATTAGTATTGACCTATGGTTTAGTGAGCATTCTTCTGGATAAAATGCTAAATGCCACCAATAAATGGACAGAACACGAAGACATTTTAGTTCAGTATCAGGAAGGGCTTTCAAAAAGGAGCTGCTCAAATATGGAAATGTCCCTTATTCTGGGAAGGTGAGCAGAGACTAGGCAATTGCTTGACAGAACATTATAGATACCTTCTTTCTTTCACTCCTTAATCCTTTAGGGAACACTCCCCTCAACCATGTACATAAATCTGAAGGCCCTGAGGGAATCATTTTAGCAGACTATCACCAGAACTGAACCTCAAGAATAGGTTCAATGATCCACTCCAGGCCTTCTCTGAATACTTTGTTGCTGACCGTATTTTAATTTTAGGCTTTAGAGAGTGTAAAAAAACTGTAAATGAACGGTTGGAACCCAGAAAGCTAGCTTTTATGGAATTCAATAAATAAACTATCCATCACGACCACTTGTGGGTGTTTGTTGAATGCAAGCTTTCTGAAGAGCCATGGAGGGGGCAGATGAGGGAGAACTGGAGAAATTTTTCCTATGTGAGAACTGGGCAAAAATAAATATCAATGTCTCCTAGTCTTTGCCCACTTTGGGTCATTTACTGTATCCCTGGACTGAATTGGCATGTGCCCCCTAAACCCTCACTCCAGTGTTAGCAGCAGCCTTCACGGATTGTGGGCCACTTAGTTGCCCGGAACCTCGTGTGCAGGTGTCCCGAAGGCTGCGCACGCGGGGAGGCTTTTGGGCGCTGCACCGCCGTACGCTATGCCCTTCAGCCCGGAGCTCGGAGGAGAACGGTATCGGTGGCGGCGGTAGCCGTCGTGGTTTTTCTTATAGTTGGAGTCTTGAGGTCAGACCTCACGTAGAACCGGCATCAATATGATGGCCGGACGGCCGGGCCACGAGCCCTTCACATTTCTGCCGGATCAGGCCCGGAGCCTGCCCCCGCCCAAGCTGAACGACCCGCGGCTTGTCTACATGGGCTTCCTGGGCTACTGCACCGGCCTGCTGGATAACGCGTTGTGGAGGAGGCCTGTGTTGCAAGCAGGTGAGGGCTGCGTAGACGGGAGCCCTCCGGAGGAGGGGCTGGGGGCTGCCCGCCATGATCCACCCCGGGATCCGTGCTTTTCCGGCCCTTCCTGCCTAGCCGTGTGCCCCCGGGAGCTCCTCAGAACCGAACCGAACCAGATTAAAGGAACCCAAGAGCGGCGCGGCTGGGAATTCTAGACCCCACAGTTAGTTCGCGCTGTACTTCGTGCTTATAAACTGTTGCACATTCCATGCTGTCACATTTATGAGCGTGATGGCTGTAGGTCTCAAAAAAAAAAAAAAAAAAAAAAAAAAGACATGGGAAAGACATGGTTAAAGCAGCTTGCCCACGGTCACATGACTAAGGAGTTAGGGAGAGGAGTTTGCTTGCGTTAGTGTGTGTTCAGAACCAGCGCTTCACAGACTTGAAGCATGCAAGAATAGGTATCCTGTTAAAATACTAGTGTGATTCATAAGTCTGGGGAAGGGGCTAATGTGTGCAAACTCCCAGACGCTGGAGAGTCAATAAACTAGTAAGTCTTATATTCTAGTATGTCACTGTCACTGGCTTTCAAGTCAAGATTGATTATAACTGACACAAAGACTGTGCTAAGAACTGTAGAATCCCAAAGATAGAGAAAGAAAGAAACCAACAAACTAACTTCGGGTGCCTTTGAACTTTGTTGTATTTATTATTTGTGTGTGGGTATGTGGGGGACAGATGACAGCATGAGATGGACATGATCTTTGTTTGTACCTCTAGAGTGCGTTCTCTCTCTCTCTCTCTCTCTCTCTCTCTCTCTCTCTCTCTCTCTCTCTCACACACACACACACACACACACACACACACACACACACATATACACACACACCACATTCATCAAAGCCTGTCACTTGGGAACTATATATTTTTATTCCATTGTTTTCCGTCTGTCACTTTGGCAGGTCATGTGGTCAATCTGCCAGTTTCCTCATCTAACAAATGAGAATAATGGATCTTAATGTGTTCGTTATGGCAGTTCAGAAGTCCTGTAGATAAGGTTCATAACACACAAAAGATGCTGAATGAGAAGGAATTGACTAAATTTTTCTCTGTGCCAGACATTGGGGTACATATTAAGAATATGGGGTGAAGAACTGCCCTTAAGAAGCAAGTCAGTCAGAAATACAAATAAATATCTGTTATTGATCTTGGAGTAGTAGATGCGTGCTCTGATAGAAGCACGTGCCACGTGATAGAGTACTTTGGGAGCATGAAAGAGGTACAAATATGAGGAAAAATGTTCCATAGAAAGTACAGATGGGCTGGCACATCATTGTTTCCAGTCCAGCTTTTCTTCAAGAAGCTGGAGATGAACAAATACTTTGTGCCAGGTGTGATGATGCACACCTTTAACCCCAGGCCCTGGGAGGCGGAGGCAGGCAGATCTCTTTTTGTTTGAGGCCAGCATGGTCTACAGAGTGAGTTCTACACAGCCAGGCTACACAGTGAGACCCTTTCTCCAAAAAGAAAAAGAACATATGCTTTGGGGTGTGACACTATCTCTACCCTACTAGTGATTTAATTCCAAGGAAATTTTCTATCTCTGTAAGAAACAAATGAGTATGTACACAGCACTTAGGACTGGAAGTCTGACCTTCTGAATTCCTTGAACATCCTGTATTACTTTTGGAGATGGTGGTGCTGAAGACTGGTTTCCTCTACAGCATTTACTGAATACAAACTTTGTTGGTCTAGCTCAGTATTCTTAAACCTTTTCTACTCACAGCATGCTTTGCCCAAGAAATTTTTAAGTAACCCCCAATGTATAGGGTTTTTGTTTTTTGTTTTGTCTTTTGATTTGTTTTTTGTTTTTTGAGACAAAATCTCAGTATGTAGACTAGGCTGGACTGACACTCAGAGAAATTGGCCTGCCTCTGTCTCCCAAGTGCTGGGATTAAAAGTGCTCACCACAACAGCCATGTGATTTTTTTTAAACTAGGTATGGGATGTAGTCGCTGGGCACTGCAATAACCAGTGCAGAGTGAGGGTAAAAGGTGAGCAGGTGAAAGCTGGCAGGGGGCTCTGGACTGAAAGGGAAAAACTCCCTGGAGGGGGAGAACTACTTACCTAGAAGAATTGATGGACTGGGGTGTGGGTGTGGGAAAGAGGCTATAAAGTGGAAGAGTACTCTGGTGAAGAGTCTTGCGGTTCTCTGTGAGGGAGAAAGGTAGGAAGAGGAAAGAAGGGAAGCTCCAGCTCCAACCTGGGCTGTGTGAGACCCTGGGGGTGGGGCGGGGCACTGTTCTCCGAGATGTAACGTAAACACGAAATTCTTTATGCTCTTTGACTGATTGTTACTTTGGGGATTTGTCAATTACAGGTCTGCATCGCCAGCTTCTATTTGTTACTTCCTTTTACTTCGTTGGATATTATTTTTTAAAACGTCAAAACTATTTGTATGCTGTGAAGGACCATGACATGTTTGGGTATATGAAATTACATCCAGAAGATTTTCCTGAAAAAGGTATTTCATGTTCATTGAAAAATGAAAAACCTCTTTGTTTACTGTGTCTCATGTTTCCTGGTTACTGTTGTCCATGACTTCAGGTACTGTCTGGTTGTATGGACTCCATCCCACATCTTCTTTGTAGACCAGAATCTCGAGTCCATATAAAATGTCTTTTCTAAGAACTGTCCATTCCGAATGGCCCCTTCTCACCACCTAGTCACATTCCAAGGCCCCACCTTTTCTTTTTGGGGGGGTTGGTTTATTTGAGACAGGGTTTCTCTGTATAACAGCTCTGGCTGTCCTTGAACTCGCTCTGTTGACCAGTCTGTACTCGAACTCACAGAGGTCCACCTGCCTCTGCCTCCCAAGTGCTGGGATTAAAGGTATATGCCACCACCGCTCAACAGGACCCCATCCCTTAATACCATAGCTTTGAGAACTGAGCTTCAACATGAATTATGGGGAGACCCAACATCAGCAGGGTTTCCATCAATAAGGTGAATTGTTTTTAATTAATTTTTTTAAATTTACTTACATCATCATCATTATCGTTTATATATATATATATATATATATATATATATATATATATATATATATATATATATATATATATATATATATATATATATATATATATATATGGATGTTTTGCCCATGTGTGTGTCTGTGCACACACAGAAGAGGATGTTGGATCCTCTGGAAGAACTGGAGTCACAGACAGTCATGAGCAGCCTGTGCTCCTAACTGCTGAGCCTAGCTCTCCACCCTAACTAACCTTTATCTGTTTATTTTCGAATGCTGAGGAATAAGCCTGGGACCTCATACACACTCAGCAAATGTTCTACTCCTGAGCCACATCCCTAGCCCAAGAAATAGAATTTTTAAAGTATAACTTAAAAATGAATCTTCCATGATTCTTTCACAGAGAAGAAGACTTATGGTGAAATTCTTGAGACATTCCATCCAGTGCGTTGAGTTCTTCAAAGGCTCCTGTCTGTTCACCACAGCCTGAGTATTTTCTGAATTTATGGCATATCTTTCTGTGACAGTTGAAGTTTAGGTTAATCAGTGTAATTAAAGTTATTATAAGTACTCTGCTTTTTTTCTGTTTTCTGTTTATTTTAATTGTGTGTGTGTGTGCTCATGCAAGTGCCTGTGTGTGTGCAGGTTTGTACACTTGAGTATCCAAGGAGGCCAGCAGAGGATGTCAAATGCCCTGGAACTGGAGTTTATATGGGTGCTTGTGAGCTGCCCAGTGTATGTGCTTGGAACTGAATATCTGTCCTTGCAAGAGCAGTATACACTCTTAACTCTTGGGCCATCTCTTCAGCAAGGGTCTTTTTAAAAAATTCTTTTATGTATTTAGCTGGGTGTGGTGGTGCACACCTTTAATCCTAGCACTGGGGAGGTAGAAGCAGGTAGATCCCTATGAGTTTTTTGGCCAGCCTGGTCTACATAGCAAGTTCCAGGTCAGCCAAGGTTACATTGTGAGGCCCTGTTTCAAAAAACAACCAAAAATAAATAAATGAATATTTGTTTATTTGTTTGTATATTTGTTTTGGAGCTGTGTCTGCTATAACCCAGCTGACCTGAAAATGGCCTTGAACCCCTGATCTTCCCACCTTTCCCCGCTAAGTTTGAAGGTTTCAGGTGTATACTGCCATACTCCTCCTGAGACAGAATTTTGCTGTTTAGTGTAGGCTGGCCTCAAAACAGCAATCCTACTTCAGCCTCCCAAGTGCTAGAATTATAGGTGTATGCCAGCACTCAGCCTGACTTCTGAGTCCTTGTTTTAATTTTTATTTATTCTTTTCTCATACAATACATCCCTCCTGCAGCTTCCACTCCTCCTAGCCCCCACACTTGCCCTCTCCCCTAGATCCACCCCTCCACCCCACCCCCATTTCCCCCTCAAAAAAGAGCGGGCTTCCTAGGGACATCAACTGAACATGGCACAACAAGATACAATAAGACCCTCACATCAAGACTGGGTGAGGCAACCCAGTAGGAGGAAAAGGGTCCCAAGAGCAGGCAAAAGAGGCAGAGACACCCCCCGCAACTCCCACTGTCAGGAGTCACCCAAAAACACCAAGCCAAAAGCCATAGCATATGCACAGGACCTAGCAGACCCATGCAAGCTCTGTGATTGCCACTGTAGTCTCTGTGAACCCCTATGAGCCCTGCTTAGTTGATTCTGTGGGCTGTGTTCTCCTGGTGTCCTCCACCTCTCTGGCTTCTCCAATTCCTCCTTCCCCTCTTTGAATCCTTGATTGTTGTTGTTGATTTTTCAAGACAAGGTTTCTCTGTGTAACGGCTGTGGCCATCCTGGAACTTACTTTGTAGACCAGGCTGGCCTCAAACTCGCCTGCCTCTGCCTCCCGAGTGCTGGGATTAAAGGTGTGCATTACCACCAACCCACTGAATCTTTGTTTTGTTTTGTTTTTAAGAAAACTGGTTCATTACAAAAAAAAAATCATTTTGGCATGGTAGTGTACACCTTTAATCACTGTGTGTGTGTGTGTGTGTGTGTGTGTGTGTGTGTGTGTGTGTGTGTGTGTGAGAGAGAGAGAGAGAGAGAGAGAGAGAGAGAGAGAGAGAGAGAGAGAAACTTGTATTTACCATGACATGTGACTCTCAGAGGGTGTCTTTCCAGGAGTCAGTTTTCTTCCACCAACTGAGATCCAGGAATTGAACTCAGGTCCTCAGGCTTGTTGTTAAGGTGCTGTTACCCATAGATCCACCCACTTCCTTGGCCCCTTGTTCTCCCATTTTTAAGACATCTGAAAGACTTAAAGGTATTTTGCATTTATTTATCAGAGAAGAATTTGCAGGAATCCTTTCTTCTACTATATGGATCCTTGGGATAAAACTCAGGTTTCTAGGCTTGGCAGCAAGTACCTTTAACCCCTAAGCCGTCTTGCCAGCCCATTTGAAAGATTTTTTTTTTTTAGGTTTTTCATGTCAGGGTTTCTCTGTGGTAGCTTTGAGCCTTTCCTGGAACTCACTTTCGTAGCCCAGGCTGGCCTCGAACTCACAGAGATCCGCCTGCCTCTGCCTCCCAAGTGCTGAGATTAAAGGCGTGCGCCACCACCACCCGGCGAAAGATTTTTTTTTTAAAGACTCATTTCTTTTTACTTTATGTATTTTGTTGTTTTGGTTACATGTGTGTCTGTGCACAGAGTGAGCACCCTCAGAAGCAAGGAAGGGTGTCGGATCCCCTTCAACAGGAGTTACAGTTTGGAGCTGCGTCGGAGGTACTAGGAATCCGACTGGGTCCTCAGGAAGAGCAGCCTGTACCCAGGGCTCTTAAGAACTGAGCCACCTCTCTAGCCCCCTCCCTCCAGTTGAAATATTTTTTAAAATTATATATTTTTATTTTATGTGCATTGGTGTTTTGCCTGCATGTACGTCTGTGTGAGGGTGTCAGATCTTGGAGTTACAGACAATTATGAGCTGCCATGTGGGTGCTGGGGATTGAACTCCAATCCTCTGGAAGAGTAGCCAGTATTCTTAACATCTGAGCCATCTCTCCAGCCCCCTGAAATATTTTTTAAACAATTTATTAGTGAATATCAGTGCAGACCTTTCTTTTTCATATTAATTAATTTGCTTATTTTATCTGTGGGTGTTTTGCCTGCATGTATGTATGCAGTGTGTGCACAGGCCAGAAGAGGGCCCCGGGTCCCCTTAGAACTGGAGTTATGGTTAGTGGTTAGCTGTGGTGATATATTGTGTACCCTAATAAACTTGCCTGAGGATCAGAGGACAGAGCCACTAGATTAGACATAGAGGTCAGGCAGTGGTGGCACACTCCTTTAATCCTATCACTTAGGAGGCAGAGATCCATGTGGATCTCTGTGAGTTCAAGGCCACACTGAGCTACATGAGATTGATCCAATATAGGAGAAAAACAGAGCCAAACGGTGGTGGCACACACCTTTAATCCCAGCACTTGAGATCTCATGCCTTTGCTTGGGAAGCACACACACCTTTAATCCCAGGAAGTAATATGGCAGGGCAGAGAAGGGTATATAAGGCGTGAGGAAACAGAGACTCACTCTCTTTGGGCTGAGGATTTTGTAGAGGTGAGAACTAGTGGCTGGCTGCTCTGCTTCTCTGATCTTGATGCAAGTTTATTAGGGTACACAGTATATCACCACAGCCTCCGTATGGATGATGGAAATTGAACCCTGGTCCTCTGGAAGAGCAGTGGGCCAGTGTTCCTAGCTGCTATTTTATCTCTTCAGCCCCCAGTTGAAATATTTTTAAGTTTAGAAGCTGTGGATATATCTCAGTAGAGTATATATACAGCAGAATATTTTCTAGCAGCTACAAGGCCCTGATTCCATTCCTAGAAAAAAAAAAAAAATAAGAAAACTGGTGCCGGGCGGTGGTGGCGCACGCCTTTAATCCCAGCACTCGGGAGGCAGAGCCAGGCGGATCTCTGTGAGTTCGAGGCCAGCCTGGGCTACCAAGTGAGTTCCAGGAGAGGCGCAAAGCTACACAGAGAAACCCTGTCTCGAAAAACCAAAAAAAAAAAAAAAAAAAAAAAGAAAACTGGTATGTGGATCAGATTTGGCTTACTGCTGATAAAGTTATGAGGAGGGTTGATGGGAGGGGGGGCAAGGTCTCTAGTCCAGGATGGCTTTGAACTCACTATGTCAAAGATGACCCTAAACTTCTGTTCCTCTGCCTCTACCTCCCCAGTGCTGTGGTTATGGGTGTGCCATACAGCACCCAATTTATACAGTGTTGGGGACTGAAGCCAGAACTTCAAGCATGCTGGGCAAGAACTCTACCAACTGAGCTGTATCTGAAGCCCCAGTATTGATAAAGTTTCATTAGAAAGCTGTGTGTGGCTGCTTTAATGCTGTAACCACAGACTTGAATAGTTGTGACAATTTTGCTTTGTAAAGCCTGAGATAGTATCTGACCCTTCACCAACATTCCCCTGCCCCTCCTTCTGGTGCAAGGAAGGAAAAAACAAGCGAGATTATGAAGGGTTTGGGTCATGCAAAGAGATTTCAACTTGATCCCAATAAGTTCTGGGGTAAATAAAATCAAGGTGTTTTCTTTGGTTTTGGTTTGGGATTTTATGAGACTTCATTCCTATGTAGCCCAGCTGACATTGTACTTTTGATCTCCAGCCTCAGTTTGTCCAAGCACTATGATTAAGGTGTCATCTTGGCTCACCAAAGGGTTTACATTTATGTTTAGGGTGTGTGCACATGCCATGTCGAGTGTGTGGAGGACAGCTTGTGGGAGTCGGTTCTCTCCTTAGGTAAGTTCTAGGGATCAAACTCCAGGTCTTCAGGTTTAGAGGCAAGCATCCTTACCCACTGCTCCATCTTGCCAGGCCCCCTTAAACATTTTTAATGAGAACAACAGGTTTGTATTTCTGAGCTCTCTCTGTAACGATACAGAGTGGGGTTTGGGCAGATTCAAGAGGATGGATAGTTTGACAAAGCTTTGCACCTGGATGGATCATGCTGGAAAAGAAGCTCAGTAGCTGCCATAGTCTGTTGAAACATGGCCACGAGAAGACCACACCTAGCAGGCAGAAGGTGTTTGTTGATACAGGGTCTTATGTAGCTTGGGCTCTCCTGGAACTCCCAGAGATCCACCTGTCTCTGCCTCCAGAGAGACAGTTCTTTACAGCTCATCAAATCCAAATGCTGCTCAAACCCTTTTTTCTTTACAGACCTATATATAATCAGATTAGATTTTAGAGGTGAATAAAATTGGTAGGTACTTGATTTCAAATTAGGTAACAGTATGGATATAACAAATTGTTTCCGGGCAAAATCAGATGAATTTGGTGTCTGTGAATGTACTTGTGGAAATTATATTAGAGAAAGTGCTTTAAAAAAAAAAAAGTACCAACACACCATGTTTTTTTCTTTTTAATTGTTACTGCAATAAATAGGTTTATAGTTCACCTGTGCTTAGCCTCATCAGTGGTCATCAGATCCAACAGGGTGAGTAGCTCATCCCACACACTCAACTACCTCAGCCCCCTTCAGGAAGTGAAAAACAAGAGCTACATACAGCATGTCCTCTAAGGAAGGGAGGAGAAACGCCGACTGTTGGAATGTCAGCACATGCCATGTGAGGTAGATACAGCACCCTGTTTTATACGTGAGGGAATGTGGGTTCCAGGGGATAAAGAACTTGAGACATGGGGCACCAAATGACATCCAGAAGGTGGGGTGTGAACTTTGGCCACTTGTAATACCTTTGCTTTCTACTGATCTTCGCCGTGTGAACCTCAGTCACCACCTCAAACTGCTAAGGAAGAGAAGTGGAAGCAAGATAAAGGAAGAGAGTGTCTTAAGGGTGAGCTTGCAAACGGAGTCCACAAACGCCGTCAGCGGGGGGTGGCGGGGTGGGGAAGCACGCCAGAGACACAAGTCCTCTTCACTTCCGGCTGGGTCCAGGCCTTCCTTTCTGATCTCAAGGCTGAAGCACCCTTGAGCCCTCGTCAGAGTCTCCCCTCTCCCTGGTAAAGCGATCTGCAGAATGTGGAAATGTTGTCAAAAGAAAAAAGAATATAATCAAGCCAGGCAGTGGTGGCGCACATCTTTAGTCCCAGCACTTGGGAGGCAGAGGCAGGCAGACCTGTGAGTTTGAGGCCAGCCTACTGAGCGAGTTCCAGGACAGCCAGAGCAGTTACACAGAGAAACCCTGTCCCGAAAAACAAACACAAAAAAATTATTTTCAGTTACATGATAACATATGGTCATGAGTCAGAGTTTAGAAGCTCGTGGGTCTCGAGGGGCCAAGGCTCCTTCCGAGATCACGGAACAAGGTAGCGTCAAAGCCTGGACTTGCAGCGCTCGTGGGAGTGGGGGACAGATGGAGGGTTCATTCCTTTAGGCCCATGGAAGGACTCTGACCTCTGAGTGCCCCTCATTCTTCTGCTCAGCTGCCCTGTGGGGTACACAGGCTGTGGAGAGCCAAAGATGTGGGTTTGAGAGGGCGACAGAAACCTGGTGAGAGCCCTGTGGACGTTGTCTATAATTTCAAACAACTACTCTGCATGCTTGCTGAAATGGAGGAAGACAAAAAATGCTAGTGTTACTGTTTGAAAGCTGGTAGCATTTCAAGCCTGAGGCACCAAGAGCTATCAGGGCTGGGCTACTACTGTCTTTTCTCTCCATCCTATTAACAGAAGCTGAGAAGCAGCAAGGCTCCAGAGAGGCCTAGGGTGCAAAGTGGGCAATAGTGGAGCTAAGAGAAGAGCCCGGGTCTTTGAACTTGTGTCTCCATACCGCCTCCGTGGATGAAAACCAGGTCAGAGGTGTTGGGCTGTTATGGTGTACAAGTGCTGCACTGGCCTCTAAAGCCGTTTGGCTAGTTGGAGAATGTGGTTTCACCTCTGCTGTCCCCAGTTCCCATTTCCACCATAGGCTGCAGGCTGTAGTGCCCTAAAGAGCACAAAACCGAGTCAAGCTGGGGTAAGCAGCTTGGGAGCTTATCTTACTTCTCAGTCTTCCAGTGTTTTCCATTTGTTTGATTGGTTGGATTGATTTGGTTTGGGTTTTGAGACAGGGACCTGTGTAACACAGGCTGATCTCAAGCATGCCATGTAGCCTAGGGTGGCCTTGAACTTCTAATCCTCCTGCCTCTACCTCCCAAATGCTGGAATTACAGGCGTGCACCACCATGCCTAACAGGTCTCCAATGTCTTTCTATAAAAGTTAATTTAAGGGGTTGGGAATTTAGCTCAGTGGTAGAGCGCTTGCCTAGCAAGGATAAGACCCTGGGTTTGGTCCTCAGCTCCAGAAAAACAAAAACAAAAACAAAAAAACAGTTAATTTTAAAAAATGGACTGGCAAGATGTCTTAACTACTAAGAACACTGGCAGCATAATCCTGGGCGGCCTGACCTTGATCTCTGGAACCCTTGGTGGAAGGAGAGACCAACTTCCAAAAGTTATCCTTCAGCACAGGAGCCTGCCTGTGCTTGTACACACATCATACACACACAACAATAATAACTTCTCCCCACCCACCAGGAGGGGTACCGAGGACCAAACCCAGAGTCTTCGGCCTGCTAGGCAAAGTGTTCAATGACTGAGCTAAATCCCCAACCATTCGATAATAACAAAATTTTAATGTAATGGTAATTCATTGAATAATTAATATGCAAGTGATTTAAACACTATTCGATTGCCAGTCATTACTTTACTACTATTAATGTGCAGTGAGGAAACAAGCGAGGAATCACAGTAGCTCCCCCTCAGCTTCCCAGCTCTTTGCTGTTTATCGATGAGCAGGAATTGAGGCTCAGCTCTCCTGAGGCTCCTGGCTGTCGACCCAGCCTGGTTCTATTCAAGGAGCTCCTTGGAAGGCAGCCTAGGAAGCTGGGCTTTCCTCTTGAGGCAAAGAGAAGGAGGGCCGAGGCTGACAGGTGAGGTTTGAGGTGGGGAAAGGAAAACGGCTTGGAAAGTACCTGGAGCAGAGTTTCTGCCGGGTCCCCGAGGGAAGGGAGGCCCGTTGATCCGCTCTCTTTCCAAAGGGACCCTCAGCTCAAAGTCAGGCCGGTCCTGCTTTTTGTTTGTGTGTTTGTTTGTCTGCTTGGTTAGGTTTAGGGGTTTTGTTGATTTGGGGGTTTTTGGTTTGGTTTAGTTTTTTATTTTTTTGAGGCAGAGTTCATCTGTGTAGCCCTGGCTGCCCTGGAATTCGCTCTGTAGACCAGGCTGGCCTCAAACTCATAGAGATCCACCTGCCCCTGCCTTTGCTTCCTAAGTGCTGAGATTAAAGGTGTGCACTGCCACCCGGCCTAGGTTTGGGCTTTTTGAGGCTGGTCTTGGACCTCCCAGTTCTCCAGCTTCTGCCTCTGAGTGTCAGGGGTACACAAGGTCTCACCTGGCTTTTAGTCCCATTACTAACTCCATGACTTCAGACGAGTCACTCAATTCTCCAGCTTTAATGTCCTTACTAACAAACGGAGGTACAGTTCTTTTATATTTATTGGGGGGAGAGGGGCAATGCACAGGCCACAGCGCACATATGGGACACAGAGGACAATTTGCAGAAGTTGACTCTCTCTACCACCATGTGAGTCCCAGGGATCAAAATCAGGTTGTCAGACTTGGTGGCAGGTAGCTTTACCTGCCCACCCACCTCACCCACCCTGGAGGTACAAATCTAGTCTCTGTCCTGCATAAGGTGGTTTATAACTGAAATGGGCTGGCAGGTGGCCCCTGGTCAAAACCAGCAGATTCTGCAATCTGACTTCTCCCAATCCCTGCCTGTGGGGGATCCATGACCCAGGCCCTTTTCCTACGTGCTGCCCTTTACCATGACTTGTTTGCTTGCTGTTTATTCTTGTTTCACAATCCCAGCCTCTATGCATGGGCACATGGACTCAGGGATTCCCAACAGGCACACATCATGCCCTCCTGTGACTGGCATAATTCAAGACAGTTGCTGTTTGTCCAGTTGCAGTCTGGGATGGTTAGAGCATCCCTGACCATTTCAGGAGCACTGGGAGCAGCTTCACCTGCATGCCCCTGTGTGCCAGGAAAGGGCAGCTTCCCATGTTCTGAGACAGTGTGGGCACAAACACATAGAAGTCACAGAGCACATATACACAAACACATTTCCTGATTAGGATCTTCACTTGCCAAATGAAAACACTAACCTCATCTTTGGCACTTAGGCACAGTGCCATCTGCAGTCCCAGAATCTGAGGGACATGCAGGAGGATGGAAAGTATTTTTATTTTGTATACATTGGTGTTTTGCTATGGGTGTCGGGTCCCCTGAACCTGGAGTTGCAGACAGTTGTGAGCTGCCATGTGGGTGCTGGGAATGGAACCCAGGTCCTCTGGAAAAGCAGTCAGTGCTCTTAACCACTGAGCCATCTCTCCAGCCCCTATAATCATATTTTTAAAGAAGTAGACTTTGAAGTTGAGCATAGTGGTGTATGCCTTTAATCCTGGTACTTGGAGGCTGAGGCAGGAGAGAATCTGAGTTGCCAGACCAGCCTGGTCTACATAGCAAATTCTAGGACAGCCAGAGCTTTCTAGAGAGACCCTGTCTCAAGAAAAAAAAAAAAAAAAAAGGAAGAAGAGGAAGGAAAAGGAGGAGGAGGAGGAGAAGGAGGAGGAGGAGGAGGAGGAAGAGGAGGAGGAGGAGGAGGAGGAAGGAGTTGTGGCTTTGGGGTGGGGAGATGGCTCAGCAGGTAAAGGTCACCTTCTGAGCCTGGAGACCCGAGTCTGGTCTCTGGAACCCGAGTTAAAGGTGGAAGGAGAGAACTTACTCCACAGAATTGTCCTGAGTTCCACACACATACCAGAGCATACTCTCTCATAACACACATCATGTACACACGGTATAATAGTAGCTTTATAAAAGGACCAGGCAGATGAAGGTGCCTTCCACCGAGTCTGATGATGAGTTCAGTCCCTCGGACCCAGATGGTGGAAGGAATTGACTCCTACACGTTGTCCTCTGACCTTCCCGTGTGTGCCATGGCACACCCCCCACTCACACATACACTAAAAAATAATAAATAGTTTTAAAGCTTTAAAAAAGTTGACCTTGCTAGTTGGACATGGTGGCACACACCTTTAATCCCAGTACTCGGGAGGCAGAAGCAGGCGGCTCTCTGTGAGGACAGCCTGGACTACAGAGTGAGTTCCAGGACTGCCAGGAGAAACCCTGTCTGAGGGTGGGGGTGGGTTGACCTTGAGAATAGACTCATTCCAGTCATAATCTACAAACATTCATATATTTACTAACAAATGCACAGCACGCGTGTACACACACACACACACACACACACACGCACGCACGCACGCACGCACGCACGCACTCGAGCACCCATGTACTCAGGAGGGAAGGATTCATAGCCTACATTTCCATTCTCTGTAGGAGTTCACAGTCGTTGCTTATCAATTCTGGGTGAGAATGCTAGGGAAGCAGGCCCGGCTCTGGGCCTTCCCACTTGATAGTCCCAATACCCTGGCCGTGAGAGTTCCCTCGGCCTCCTCCTGCTGAGTTGCAGCACCGTTCCTCTCCTCCCTCGTGTCCCTCCATGGATTATCACCCGCTAGCGTGGCTGCCATTACCTTCCTCGGAGTTGGAGGCCTACGGGACCTGTCCCGTCATTTCCTGGTACTTCCGTGTCACCTCCTGGGCTTTCTGGGTAAGGTGGGTGAGGATGTGATGGAGGCTGGAGAAGTGCAGGTGAAACTGAGCTTCTAGGTCCAGCTCCCCGGAGATCCTCTCTTCTTCCGCCTCCTCTGCCTCGGCGGCTTCGTTCTCAGTGTCTCCGGCTTCGCTGCCGGCCACCTTGGCCTGCCACTCCTCCCTCGGCAGCAGCCCGTGCTCCACTTCCACACAGATGGTCTTGAGCATGGTGAAGTAGGTATAGAGATCGGGGGCTCCCTCCTGGACTGAACCCCCGTGCCCACACAGCTGCACGTCCCTCAGGAGGCTGGGGATCATCACCACCTGCTCCATGTTCCGCACCACAGCTGAGTACCGATCCATGACCGTCAGCAGGCAGTTCTTGGGGTAGCGTTTAGTTAGCACTTGCATGGCTGATTCTTTTCGCACAGAGTCCGGCAGACTGCCCCGGCACTATTTCTAGGCTTTGGAGCAGACAGCAGATTGACAGAGTGCCAAAAGCCAGCCACTGGACCAACACAGCCCTGTTTTAAGCCAATCCCAGGGTTTGGTCCCCAGTGTCTGTATCAGGTGATCCATCTACCCAGAGACAAACCTGCCAGCCTTCTGCTTGTCATTTCAGGTCTGCATGACTGCCTCAGTGAGAGGCCAGCTCTTCCTTCAGCAGCTTGCCCAGCCAGTTAAAGGGAAGCTTTGTCCCCTTGGCAGCCGGTACACTTGACTGCAGGCAATCAATAGTTCTTTGAGGTTACCTGAAGTCAAGTTGCCTCTTTGCTCCTTGCTTCCCCCCAGCGCACACAGCTCACTTCTTCAGTCTAGGTAACTGGCTTGGAAAGGAACACAGGAACAGTACCCTGAAAAGGAACAGTTTGGTGCAAGGCAAAGCCCTGAAACCAGGGCCGGTAGTCCAGTCACAGCGGGTGTTGTCATACTTAAGTCCTAGCTGTTCTCTTTACAGGAGTACTTTTCCACCAAGCACCTGCCTGTGACAGAGCTGCTGGCAGGGACACGTTAGCCTAGCACAGCCCATATCAGTCAGGAGTTAAAGACTTGGCATCGAACTGTTTCCTAAATTTAATTGGGAAAGAGCAGTTTTTCAAAATTAATGTGTTAAGTTAAAGAATTTGCCAGCTGTGATGACTAGAACCAATCATGCCAACTCTCAGGAAGCTGAGGCAGTGGGATCACCACCAGTTTGAGGCCAGCCTGGGCTAAATAAATAATGAGTTCCAGGCCAGCATAGGCTACAAAGTAAAATCTGGCCTCAGAGAAAACCAAAACTAAAACCAAAAAAAAACTTCGGGTTTGGAGATGTAGCTCAGGAGTAGGATTCATAACGTGCAGGGCTCTGCATTTGATCACATCACCACAAAAGATAGTAAGTAAATAAATAAACAGAGTTAAGTACATGAGGGTTTTGATTGGTCGGTGTTTAAACATTTTATTTTATATGTATGAGTGTTTTGCCTGTTTGTATGTCTGTGCACCACACGGTGCCTGGTGCCTGCAGAGGTCAGAAGAGGGCATCTGATCCCTGGAACTGGAGTTACAGATGGTTGTGAGCCACTGTGTGGGTGCTGGGAATCAAACCCAGGTCTTCTGAAAGAGCGGCCAATGCTCTTAACTGCTGAGCCATCACCGCAGGCCCCTTTTAAGAGGGTTGCCAGAGAGAGAGAGTGAGAGAGAGAGCATGTGATGTTCATGCTTGATGCCTACGGAAGCCAAAAGAGAGTACTGGATCCTCTGGAACTGGATTTACAGATGTTGTAAGACATCATGTGAGTGCTGAGAACTGAACCCGGGTCCTCTGTGAGAGATAAAAGTGCTCTTTGAAGTAAGTGTTTTATTGATTAACTTCTAGCCCTATAGTCATGTGTTTTACACTTTCTGGAGAGAATTTCTTCCAGTGCTCATGCTGAACATGGGTTCAACCTAAGGCCATGAGGCAGGACAGTGTCATTAGGGTCCTGGTGTTAGGTGTTACTCACAGCTGCCATGCAGCAAGACTCCCTGGCTCCAGCATGCACCTATAAACCGAGAGGTTTGGAAATCTCCAGAGGAAGGCCTTTGCAGCCCTGGTTGTGTAACTCCTCTTGAATCCACATCCAGGTCCCTAAGGGCATTACCCTCTGCCTAGTGCCCAAGCCCAGGGCCGCAAGGGAGAACTGGTAAACAAAGTGTTCTGTTGTGGTCAGGCCTGGGAGAGCTGCCTCCAGCGTGGCATGGAGGACAGCCAGAAAGGCCCCTGCAACAGCTGCCTCCTGCCTCTTTCACCCAGTGGCCAGGTCATTCCTGGGCCTCTTCTGCAGCAATTAGAAACCTCAAGGGTTAGTCTTTGCTATGACCTCCGCACCTTCGATTCAAGGGCGGGTGCTCCTCCAGGGTACCTGGCCCTCATGGCTCACAGTTTTGTTGTTTTGGTTTGCTTTTTTTGGGGGGGGGTAGGGGGTTTGAGACAGGGTTTCTCTGTGTAGTCCTGGCTGTCCTGGAACTCACTCTGTAAATCAGGCTGGCTTCGAACTCAGAGATCCCAAGTGCTGGAATTACAGGTGTGGCCTTCCTTGCCCTGTGTGCCTCACGGTTTATTCTGCCTCTGTGTGGATCTTTAAATCCCACCTGAAGCCGGCCTATTCCCAGACACGTTTCTGGGTTTGAAGCAGAGGAACAGAGTGAGTGGGTGTGCTAGCAGGAAAGGAAAACAAGGTTAGCAATCAGGTGAGTAAATGAACTGCGTGCATGAACCAGCACAGAACACTTGGGAACCACAGGAAGGAGTGAGAGGTGTCTGTCTGCACGACCAGAAACACCCAGACAGCAGACTACTGACCAAGACAGCCTCCAGGTCTCCATGACAGCCAGAAAGCCCTGGATAAAATGTGACCAGCCTGTGTTCATATCAGAAGACAGACTGAGCTGGGAGCATAGCTCAGTTGGTAAAGGTCTTGCTGCAGAGGCATGAGGACCTGAGTTTGCTCGCCAGCACCTACATAAAAATCTGGGTGTGATAGTGTGTGCTTATGATCCCAGCACCGAGAAGATGGAAACAAGAGAATCCTTGGGCTAGCAAGCCTAGCTGAATTGGTGATCCCCAGGTCCCAGAGAGTCTCAGTCTCAAAGGGGGGGCGGGTTCCTGAAGAATGACACCCAAGGTTGAACTTTGGCCTTTACATACATGCATGCATACACACATACACCCATACACACACCCACGCATGTGTACGCAAAGACAGACAGTAGTCCAAAGGCTGGACTCAGGCATTCTAGCTCTAGAGAAAGAAGGGAGGCAGGAAGTGGGAACAGGGTCTTTTCAGGGGTACAGTGTTCCTACTTTTATAGATTCCATATCTGATTCAGCTGGGTCAAGGCAGGCGAGAGGCCCTCCGAGAGGAAAGAAGTGTAGAAGCTGGCCTAGTTCTCCAGCTTCAGTTAATTTCCCCAGCCTTGGGCTGAGGAGATGGCTCTGCAGATAGAGCCCTTGCCTAGCAACAGTGAGACCCTGGGTTCCGAGATACACACACACACACACACACACACACACACACACACACACACACACACACACACAAAAAGTCTTCCTTTCCAAGACTACAACCACATGGAGAAACTGAGGCTGGCTGACGTGACTCCTGGAGTAACCTCACCCTGAGTGCTCCAAGCTGGACAAGCTGAATTGGCCCCAGAGGGACTGCCGTCAAGGGCCTGGCCAGGAACACCGCGTGGATGTGGTGCGAGGGTAAGCTGAGCAAGTGGTACCCTGGCTGCCAGGCCCCAAGTAACCTCAGCTGGCGCTGAGCCCAGGTGGCTGCAGACCAAAGTAGGGACAGCCTTTCCAGTTTAAAAATGCTATCTACACGCACATGTCACCTAATGTCTGTGGGCCCCCAGCTGCTCTGCTAGGCTGCTAGAAATCTCTCTCTCTCTCTCTCTCTCTCTCTCTCTCTCTCTCTCTCTCTCTCTCTCCCCTCTCCCTCCCCTCTCCCTCCCCCTCCCCTTCCCTTTCTGGGCTAAGCTCAAAGTTAGGGCCTTTTCAGGCATACATCCTGCTACTGAACCATCTACCCCCACCCTCTAGGCTGTTTTCCTTGACAGTTTCACTCCAGCCCTGACAGGTGAGGTCCAGAGTCGGAAGCATTACAGACCTGAGGGTGTAGCTGGCCCAGTAAAAGGCCGGGAGTCTGACCTCCGTTTACACGTGTACACACACCCCAAAGTCAGAGGCCTTCTATCTGTGATCTGCCCTCTTCCTGCCCTCAGTGGCTTAGCCCGCAGTGTGCTCGAAGCCCCCAGAAGCCCGTGCTCCAGAGCCACCTCCTGTGTGTCAGTACTGAGTCCTACTAGCCCGCCAGGCAGTTGCGATCTGGGGGAGAGTTGTGGTGAACATATGAAACTTGGCTGCACCGCCACACTGTCCACGTTGTGCTGTACATCAGGGAGACGGAAGGTAACACACAGAGTCACCCATGGGACCTCCAAAGCAGCAGCCTCTGCTGTTTAGAAACCAGCCATGCAGCTTCTCAGGCCCTGCCCAGCCTGGGAAGAAGACAGTGGAGCCAGCTTCTGTGGTATATCCTCCAAGACCAAGGAACAAGTGCTATCTGCCACCCCAAAAACTCCTGAAAGGGACAGCTGGCTCCACACACGACAAGCCTCTGCAGACCTCAGTCTCCCACCTAGAAACTGGAGGAACTGGGCTAAATGGGGTGGTTTTTCGAGCTGAAAGAAATTCTTCTGGATATGGAGACATCAAGAGTCTAAGGACTGTTTATTGAAGAGGGGACAGGGACCCTTCCCTGGAGTCCTCAGTCATACCAAGAGGTCCAGGTTCTCTCTACTTTCGCTGGCTGTAATATGAGTCTGCTCTTCAGAGAACCCGCTGCAAGCAGGACTGTTACGGGCTCTGTACGAACTCCTGACCAGAGTGGACCCCGGAAGCTGGCAGGTCTTGCTATCCAGCCCCACTCCCCACTTCCCTCATCCAGCCCACCCCACCCCCAGTTCTGGGAAAAACCAGTCCTTCCTGTGGCTGATGCAATGGGCTCACGGGCCAGTATCCCAGGCCACACTGGTCTTCTGAGACTGTCGAGTAGGAGGGGTGCTCCTCCTCAAAGTGCTCCCTCATCATCCCGTCCGTCACTAACATCAGACTGTCATGGCTGCAAGACTGTATGGTGATGTGGCCACACAGCCCCTAAAGTTTATTGATGAGGAAACAGACCCCAGTTTCTATTTCCAGCCACATTTTGCTTTCCTCTGCCAGGAGAACCTCACCTGCCACATTTATCACTTACTCTAAGGCTCTGATATTCAAACCCTGTCACCAGACAATGCTTGTCACTATTCTGTGCTTATCTGGAAACCCTTGGAAGGCAATCCAGTGTTGGGAGCCGTGTGGCCTAGTTTTGGATCAGTATGTGAGTGCGTGTCCAATGGGACTCCAGATGAGGCAAAGCCCATGGGGACAGTCTCACTCAGCAAGAACCAGTGGACTTTGAGACAATGCAGAATACTGCTGGGACCCTGCGGCCTGCGCACTCTCTTCTCTCTCGTAATAGTGATGATTCTCTTGGCGGCTTTAGTGTCATTTTGTCAATCATGCATTGACAGATGTGATCATTCCTGGAAACCCCAGTTTTTCTCAAATGTATTCCTTTATAATTCTTTGGGAGCTGATACTTCTCGAGTTTCTTGCCTGGGGATACCAGCTGTCACTTCAGACCCCAGGAGCTGTTCTGATTCAGTGCTGACAGGATCTGAGGCAGATCTCCCCCATTTCTGTAAATATGTTTTGAATGATATTGTTGTTGTTGTTCTTAAAAAATGTGTACCTATATTTATCACCTTTAGTTTTATAAAGACAGGATGTACCTGGCTTGATATTTGGTCAAGCTAGCAAAATGATAAGTGTTGTTTTGGTTTAAAGAGGCTTTGATGTAAGGTAGGAGAAAACATATTGGACATATTTGTTTTTGACAGAGGTTAACGTTGGAGGATGGGACAAACTTGTTTGTTTGTTAGTATGGAAAAACAGCTTGGTTTTGATGTATGAATAAAGGCAGCTGGGGCTATTTGAGGCTGGCAACTTGTGTGAAACTCATCTGGTAGTTGGACAATTCATTTCTTCCAGCTAATGCTCCTTCCCCGCCTCAGGACCTAAACCCAGGCTCCAGCGACCCCGGCAGTCCAGATCTTTCCTCTTCCTCTGCTCTGCAATTCAGGATCCTGTTTCCTTCCTTGCTTACCAAAAGGGTGAATGATATTTATTTATTTATTTATTTATTTATTTATTTATTTATTTATTTATGCATTTGTTTATTTATGCATTTATTTTACTTATTTATTTTCAAGACAAGGTTTCTCTGTGTAACAACCCTGGCTGTCTTGGAACTTGCTCTGTAGACCAGGCTGGCCTTGAACTCACACCTGCCTCTGCCTTCCAAGTGCTGGGATGAAAGGCATGTACCACTGCCAGGAGGTGGTGGCACACACCTTTAATCCCAGCATTCAGGAGGCAGAGCCAGGCGTATCTCTGTGAGTTCGAGGCTAGCCTGGTTTACAGAGCAAGATCCAGAACAGACACCAAAACTACACAGAGAAACCCTGTCTCAAAAAAAAAAAAAGTCATGTACCACCAGTGCCTGTCTCCTATTTATTTGTTTAAACAGGTTTTGTGTAGCCCAGGCTTGCTTGGAACTCCTTATGTGCTAAGGCTGGCCCTGAACTACTTGGTCTCCTGACTCCATCTCAATGCTCCAAAGGATAAACGGTGAGGGAAAAGCCTGGGGATCCAGCTTCCCTCTGTTCCAGGTGTATTTTTTAATACTTCTATTGTTTTTGCTCCACCGGGCTCCCCTGAATCAAAAACTGGCCAGGGAGAGCTCATCTGGGAAGCCCAGGACCCAAAGAGCTTGCTTGCATCCTCGGCCTTGGTCAATCCCTTTCTCAGTGAGTTGCACGTATTTAGAACTGTTGGTCTTACCCTCCAGGGCCAGCCCCCAAGCTAGGACCTAGCCAGTGTCCGGGAAGTGATATGGGACCTCTTGCCCACTCTAGGCAAGTGCTGGCAAGAGTCGTTGCTGGAGATGGAAGAGACCATGATCAAGAGCCATAAACTTGCTGGGGGTGGCAGCACACACCTCCCAGCACATGAGAGTTAGAGGCAGAAGGATATGGAGTTCAAAGCCAGCCTGGGCTGCACAAACTATTCTGTCTCAAAATACAAAGCGAAGAGTCCAGGAGCTCAGGAACAAAGCTCGGCCAATAGACGCCATTCTTCCGAACCTTCTCAAACTTCTGGCTCTTGAGCATCCCTACCTATCCTTAAAGGGCCTTCTTCCTATGATATTTAAGTGAAATTTTGCGTTGAAGCCCAGCATATAAGAGAGAGAGGAAGCTGGCGGGGCTGCCCGAGGTGAGGAAGGCTGTGGCTGCAGTCCTCTTAGCTCTCAGGTCACCTGAGAGAATGAACGAGGAGCCGCCACGAAGTCCATCTAGAGACCCACCTGCCGATTAAAGTTCAAAGCCTAATCCTGGTCTCACTGGCCTTCCTGGCCTTATTCCCTGCCAGCAGTGAACTAACCTGACCTCACCTCCATGCCAAGTTCCAGTCTGAGCACGCATACACACACACACACACACACACACACACACACACACACACACACCATGTGTTTCCAGACTCAGAAGTATCTGCTTGTTCACCGGTGGCAGGTGTTTCCAGACTCAGAAGTATCTGCTTGTTCACCGGTGGCAGGTGGCAGGAGAAAAATCCTCCCATCTTTCCAAGACACTCTCAGTCCGGACCCCAGGAAGTTCAGGGTCTGAGGCTGTCAGGGGAGGACAGACAAGCACCAAATGTGCTGGTTCAGCAGAGTGGATGAACACAAAAGCACAGGCAGATGGAGATAAGAAGTGTTTGGCTTAGCCTGGGAGTTTGGAGAAGTTTCCAGAAGAATTAATCACTTTGTGGATTTAACAATGAAGAAAAAGTTGGGAATAATTTCAAATGCAGAATGTTAAGGGAGAAAGAGTTTCTCCCTCCCCCTCTTCCTCCATCCTTCCTTTCTTTTCTCCCTTCCTTCCCTCCATATAATATACATAGCCACACATACACATGCGCAGGCAGATACACACTACTGTACTACATGTAGCATAAAACATATATTGCATGCCATGAGCTATATATGTGGCATAGTATATATAATAAAGGATGTATCATAATTTTTCTGGTTTCATGCATCTTCACATTATGTATGAGTATATAAATATGCAGTAAATGGAAACTTACAAAAGGCTACTCCTGGTGTCACAAAGCTAATCTCAGCACTTGAGAGGATGAGGCAGGAGGATTGCCTATTGGAGGTCAGCCTGGGCCATATGGTGAAACCCTATGGCAAAAAAAAAAAAGTGTTGGGGGGGAGGGGAACTGAAGAGACGGCTCAGTGGTTAGGAGTATTGACTAGTCTTGCAGAGGACCCAGGTTCAGTTCCCAGTCCCCACATGGAGGCTCCCTTCCAGTCATCTGTAACTCCAGTTCCAGGGGATCTGATGTCTTCCTCTGGACTCCGTGTCTGCAAGCACATGGCTCACCCACATATACACAGGCAAAACACCCATACACATAAGGAAAAATAAATAAACTATTTTAATAAAGGGGGCAGGGTATAATTAAGTGGTATAGCTCTTGCTTAGTATTAGCATAGGGCTGTGATTCTGTTTCCAGCATTTCAAATGAGAAAAACTCACCACACGATGAAAACCACAAATTTAACAGCCATCACTTGGCAAGGGAGGTGGGTGGTATCGTTACTTTGCATTTGCTGAGTCTTGTGTATCAAGCTAAGAAATGAGCATGTTGATATTTATAAATATCTGAAATTTTTAACACTACTTAGAAAAAAGCCAGACATAGAGGTGCACATTGCTATCCCAGCACTCCAGCACTCTGGAGACTGAGGGAGAAAAGTGGTGAGTTCAAGGACAGCCTCGGGTATTAATGAGACCCTGTAACAGAGTTAGGGAGGGAGCTATATACAGGATTTGGCAAGGCTGTAGCTCTCTCCCAAACTCCAGGTAGCTTTCCTAATCTTTCTTCTTTTTATCTTAACTCCTCAAGTCCAGCCTCACTCCCAATAACTGGGTTTTCTGGCAAGATCTCCCCTCTCCCATTGTGGAACTGGCTCTCATGCCGGTTTGAGTAAGAGTCCATCCAGGCTGTCTCTTGTGTAACCACCGGGACTGGTCCGAACCCAGGCACAAGGGCGAGAGCCTGCCGCTCTGGTTCTGGCCAACAGAGGGCGCTGCCGGGCAGTTCTGTGGGCTTCTGCAGAGAGGATGCCTCCAGGACACACAACTCATAAAACAGGAGGGAAAAGGGCTAAAATCCACCACCACCACCACTACCACCCGACCTCGGAGAGTAAATGGAACTCCCTCAGGAACTTGGAGGGGATATTTCTTTGGAGAACCGTCCAAGCTCTCCTGGCTTGTCCCCACAACCTCTATCCAACCAGGGAGTGGAAGAAGCTGTCCGTCTGTCCCCTTCACCTAACACCAGAAGACAGGCTAGGGAAACCACCTTCCCATATTCCATGGGGTCTGGAATCCGACTGGCAGCTAAAAAGGCTGGTCTCATTCTGGAGCTCTGCCTCTCCCGTTGGTGACCACCTTTTGGCATTTGAAGCCAAAATGTCACCTCTTCCAGAGAGTCCCTCGCCTGACATCTTCTAGCTGGTCCAATTATCCTGGCTTCTACACTAAGTATTCTGATATGCCGCCCCAAAATAACTTCTCACTTGATTCTGAGATCTTTGAAGACAAGGATGGTGGTTTTGTTTAATCTTTTTCAGAGGAAAACACACACACACATACACACTACTAAATGAATAAATTTTATAAAATTGGAATCAACGGGGCGTCAGTGGCACACGCCTTTAATCCCAGCACTCGGGAGGCAGAGGCAGGCGGATCTTTGTGAGTTCGAGGCCAGCCTGGAGTCTACATAGTGCGATCCAAGAAAGGCACAAAGCTACACAGAGAAACCCTGTCTCGAGAAAAAAAAAAAAGAAAGTGACATGGCTCCTTTCTGTGAGCACACACAAACACACTCACACACCTTACAATTTATACTGTAAAGTCCCAGTTTCCATTTAATCTTGAACATCTTCCGTGTTAGTGTACATACGAATCTGTAATTTGGTGACAATGTGTGTGTATATAAGTGTGTGTGTGTGTGTGTGTGTGTTGGCTACATCAAAATATCAATCAATGATCCCCAAACAGAAACTCTGCACCCAAGCTGGGCCTGGGAATACATGTAATCACATCAAGCAGGAGGCAGAGGCAGGACCAGAACTTTCAGGCCAACTTGGGCTCCATGGAGAACTCCTATCTCTTTTTTTTTTCCTTTTTTTTCCAGAGCTGAGGACCGAACCCAGGGCCTTGCACTTGCTAGGCAAGCGCTCTACCACTGAGCTAAATCCCCAACCCGAGAACTCCTATCTCAACAAAACACCTTTCTGCATGGATTAAGCAATAATCTCCCATTCTTCTCTCTCACAAGTCTTGGTTATCAATAATCTATGTTTCTATGGATACCTCATTCCCTTTAGCGGATGAATATTATTCATAATATTCATAATAATTATCCATAATTTGTTTAGCTGTTTTCTGATAACAGGTATTATATTAAGGTGATTGCATGCCCACACAGGACTCCTGGAGATGGTTTGAAAGGAGAACGTCTTGGAAATGGGTTGCAGAGACAGAAAAGTGAGCATTTAAAACGGAGCAGCACACCTAGCCTTAACACGAAGACGACTGACCTCGTCTCAGGTCCTCTGGTTTTACAGGATGTCTGGGAGGATGGGAGTTTGGTTCCTAAAACACCCTCATTTTGGCATTGGAATGTGAGGCCACACAGTGGGAAGCATGGTTATGGTGACCTGCTGTGCTGCTGGGCTCCCTGCTTGGAATCTTAAACCTGCATGTCTAGAGAAAGTCAAAGTCTGCTCCCCACTGCTCCTGCGCCTTGGATGAATCATCCGCACAGTGTGATAAAGCCTGGGACAGCAAAGCCTTGGAGGCACGCTCCATGGAATGTGTGATACCCAAACCTGGAAGCTCAGACGGCCAACATCACTCTGGGTTATCTCCCCTTTCTGTGATCTGTCAGCCCTGCCTTGGGAGAGGCAAGATCACCCTTGTTCAAATCCAGACCCGGGGCAGAAAAGCCAGGGAGGCTGGTCTCTCTGGGAAATAGTGACTCACGCCGAAGTGGTGGGTGAAGGACAGGGAACCACTGGAAAGGGAAAAAAGACGGTGGACTCAGGGAGAAAACCCTGAAATGAGAAGGAAACAGAGAAGAAAGAAGGAAAAGGCAGAAACACAGAGAAAAGAGCCGGACAAAGACCAGAGTTAGAACAGGAGGAGGGGAAGCCAGTCCTGGTGACATACATTTTTAATGCCACATTTGAGAGGCAGAGGCAGGTGGATCTGGACCCTGTCTCTCTGTCTCTCTGTCTCTGTCTCTGTCTCTGTCTCTCTCTCACACACACACACATACACACACACCACACTCACAAAAACAAAACCATTAAAACAAAAAATTAGAGGGAGAAAGCAGAAAGACAGAAAAGGGACAGAAAAAGAAAGGAAGCGTGGGGACTGGGGAGGGGGGTGGGCCTGGCCTTTGGCGTCCTCCAGAAGAATGCTCCTGTATCAGATCCAGCAGGACACAAGACACAGCTGGGGGAAACCTTGGCTTGCCTGTAGGTCTGGCTGTCAGCCAGCCTGGCTTGCAGTGCGTGCCCTGTGAGAGGGCAGTTTGTAGGGATCAGTTCTTCTGGGTCCTGACTTCACCTGGGCGGACTTGAAGGCAAGCATCTTTATCCGCTGAGCCATCCCTCTGGCCCAGACAAAGGGATTTTAAAACAATTGCCACACAGCTGTGTGGTACCAGACTTTGACATGAGGCAAAAACAGAAACAGGGATGCCCACACGCTGTGTACCCAGAGGGTGGCATAGTAGCCCTAGTAATTTAGCAACAAGCTAAGGCCCTCCAAAAGGTGCATACTCTTGGCACAAGAGCTTAGATGTAAAGAATGCTCATTGAGTTGCTATTTACAATACAAAGAAGGAGAGGGAGAAAGAAGGAAGAGATGAAATGTAGCTTCCTACACTTAAGACAAACAACATGAATGTGTAGCTACAGTGTTGGCACAGGGCTGGGGATGCGGCTCATGGTAGGTCTCACACTTAGAACAAATGGCTAGCTGAGGTGTCCACTAACGTACCAAAGCGGATGCTCATCACCAGGTTCTCCCTGCATCCCTCAGTCCCTACCTATTACAGGGTACGGCTGGCATACACTGCCCCTACCCTAAACTTCTCCAGCCCAAGCACTGGGCTACCCTCCCCCCAGCTGCCCTTCCCTATGTAACCCAACCATTTTGTTTACCTGGTCTTTTTCATCCACCCTTGACCCTCCTGGCCTCTTGGTTGGGCTCTCCACTCTTCACCAAGCCCTCTCCTCACATGGCTCAGGGCACAGCCACTCTGGACTTTCCCAGACGCCCCTGCCTCTGGCTATGCTCTCCCTTTTGCCTACAATAAACCTTCTCCCCCACCATACCTAGGAGCAGTCATGTCCTTCCTTTTTATTTATTTTTTTATTTCTTTTTCCATTCAGCTCAGTTGGTAGAATGCTTGCCTAGCATGCATGAAAACCTGGGTTCAATCCCTAGCACCCAGTGGCACATGACTGCAACGTCAGGACTTTGGAAGTGGAGGCAAAAGAATCAGGAGTTCAAGGTCATCCTCAGCTCTATAATGAATTTAAGGCCAGCCTGAACTACATGAGACCCTGTCTCAAAACCTAAAAATAGCCGGGCGGTGGTGGCACACGCCTTTAATCCCAGCACTTGGGAGGCAGAGCCAGGCGGATCTCTGTGAGTTCGAGGCCAGCCTGGACTACCAAGTGAGTTCCAGGAAAGGCGCAAAGCTACACAGAGAAACCCTGTCTCGAAAAACCAAAAAAAAAAAAATAATAATAATAATAATAATAATAATAAAATAAAAAAAAAACCTAAAAATAAAGGTGGAGAGTGACTAGAGGAAGAAACTGACAGCCTGCCCTGGCTTCCACCACGTACATGCTCACATAAGTACCATGTGGGTGCGTGCACACACACACATCACATACATATACAGAAATAGAAAATTTCTAATTTAAAAAATTTTACTTATTTTTTATTATTTTAAAATTTTTTGGAGCTGGGGCGATGGCTCAGTGATAAAGAGCACTGGCTGCTCTTCCAGAGGACCTGGGTTCAATTCCCAGCACCCACATGGCAGCTCACAACTGTCTGTTAACTCAAGTTCCAGTGTATCCAACACCCTCACGAGGACATACATACAGGCTAAAATACGAATGCACACGAAATAAAAATAAATAATCAAAAAAGTAGGGGGGGCGGGGTATGTACCTGTGAGTACAGTGCCCTAGGAGACCAGAGGTCTCAGCTCCCCTGGAATTGGAGTTATATGTTGTTGTGAATCTCTGATCAAGGTGCTGGGAATCAAACCCAGGTCCACTGGGAGAGCAGCAGTACATGCTCTTAACCAATGATATATTTCTCTAGCCCCAAATAAATATTTTTTTAAATAAAAATAAGGAGGTCAGGCATGGTAGTACACATCTTTAACCCCAGAACTCAGGAGGCAGAAGCAGGTGAATCTCTGAGTCTACAGAGAGTTCCAGGACAGCCAGGGCAATCCTGTCTCAAAAAAAAACACAAAGTAAGTAAATAAAAATCAAGGTCTGGGGAAATGGCTTAGTGGTCAGGAATTGGCACTGCTCTTGCAGAGGACTGGAGTTCAGTTCCCAGCACCCATATCCAGCAGCTCACACACACCATTCTGCAACCCCAGCTTCTCAGAGTGCTGACACCTCCATGGGCGAAGACACCCACAGACACATGCACATAACTAAAAACAATACAAATAAAAATGCTGCTGGGCAGTGGTGGCGCACGTCTTTAATCCTGGCACTCAGGAGGCAATGGCAGGTGGATCTCTGTGAGTTTGAGGCCAGCCTGGTCTACAGAGCGAGTTCCAGGACAGCCAAAGCTACAGAGAGAAACTCTGTCTCAACAAAACAAAACAAAACAAAAAATGTTGATACAAGTTTGGCAGGTACTGCACTCAGTACTTAAAGGAAAAGAATAGCACAGTGCCAGGTGCGGTGGCCCACACCTATAGTCCCAGCACTTGGAAGGCTGGGACAGACGGGCGGGAGTTTGAAGTCAGCCCAGGCTACATAGAAAGGCCCTTTCATAAATATGTAAACAAATGCATAAACAGAAATAAAGAAAAATAAAAGAGAAAGGCCCTTCATAATACGAGAAAAACCTCCATGATACTAGACGGGGAAATAAATGCATGTATGTATGTATGTGTGAACATGAATATTTAAAACAGTACAATTCAAATTTTCAAAAGGATAAACATGTGACAGAGTGTCACTCCACCCTGTTCAGAGTCATCTTGAATTCAGTTCGGTTCCACCCTTGGTAAATTGTCTTAATCATCTAAAATTGGTCCCTCCCTACAAGCCTTGCGCTTTCCCTGTGGAGTGAATTTTCTCAAAGTCTCTGGCGGGAGGCCAATTCCTGCTCTCTGCTCTCACTGTGGAAGCCCAGTAATTGAATTCACCAGAAAACTGCCTGTCGCCATAGCAGCAGGGGTCATCAGCTATGAACCAGGTCAGGGTTCTGCCCCTGGGGCACCCTGGATTACCATCCTCCATGAAAACAGACAGCTTAAAAATGTCTTTATGACGGTTCCATCCAAGCTTCCAAGGGAGGGAAGCAGGGGCCCTGCCCAGCGGTGGTGTCTAGGCCGTACGAGCAGTGTGGCATAATACTCCCCAGGGCACAGGAGTGCATCTGTACTTCAGCAGTAGCCAACAGCTCTCTAACTGGGCTTAAGGCCACACAAGAGAGAAACCGTGTCTGCTACTGGAAACCTAGTTAACCACCCTAGACTAGCGAATCATGGCTCTTGAAGGAGAACCTGCACCTACCCCTTTACTAAACCAGTACAAGGCCAGCTGCATTCTAAATATTTGTCCTTATACCCCCAGATAAGTATAGATCTCACCCCCATCAAAGAAACGTCTCCTTGCAGCAGATAGAGACCATTCCAAAAAACCCGCACGTCATCTAAGTGCAGAAAACAAGGGGCGGATACAAGTGCACCGAAGACTCGGGGATCGGAACAAAGGTGACAGAGATTGTAAGAGCCAGAGAAGCAGAAAGCTGGCTGTGAAACTTGGCCTCCTAGGAACGTCAGAGAAGCTACACCCATGAAATCCCATTGACATGACTGTCTAAACATGACCTGAACAAGGACAACACCAATGGCCTTGCGAGCATGCAAGGAAGGGGGTATCTTCTGGGGCAGCGGTTCTCAGCCTGTGGGTCATGACCTTTGGGTCATAGGAGCTGCATGTCAGATATCCTGCATGTCAGATATTTACATTACAATTCATAACAGTAGCAAAATTACAGTTACGAGGTAGCAATGAAGATAATTTTATGGTTGTGGTCATCACAACATGAAGAACTGTATTAAAGGGTCCCAGAATGAGGAAGGTTGAGAACCACTGTCATGGGCCTCAATCATAGACAGAGAACTCCAAGCTACTGAGCCATGCTGAGAGCAGGCCCCAGGGAAGAGCCTCCAAATTGGTTAACTAAGTCAAATGGTCATCCCTGAAAGCCCACACATATAAGTAACTTTATATAGACAAAGCAGACTATATTCATATATTTAGAATATATACACACATATATTCATATATGTACACATAAATTCATATATATATATATATATATATATATATATATATATAATATGTGTGTGATTGAAGACATAGAGGTCATGAAAACCAGGAGAGCAAGGAGAGTTCGTGGGAAGGCTTGAAGGGAAGAAAGAGAAGGGGAAACGATGTAATTATCTTAATTTCAAAAGTACTTTTAAAATCGTATTCCTGGCATGGTGGTAAATGCCTTTAATCTCAACATTCAAGAAGCAGAGGCAGACAGATCTCTGTGAGTTCAAGGCCAGCCTGGTCTACATAACAAGTTCCAGGCTAGCCAGAACTACGTAGTAAGACTGTCTCAAAAAGCAAATAAAAAATATATATAGCTATTTGTATTTTATGTTTATGAGTGTTTTGTCTGTATGTATGTATGTGCACCACATCCATGCCTGGTTCCAGGGAGGTTAGAAAAAGCCCCTGGACCTGGAGTTACAGACAGTTGTAAGTGAAATGATCAAGGTAACGCCATCTTCTTCTGAGATTCAAGGCCGCAGAAATCCAGGTAGCCATGTCAGCCATTGTGCCCAGGGCCCCACTGAAGCATTTATGTAATTTCTAATTATTCTTTATCCATAAAAACTCGGGTGTTAGCCCGGCAGTGGCGGCACACACCTTTAATCCCAGCACTCGAGAGGCAGAGGCAGGCGATCTCTGTGAGTTCAAGACCAGCCTGGTCTACAGAACAAGTTCCAGGACAGAGAAACCTTGTCCTGAAAAACCAAAAAGAAAAAACCCTCGGGCGTCAGATATCAGGGTAAGAACCTGATTGGTCAGAGAGATGGCCTCACTGTTCTTAGGACCCCCTTGCCCTGTGCCACGGTCTGCCTTCAGTTCTGCCCACCAAGCCTGGACACTCTTGCTTTGGTTTCCATTTTTCAGTTTTCAGGAAACAAATGCCTTATGGGTATAATATTCAGTATTCAAAATATATTGTCATGCTGTTTTAGCTCGCTGAAAAACTGACTCTGGAGACGGGAGCTGGCCTTCCTATTTCAGACCCAAGCATGTTTGTCTCAGAGTTTGCTTCAAAGCCCTGTGCTGGGTCAGGCTGGCCCCCTGACTCTGTGGCAGGGAAAAGAAAGATGTCTCTGTAATTACACGTTTTAGCTCTGACTACTTCTCCTTTTCTTGGTTCTTATTTTTAAAAAATTGCTTCCCCATACCAGGTCATCTATATCTCTGAAGCTCTTGCTGAAATGTAAACTTTCTCTCTCTCGGGGCCTGTAAGACCGTGATGGGGGAAGGTAAAAAGCTGTAAAATTCCAAGCAGAGAAAAAGTTTTCTTAAAACTTGCAATAAAAAAGGTTGGCAAATGTTATGTATACAAGTAATCTTAATTTGTTACATGACATGTGTGTACTTTGGCTTCAACTCTTGTTTAGGGAAATGAAATAAAAAGGAACAGTAGGTATGAGAAAAATGTTAAAAATGGTTGTAACGTATGTGGTTCTATTTTTCAGTAAAAGAGGTTGAAGTCTTTTGAATAAGGATGAATTTTGTATGATGGAATGAAATCTTTGTCCTAAGAACGGAAAACAACAGATGGGAACAAAACCATGAAAGTTTAGAGCCAAGTCCCAAAGGTCTGAGTCCATCAGACAAGGTTTGAGGAGGACTTAAGGGTGAGGTATGCTTGATGAGTGACAGCTGCACATTCCGAAGGTCATAATGGTCTACTGACGGTAACGAAACTGACTTGAAAATGTATTCTCATCACTGATGCCTTTGCTAACTTTGTTCAGCTTTAACCATTTGGAGAAACTAAGTCATAAGGAAAACTATGGTAAATTCTTCTAGAAGTTTCCTTATGGAAACCAGGCTTAAGCCTCTGCAACTGTATGTCTCAAAAAACCAACTAAAAAGGAAAGAATTTGTGTCATGCTATGTACAAATGTAATTCATTTCCAGAGGGCAAGAGGAATTTATGTTTCCCATTATATAGTTAAATATATATGTGCTGTCAAAGTTAAACCTAAAGCAAGTAACCCAAAGTAAATTTCTAATAAACTTAAATTTTAATGTAAAATAATATTTAAAATTAATTTTTATTTGCTTTCTGTTTTGGTTTTTTGAGACAGAATTTCTCTGTGTAGCTTTGGAGCCTTTCCTAGAACTCACTCTGTAGCCCAGGCTGGCCTCGAACTCACAGAGATCTGCCTGTCTCTGCCTGCCGAGTGCTGGGATTAAAGGCGTGCACCACCTCTGCCTGGCTTAAAATTAATTTTTAAAACTGTGGAAAATTAAATCCTTAATGATAGGATAAATTCATTCTTGCATAGAACATACCTGTGTTCAAGTATTACCCTTTCCTTTGGAAGGAACACAGACCCCATCAGAGTAAACTGGGTGCTAGCCTCATTACAGGATAAAGATGCATGGGGGAGTAAGACCTGCCAGTCTGCTGCTCCTGCCTCTGGCTGTGTAAGCCAGGTCAGGAAAACCCCTCATTGTCTATAGGGAAGATAAATTGCTCCTCATATTTTGAGTGACATGCGTGCGTGCGTGCGTGCGTGCGTGCGTGCGTGCGTGTGTGTGTGTGTGTGTGTGTGGCGGGGGAGGGGCGTCTTAGAGTCTGGACCCACATCCTACATGTCCCCAAAAAACACAGAGGCAAACAGCAATTACTCTGCACTCAGTGTCTGAGATGACACATGAGGATACTGTGAACAGGGGAACCTCATACATAAGCCTGCCACCGGATCAGTCTGGGAACTACAAGCAAGTTCAATTGGCCACGCCCTATACCTGGCCTCTGAGTCTCCTACCATTAGCAAAATCTAATTCCAGGGCTGAGAGGTAAATACCTGATTCGGTAAAGAGTCCCCAAAGAGTTTTAGATAATATAAGCATGGGCTCTGCCACAAGGTCAGTCGCCATAGCAGGCTAAACTATGGACACTCATTTGCTCGCAAAGTGGAAGAGTGTCATCCTGTGGACCCACCATACCCAGGTAAAGAAAATGATCCCGCCAAGGAGGAAGGAACTGGACCGTGAAAGTCCACCCACACCAGCTTCTCTTAGTCACCTTGCAGAGACATCAGGGACCAGCTCTCCGGCCCAGTTTCGGTCACAAACCTTGAAACCAGGAGGTCTGTGCTCAGCCAAAGCTTAAGAGATTCAACACGGGACATGTCCCTTCCCTTTGGACTCCTGGTAATATTAGTCATAATGCTTCCTATAGGGCTAACCCTAATGGCTCCCCCAGGACTGGACCGTGACACAAAATTCTACAAAAACAAAACAAAACAAAACACAGATTTCTTTAATAAGTTATGCCTGATTATACATCCAAATAACAAGTAGTCCTTATAAATAATAAAAAAGGTCAAGAATCTCTGGTTCCATAGCTGGTTTGGTTGGAGTCATGGCTGACCACCTTACCCACAGGCCCCAAAGGGCCTCTCATCCTTTCCCTCCTAGGTCTAATGGGTCCTGCATAAGTAACTGATTGTTAGATGTAAAGCAACAGATCGCCGCTGTTAAATTAATGACCTTAAGGGTCCAGTGCCTGCCCTGTCATAAAATCAAAGATCTGAAAGTATCTAAAGAAGGGAGGGAGGAAATGGGCAAGAAACACCGTCATGTCCTGACTTCACCCTGACTCCATCTTGTATCTGCTCAGGAGCTCTCTAGCCCTGGCCCCTCTGAAAAGTCACATTGGCCTTGGCAACACATTTGAGACTTTCCACAAACTTGACCGTGCTCAGATGTGTCACCAAATATCTGCTGAATATATTACCAGAACACACGTCGTCAGGTTCTGTTTAACAGTAAGCTGCCATGTAGGTGCTGGGAATCGAACCTGGGTCCTCTGGAAGAACAACCAATGCTCTTAACCGATGAGCCATCTCTCCAGCCCCCATAGACAGGTTTCTATGGCAAGGCTTCTTAAATTTATTTCACTTGTGACCCCTTTGTGCCCAAGAAATTTTTACAGGACCCTAGTGTACACGGATATAAAATAGGCATACAAATGAAGCATTTATTACTAATAAACATAAAGAATTATTTTTTCAAATGTATTTATTTTGTGTGTTTCTGGATATGTGTGTCATAATATGCATGTGGAGGTCAGAACGACTTTTAGGAGTCACTTCTGGGGGTCAAACTCAGGTCATCAGTTTTGAAGATAAGCACCTTTACCTACCGAGTCTTCTTGCCTGCTCAAATGAATTTATTTTAAAGCAATTATTTGTCATGCATATAATTTTATTGTTCATTAAAGATAAAAACAGATTTTCAGCCCAGTGGTGGTGCTGGTGCATGCCTTTAATCCCAGCACTCAGGAGGCAGAGACAGGCAGATCTCTGTGAGTTCAAGGCCAGCCTGGTCTACAGAGCAAATTTCAGGACAGGCAATAAAGCTACACAGAGAGACCCTGTCAAAACCAAACCAAACCAAATCAAAACAAAACAAAAACAGATTTTCATATCAATGAGATAGATTTCATTGCTTATTTTTAATGCTAAGAATTAAATTGTGGCTAAAATTTGATATTGTATGATACAGAACACTGTCAACAGTTTCCAGTTGATTGATATATTGATTTTGCAATTGTTGATGCTGAGATGCCACTTTGCATATCTATATATGTAAAAGTATGCTTAGGGCCATTTCTGAGATTGTTGGAAATCCTTTCTTAATCCTAGAGTTTAAGAGGAGGATTTGAGCGTTCGAGCCAGGAGGATTTCAAATTGGAGGTTGACCTTGACCACACAGTAAGACCCTGTCTTGAAAACAAACAACCCAGCATTGCTTAACACCCCAGAAACTCACTTGAGAGGCAAAGTTTATTTGTTTGTTTGTTTGTTTGTTTTGAGACAGGATTTCTCTGTGTAGCTCTGGCTGTCCTGGAATTCACTCTGTAGACCAGGCTGGTCTTGAACTCACAGAGATCCACCTGCCTCTGCCTCCTGCGTGCTGGGATTAAAGGCATGAGCCACCACCGCCTGGCCTTCTTAGGCTTTTTAAAGAGGACAGTGCAGGGTCTGAGAAAGAAAAGACCCCCAAGCACTAGCTTGGGCTGATGAACACATCTGGGAATTAGCAGGAATTTCTCCCCCTTTCTTTTTAAATCATCAGAACTTGGTAAGCTGGCCTGCATGTTGGACTTGGGGTCCCAGGAGCACCATGCACAGTACCTGGGGTTTAGGTCCAGCCCTGGGAACTTGATGAGTAGGTTGCTCGTAAATAGCACTGAAAAGAGAGCTGAGAATCCCTACAGGGCACACACCAGGTGGACTTGGACCTGTAGCCCAAGAGCAAACAGGGGAGGGCATGGATTCCTGGCTGGGCTGGAAAGGGTGTGCTTGAGATGCTCTGGGAGTGACTGGCTACAGAAGAATGTCCACAGGAGACACTATTTGCTCTCCAAGTTTCTATTTGTCCAAGAATGACTCACATGGCTTCCATTGGCCAGCCCTTCCTCCTGTATTGTGGTCAACCCTTGAGTGAGGGACAGAAGAAGGAAAATGTTTGTGACAATAGATGAGCCAGTATTTGAAATCCAGCTCATAGCTGTGTGACTTTGGGAAACTCACATTCCCTCTCTGGTCAGTTTTTTTGTTAATAAAAATGGGATAATGACTATCTTAGTCACTGTTCTATTGCTGTGAAGAGACATTAACCAAGTCAAGTCTCATAAAAGAAAGCATTTAATGGGGGATTGTTTATAGTTTTAGAGGGTTAGTCCATTCTCATCATGGTGGGGAGCAGACAGACATGGCACTGGGACAGTAGCTGAGAGCTTTACATCCTGATCTGCAGACAACAGGCAGGGGGAGAGAGGTGAGGGTCTGGTATGGACTTTTGAAACCTCAAAGCCCGCTCACTCCCAGTGACACACCTCCTCCAACAAGGTCACACCCACTCCATCAAGGCCACACCTCCTGATCCTCCCCAAACAATTGCACCAACTGGAAACAGAGTACTCAAACCTATGAGCCTATGGGGGACATTCTCATTCAAACCACCACAGTGACATACCATACAGGATAACAACAAGGAGCAAATAGAATAAACCCTGTGAAATGTTTGACATGGACAAGCACTTAATAAATATTTCTTCCCTTTTTTTTTGCACCTAATAAATATTTCTTCCTTTCCCTTGCCATTTTTAACTTACTGTGGTAGTTTGAATGAGAGTGGACCCCATAGGCTCACATTTGAATACTTGGTCCCCATTTGGTGGAACTGTTCGGAAAGGACTGGAAGGGTGTGACCTTGTTGGAGGAGGTTGGGGGCAGGCTTTGAGGGTTCAAAAGACTCACACAGCCAAGGTTACATAAAGAGACCCTGTCTTAGAAAAAAAAAATTCCCTAGTACTAAGCCAGGTGTGGTGGCATATTCTTGGGAGGCAAAGGTGGGTGAATCTCTGTGAGTTTAAGGCCAGCCTGGTCTACATAGAAAGTTCCAGACGAGAGATACATGGTGAGACTGTGTCTCAGCCATCCCTAGTACCAGAGGCTGGGCAGCTGAGTGGTACACTATCCATCTCCTACCAGCTTTGCTATAGATAATCCAATGAGTGGTCATGATGGTTGCCCGGGTAACTCTTCAGGGACTAGAAAGTTGCTTTTTTAAAACATTGACTCTTCACCTGTGATGGGAAACCTTTTGGTATCGGGAAGCTGAATTTCAAGTGTGGATCACACCAGTTGCTACCTACCACATCTAAACCTGCATCCTGTGATCAGGAATGAAAACTGACCACAAATATACAGGTCTCCAACCACTTCACCCCCAAATCTCACCCTTCCCCACACCTTAATTCACCTATTTGTCTACTCCACAAATATACCCAAATCATACCCAGAATGTCTCCCTCAGGGAGACAGGTGTGAGTCCTGACCTCCCACCTCCATGTTTCCTCATGCTGTCTTGCTTACAAATAAACTGTCTTTCCAAAAGCTCATTCCGGCGATTGGCTTGCTTCGTGATGCATAAAATCAGCTAGGATCGTTAACAGGGATGCTTTTCTCTTTAGGCTCTTTTATGGATTTGTTGCAAAGACTAAATCCAAGTAAGTAGATAAAACAAAAGATAATGCCCGAGAAACAAAGGGTCTCTTGTCAACACTCAACACTCTGGGCGTCTCGAGTCTCCTTGCAAGGGGTATTCTTGAGTGCAAGGGTCCCTGAGCTGGAGACGTAGGAGTGCCCCTGACCTCCCAGCCACATTCTCTGTTTTTCTAGTCAAGGCTTAATTGACCAAGCTATGAATGCCTTTGACTGAACCCAGGTCTTAGCACATGCTGAATAGGTGCTCTATCACTGAGTTACATCCCTTACCCAAAGACTCTAGTACCTGCTTCTCCAGAAGGGACCTAGCTAGATCTGGGGCTTTGGGAAAAGAAGCTCAGGCATTCCTTTTGCCTATGTGGGTGCCTGCATTGATAGTACATGGTCCCCCAGATTCCTCCCAGAAATCCTATAGGGGTATCACCAAAGAATGTGAGGCTCTCAGAGGTAGGTGTGTGTGTGTGTGTGTGTGTGTGTGTGTGTGTGTGTGTGTGTGTGTGTGTGTGTGTGTGTGATTTGTGGGTTGGTGAGGGAACAAAGGCTGTTCGGAGGTGAGAGGACAATGTTATAGAGTTGGCTCTCTCCTTCCACCCTTAAATGGGTTTCAGGGCTCAAACTCAGTTCACCAGGCTTGTTAGCAAGTGCCTTTTCCCACTGAGCCATCTTACCCGCCCAGAGGTGCCCAGAGGTTCCCAGAGCTAAAAGGATATGATAAGATAAAGAATTCCCAGGAGGGGTGGGTGGGCTTTCCTGGGAACAGAGGACACGCTGATGTGATGACGATTGACAAGGACACTCCATGGTGTGGGTTCACAGATGGTCTTTCCTTACAGAGGATGCCTCAGCCAAAGGCTGATGATCAAAAGAGGGAGCCCGCATTTCTTCATCTTCCACCACAGACTTGGTCTTCCTATTCCTTCCGACTTAGCACCTCCCTCCTGCCTTGGGGCTCAGAGTCTTGTGCACCCCCACCCCCTTTTCCACTTAGGTCCTCTTCCCTTAGGAGACCTCACCTCCCAGAAGTCCTCACTGACCTGCCTCACCCCTCGTCCACCTTTAAAAGAAGTCATAGCTTGTGTTCTGAGCTGACTGATAGATTTACAACTCTTCTTTTTTTTTTTTT